>NC_086188.1:731500-1091000 GCF_023053635.1 Elgaria multicarinata webbii | reverse complement strand
GCGGTCGATGGTGAAGCCGCGGTAGCCGGGCAGCAGGGCGAAGGGGTTCCCCTGCAGCACCAGGACCCGGAGCTTCTTCAGGGTCAGCAGCTTGGAGAGGAGGCTCAGCAGGCGGGTGAAGTTGTTGTAGCTCAAGTCGAGCGAGACGAGGTTCGGCCTGAACGGGAGGAGCAAGCCGGCAAAGCCAGGCCGCTCCGGGTCATTGCCGCTGGAACGCTGAAGGAGCGACCCAAGGTGCTGCCGCCCCACCGACGTCGGAGCCACCAGCCCCCACCCGGCTGACCCCCCGCTGAACGGCCGGACGAGGCAGAGGCAGGGATTTAGGGGGTCGTACGAGGGCTGGTTCCAGGTCCTAGTGGGCTTTTAACGCTTCCCCTTCCGCACCACCCCTTCCAGTCTTCCGGAAAGCTCCAGCCTGCCTTCTCCCCCCCACCCCCATTCCCTTTGCCATGTGGGGCCACTGGCAGAAGCACTGGCGTGCCCCCCCTTGCCCCAGCCCTGCTCTGACACCACCCCGGCCCGCGCCCACCGCCCATCCACTGCGACAACGAATGCAGGATTTCAGGCATAGACGGAGGCCGATTGTCCCTTCAGCATTCTCGGGCCGGGGAGAGAGAAACATGGCCAGGCCAGGCCTGCCTCCTGACGGGCCGCGGCACGTACCAGAAAGCGTCCGTGAGGTACCGCTCCTCCGAGGAGCCCAGCTGGCCGTTGCGGCCCAGGCCCAGGTGCTGGAGTTGGGGAGGCGGAGGAGCGCAGAGGTCTTTCAGGCCGCCCACGGCGTTGCCACACAGCTCCAACACCTGCCCAGGGAGAGGAGGAGGAGGAGGAAGAGCAGAGCCATCGCGGGGGGCGGAGGCGGAGGCCGGCCGCTTCGCTCCGGGATATCCCACATGCCCTCCTTGAAGGCAGGGGCAGGAGGAGAGCCGGGCCTCCACCCTCCCTCCCTCCCAGGGGGAGCCCTGGGTCACACAGCACCCCAGAGGCGGTAGACCAGCCTTCCCTGGCCTGCAGCTCTGCCAGAGGTTTTGGGCTTTAGCTCCCATCAGCCACAGCCAGCGGGCAATGGTGAAGAATGCTGGGAGATGTAGTCCAGAACACAGAACCACAGAATAGTAGAGTTGGCAGAGGCCAGAACCCCAGGAAGGCACCCGGGCAAGGAAGGGGCGCGTCAGGCAGAGGGTGCTTCTGGGTGAGCTTTTGGGTGTTCCTGGCAAAACGCACGAGTCAAACGGGCCACGTCGACACTCTAAACTTAGGATTTATTGCATTTGTATCCCGCCCCCCCTGGCCAAAGCTCTCTGGGCGGTTCACATTCAGACAGAATGGAAATACAAGATATGCAGCACATAGAAGGTGGGCTGTTAGTGGGCCCGCGTGTGTGGATTAGTCAGAAAAAACACAGGCAGGCAGGCAGGCAGGCGTACCTGGATGGAATTGGGTCAAGCGCTTGAAGGATTTCTACGTGGAAAGAAAGGGGCACCACGGGGCCCTATCAGCAACCCCCGCCTGCCGCGCCTGGAGAAATGGGTCTGCCGGTGCTGCCCCTCGGTTTCTTGCCCCTTGCAGTGGCGGCGGCGGCCACCACGGGAGGCAAGTGGCCCTCCGCCACTCCCTGCCCCGGGGCCCGGCGTGCTCCCGTCAGCCTCTGGCTTGCTTCCTCCGCCGGCACAGCGGCCCTTTCTTTCCTTCCACTAACCTTCAGCGTCGGAGGAAGGTTGGTGGAGTTGATTTTGCTGATGCGATTTGCGCTTAGGATGAGCTCTTCCAGGTTGGGAAACTTTAACAAATCCACGTCAATTTCAGTCACCTGGGAAGAAGGTAAACAGAATGCAAACACGTCGACGGGAGCCAAAGTGCACCCAAAGGCCATCCAGTCCACCCCCTTGCTATAAAGCAGGCGCGTCCCCCACCCCTACGGGGCACACTGAGCCCCACGAGGCAGAGTGCCGCCGTGTGCTGCTCCCGGCAGAGCGCCGGTGCGCCACAGGAAAAGAGGAGCGGCCTCCAGGTGACTCGAGGGAGCGAGCCAAGCCACGTGGAAAGCAGAGGTCAGACTCCATTTCCTGGACTCCACGCTGTCACCGTGGCTGGACGCCCCCGGACCGCCGGCCATCTCTCTTGGAGCGCCAACGTCAGCGGCCCAGCGAGGCCTTTGGGCCACTCACGTCTTTGTTCACGATTCGGAGCGACCGGAAGTAGGAGAAGATGAAGCCGCGCCGGATGTCCCGCGGGGACTGCACCGCCAGCTCCCGCAGCTGCTGCTCGGCGGGGCTGCAGTCCGGCGGCGGGGCCCAGGGCGAGCCCAGGCTGCTCAGGTACTCCGTTAGCGCCTCGGCCGTCTCTTCGTCAGCAGGCACGAGCCGGTCGCGGGGGGGGCGGGCCGGGGCCTCGCGGGGCACGGGAAACCGCGGCTGTCCTCGGCGGGAAGCGGGACTTGTTCTGCACAGGGTGCGAGACAGGGGAGGGAGGGCAGCGAGGAATGCCTGCTGGGGGCGGGGCAGAGGGGAAAGGCGCGCGGTTGGGTGCCCCGACCCCTCTCCATTTCGTCCTCGCCCCACCCTGTGAGGTGGGCTAGGCGGAGAGCCGGTGTCTGCCCTGAGTCACCCGGGGTGCTTCACGGCCCACGTGGGGCTTGATCCCGGATCTCCCGAGTCCCAGGCCAACGCTCTCCACCGCTGCACCACACTGGCTCTCTTGCCCCCAGGGCCCCATTGGATTATTGCTCAGGTGCTGGTCGGTTTTTAATCTGCCCAATAACCAACGTTCTCTGTGTGCGTTACAAACAGCTGCAAGGCTGAAATGCCCTGCAGGCACTTAAAAGTATAAAATACCATACAAAGCAAGAAACAGCCCAGGAATCGACGAAACGGCCATAAACGTCTAGAGCTGGGCCTCTGAAATGCCTGACAGAAAAGACTTTGCCTGCCACTGCAGCCCTTGGGGAGGGCATTCCGCATACAGGGGCCACCACTGAAAAGCCCACCCACCCCGATCTAGCTTCGCCTTCTGCCAGGGGCACCCAGGGGAGGGCTTCCGGAGATGACCTGAGGGTCCAAGCGGGGGGCGGTGCGGTATTTTGCCACGCATCTCGTATCACCCTAAAGAAATCTGAAAATGGCACCTGGTGGGGTAGAGTTTATGTTCCCCAAAACCGCACAGCATTTCTTCTTAAGACAACTGCTGTATTGTTGTTGCTGCTGTTATTATTACGCCTAGTATTGAACCCTTTTGAGTTGTCCACACTCTTTGCAACCCCCTCGTGGCCTCCTGCAACTAAGCCCACAACCAGCCCTGGCCTGAAGCCCCTGGGGATTGGGGCCCCGTTGAGGCCTCCCTCCGCTGCCCACCCCCTGCATCTAGCTCTGGGCTGCAAGCGCCTTGGGGCAGGGGCCTGCCCTCGCTTCCGCTCCCTGTAACGCCAGGCCCAGGGATGAGGCCCCGTAACGAACGCAAGGAATCAGTGACACTGCCCCCCCCCCGAACGCTGACCGCCGCTCCCTCGGCCCTGGACACCACCCCACCCCACCCCACCGCCAGGGCCGTGCCTTTTCTCATGATCACGGCCCTGCTGTGGCTTTCCAAAACCAGTACCGAAAGGGGGCTGACAACCCTGCAAGGCAGGCCTGTCCTAGTCATGGTCTCTGTATCAATTCCTAGCAGAGGCGCTGGATAAACCCGGGGACGGGCCCAGTCGTGCTCTGAGCTGCTAGAACGACACCCCACCTCAAAACCCGGGGCGAGGGGCTCCGGGAGGGGCGGAGAAGAGAGCGGGGGTGGGGCACCCGCCCACCCTCCCTCCCTTACCCAACTCCCTCTTCCGCAGGGAAACTGGTCCAGGCACAACTGGCGGAGATGCTCCCAAAAGGCAGCCGAGGCGCTCAGCCCCGCCATGGCTCCCTCCGCGCGGCCGGCACACCGCCACCGCCACCACCTCCTCCTCCTCGCCCAGGGAATTCCGCAGCGTCCCCCGTTGCTAGGAAACCCACAGGGTTGCTAGGAGACGCCGTGGGGTTGTTCTCCAAACGGAAGTGGCCTTTGTGGTGCAACGGCGGGCCGGCTTTACGTGCAGAGCGGCACGGGGCGCCCCACTTCCCATCGCTTCTCCACCCACCCACCCCGGCACTCTCACCCAGGAGCGCGTCCCATTGGATTCGACAGAGGTTGACTTCTGAGACAGGGCTGTCTCAGGGCTGGCTGAAGGTGCCCTGGGCTTCCCCAACCTCGCGCCCTCCACGGGGGCTGAGCGGCGGAGTCGCGGCCTCAGGCCGAGCGAGGGCCAAAAAAGGACGCGCCGCGTACAAAGCGCCATTAAAAGAAGGCGCGGAGGGGTCTCTTTTCAATTTGACATCATTCAATGTGCCTTGAAAGTGGAAGGTGGGGGGGGGGGCAGGGAAGGGCGGTGTGGGGCCAGGGACTGGTCCCAGCGCCGCATGCTTGACTGGAACAGCCTAACACAGTACAGCACATTCAGCCTCTGTGTCACATTGGCAGGAGAGAATGGCAGCGAATTGCAGCCTCTCAATTTTAAAGCTATACATTAAAAACAAACACAAATCTGTAAAACTTTATAAGCTGGATGTGCTCTCCTAGTGGTGATTTGTTTCGTTTGACTAACACAAATACTTCTTTAAATATTGCCGTTTTGGGCTGGCGCTATTGTCCTTTGTGCTACAGACCCGGCTTCTCACTCCCTGAAGCCGCCCCCCCCACCCCGCCTCCTGTATTCCCCCCCACCCAAAGCGCCACGATTCCCTTTCTAGCCGGGATTTCTCGCCCAACGCCTCCCCACCCCCAGCTCCTTTTTGCAATGGCTTCCCACGAAACCGGCGCCATCCGCACGGAGCCCTACACGAGACTGCGTGCTTAATCACAAACCGTCTGAAGATGAAAAGACTTCTCTATGGCTTCTCCTGTTTCCTTTGGAGGAAAAAAAATATCTCCCCCTAGGGTGAGTAGCTCTGCCATCGCCCCAATTTGACAAAGACCCAGTCGCATGAACCCACTGCTTTGCGGGGGGCTGGGCTTGGGGGGTCCCAGTGACTTGCGCGCCTCGCTAAAGAGCCGAACACGACACGCGCTCCCGCCCAGCAGCTCTTCCAGCATGCTATGGGGCCGTGGGGCGCAGGTCGTTCCTGAAGCCGCGTGGAAAAAAGAAGAAAGGGGCCCCGTGTGCTGGCGAGCCACGACCTTCGCTCCTGAAAGAGCCAGTAAAAACAGCAGACCTGCTAAAAACTCAGCAGGTGAAGCTTTTATCGGTATGCAGATAAAGTAACAGCAAAAATTAGTTTCGGGGTAAAGAATAAAGTGTTGGTGATCACCTTTAAAGCCCTGCGTGGTTTGGGTCCAGGCTACCTGCGGGAGCGCCTTCTCCCGAACAATCCGCCCCGCGCACTCAGGTCCTCTGGGAAGAATCTACTCCAGTCAGCAAAAACTAGATTGACAACTGTTACCCAGAGGACCTTCTCTTCTGCCGCCCCCAGACTGTGGAAGGGCCTGCCGGAGGAGATTCATCGGCTTAACGCTCTCTCTGAGTTTAAGACAGCTTTAAAGACGGATCTCTTCCGGCAGGCCTACCCAGTCGACTTTTAAGAAGTCTAAAAAGGTTTTAATCATGTATTGGTTTTATGTTTTTAATCAGTTTTATGCATTTTATGTTTTGTATTCAATGTTGTTCCCTGCCTCGATCCAGAGGGAGTGGCGGGTAAGAAATAATAATAATAATAATAATAATAATAATAATAATAATAATAATAATATAATACCGCGCATGAATCCCGCACAGCAACTGCCACGGGAAGGGGCCACCCGCCAAGGCACTGCATTGCCCCTGTGGCCGAAGGGTCACGTGGTGTTTGTACGGTTATAGTGGCAGCACATGCTGCAAGGCACACTCTAGTGCTGCAGCTGCGGGAGAAGTGTGTGGCCTAGTGGTTACAGTGTTGGACTGGGAGTCAGGAGATCCAGGTTCTAGTCCCCACTCAGCCATGGAAGCTCACTGGGGGACTTTGGGCCAGTCCCGGACCCTCAGCCCAGCCTCCCTCACAGGACTGTTGTTGTGAGGATGACATGGAGAGGAGGAGGAGGAGGAGGAGGGTCACGTACGCGGTCTTGGGTTCCCTGGAGGGAAAAAGGCGGGATATAAATGTTATACAGAAAGAAATAGGAGGGGGCACGCTGCCATTTCAGTCTGAATATTTTTTTTCAATCCACTCTCTACACACAGACACCTTTCACAGATGTGTAGGAACTCAGTTTTAAAAATAAATTGTGTGGTTCTTCACACCTGTGCAGCTGTGTATGTGAACACCGGAAAAGTAATAATCAGGAATTTCCTGCCCACCAATCCCATCAAAACTCTTGCAAAGAAAGAGGAGCAAGATGGCTGGGAAAATGGAGAGAAACTAGAGAGGTTGCGGCACCATTTATGGCTTCTTAAAAGAATTCCGATAATTGCATCTTTGCAACTGTGCAGGAATAGTTTGACCAAACATTTGTGGCTGTTGAAAACTGCACCGCTGTCTCGATGTGCAAAGAAAAATAGACACACACCAAAAATCCACAGGTTTCATGACTACAGATCCCACAAAGGAAAGAGGAGGAGAAGGAGGAGGAGGAGGAGAAGGAGGAGGAGGAGGAGGAGCAATCTCTGGGAATGGGAAAGAGGGTGGACGGGAACGTTGCAAGACGTGTTCTCCTGCTTTAAAGCCACTTTCAGCAGTAGAAATTATAATACCACTAGTTTGGACACGTGACTTCACAGCACCCTAAAATCACAAGCATCAAAAAGCTCATACTAAAGATAGATCTCAGGGGAATGGAAAATGGACGGAGGAATATCATCAGGACAACAGACTGGGGAGAACCCTGTGAGCTCCACGCAGATGCCTTACGTTACAGTACAAAGACAAAACGGCAGCACGGATTGGGCCCTGCTTAATGCCCACAGGTCGAGCTGCTATTAATGTCACAGGAGAAAGGACCATTACAAAGTCAGAAATCCTCCCAGCTCCAGGCTTCCCTGACGTTTCCACCACTTGCTGAAGAGACAAGCGACTTTTCAGTTAACACATGAAATAGCGAGAGGCTGCTTGCCTCTTCTGCGCTACAAGTCGACGCGCCAGAAATCCCCAGCTGCGTATGCGGCTCCACGAGTGCGAACTCTGCACTATGAATCAGAGGAAAAGCAGGGCCAAAGTTAGCAATGCCGTGATTCTGTCCAATGGGAGGTGGGTGGAAAGTCAACTTCGCCTTTCGCTTCGTTCGACTTCCGAGGGCTTCTCCGCGCACGGCCTTTTGATCTAATCTTCCTCAAGCGTGGAAGGGGCAGCACCTTCTTCCTCCTCAGTGACTTCTGGGCGCGGGGCGGGGAAGTGGGTGACTGGAAAAGGGGATGTTACACTTCTGGGAAGGAGGGGGTGCCCTTGGGCGCTTATCAGCTGCGGGGAGAGGCCACGTCCTCAAGAGCGCCTCGCCCCACTCCCGCTGAATGGAAAGACTACGAGAGCAGGAAAGTGTGGAGCAGGCCGGGCCGGGGCTGAGTAATGCCACGCGTTATCTGTCCATCTCTGGCCTCAAAGCTGTCATTTCCACTAGCACTACTGTATGTCACGGATTCAGATTTGAAAAGGGGAAAAAAAGAGATAAAGAATTATCCCAGCGTGGGCCTTGAAAGGCCCAGCCGGCAAGGAAAGGGGCCACGGGCTGAACGCAGGAGGGGCCACGTTTCCGAGGCCACTGGCTCCATCCACAGGGAGAGCGCCCCTGCGCCCCCAAGGCAGAGTTGCCCCGGGGGAAGGGGGGAAGAGGACAGTGTGGATTCCTGGATCTGAGGTCGGACCAGACCCAGGAGTCCGGCTCCCTGCCCCCCACCCCCCAGCTAGCTTGGGGGCTGCCTCTCCACGGTCACGAAGGCAGCCTGGGAAAGAGCAGGAAGGGGGGAGGGCAGACTCCCCAGCCCCCTCTCCCTGACACCTCAGCTAGACGAGCAAAACAGCCCCACAAGCGAAAGGCCGCCTCCACCGCCCCCCCCTCTGTCCTGGATCCTCGGAAGCCCCGTGAGTTCAGAGGCGCACGCGTATCCAGGCAGGCGCAATCGGACGGCACCCTGATTCAAGGCCTGCGCAAAACGCTGCACTCCAAGAAACTGGAGTCATGGGGGCAGATTGAGACCCCCCCTTGCTGGCATGCCGAAAGAGGCACAGAATTGCTTGCATCCACACACACACACACACTCACCAGTCGGCCACCCCAAATGCTCAAAGGGTGAGCGATCAATGACCTGACACCAAGCTGCACATCTCAGCGAATCGTGGGTCCATGAACTCCAGGGGCCCCTCTGGGCGTTTTGGACTTACTTCAACTCCCAGAAGCCCCAGGCAGCACGGCCCATGGGCAGGGATGCTGGGAGTGGAAGTCGCAAACATCCACAAACTCCCTGCCCAGCTTCCCTCCCGCGCCACCACCACCCCCATACCCCCGGGCAATACCATTCATGTCCCCAACCCAGGGGAAAGTCCTACAGGAGCGATATTAAAAACACAAACAAGCGACTCATTAGCCGAATAACGAGAAGGCTCCTTCCAGGGAAGCCAAAGGGGCGGCTTCCCACGCTGCCTGAGGCGAACCCTGACTGGCCCTGGCGCTGCCAGCGGAGTCAAGCGGCCTCCCCTGGGACCACTGGGCCTCGACGGCCTCACTAAAAGCAGCCAGCCTACCGGAGGACCAGCGGCCTCCCCTCCCCTCCCCTCCCCACCGCAGACCCTCCAACTTGCTTCTCCCACCCTTCAGCCCCACAGACCGGACAGGCAGGGCGATGGGAAACGGAGTTCCCCGTCTTCCATTTCCCCTTCCAGCCCCTCAGTAACGACTCGCACAGAAACACCCAACAGACGGAACTTTTCAAGAACGTTTCTTCCTCAGGGACGCGGTGTCGTTCAAGGGAGGTTTAATTGGCCGGGGGCTTTTCCATTTGTTGCATGAACAGTGTTTGAGGGGCGTTTGCAACGTGTCCAATTTTGTGTTATGTTTTAATTACGCTTTTTTTTTTTTTAAGCTCGGTTTTCTTGTTAGCCACCTGGAGTGCCGGCTTTTGGTGGAAGGACAGGATACAAAGGAAATAAAATGCCCTTGTGGAGCTCGTACCGGTCACCTCGTTCTCGTGGAGACCAGCGCCTGGGTCCTCCTCTGCCCTGAGTTTCAACAGCCCAGCAGGGCCTCAGTGGACCGAAGCCTGGAAGAGGCAGAGTCCGGAGGGCATGAAAACACCCCAGGAACTACTGAAACAAAACGAAGGCGCATCAAGCCTGCCCGGTGCGCTAACAGTCCTGGGTCCGTCTCCTGCTCTCTGCTCAGAACTCGCTGATCCTCTTGCAATTCCCTCAGGACATTCTCTCTCTCTCTCTCTCTCTCTCTCTCTCACTCACTCACACACAGCTGCCTTTATGGGGTATATAGGAAATGCCCACACGTACAGAGGGAGGGGCCTCGGTCCATCTCGCCCAGTGTTGTCAACACAGGCTGGCAGCAAGGGCTCTGCGGGACCTTGGGCAGGGCTCCTCCCCAGCCCTACCTGGCAATGCAGCCGGGAATCCCCCCCCCCGCCACCCTCTCAGAGTCAGTGGGGCAGGGAGGCCAAAGGCCAGGCCACCCCTCTGGCACCAAGAGGCACAGAGGCCACCTCCTACCAAGTTTACCGGATAAAGCATCACCACGAACCAAGCAGGGGGAGACCCATCTGATTACCACGGCAAAAGGAAGTTGATCGAAATCATTTGCACATTCACCATGTCGGAAAGAAGAAAACCAAAACCTCTTTGGGCTTTGCGTGTGTGGGGGGAAATCTGATAAGTGCGGGTATAAATACGGCCTCGTGGTCCACAAGGGAGGCAGAGAAGCCCAACGGTCAAGCGGAGGTTGAGAACTGCTGCTACCCTGCGACTCCGTTCACCATGCTGGGCGTGAAAGGTGGGTGCCACACATGCCTTGCCACGGATCCTTTGGGGGGGCACAGAACTCACAGGCCCAGTGCGACCGGATCGGGGCTGCCAGAGGGGGCAAAGGGCCACGGCTCCTCTACTCCCCCTGCCAGGGTCCCCCTCGGGCCGAGCGACCGGGGCATGCCATTGGGGGCTTTGACCTGCCAGCCGGCGAGGGAGAGGAGCCCCTCCCTTCACAGCCGGGGAGGGAGGGGCGGGATGGAAGAGGGGGAGGGCGCTGGTTCCCCTTCCCCCCTAGAAAGAGTCATCATTCAAACAAGAGGTTAAAGAACGTAGACAATTAGCTTCAATGGAAGCAGTGGTTGGTGGCCAAATATTTCCAAACGCTTGAGTTTTTGAAGTTATCTCCCTTAACCAATAGGCGTCCAGAAAGGCGATAGAGGGCAGGATTCGCTCCCCGTGAGGATGGGGGCGGGGGATGGAAAGACACAGGGGAGAGCAGCAGAGGGTCCTTCACGTCTAATGGACCATCGGCAACGCAAGCCAAATTCCGCCTTCCCTCACCCGATGCCCTCCAGATGGGATGGACTGCAACTCCCATCGCCCTCAGCCAGCATGGCCAAATAATGGGCACTGAGGTCAAACGCATCTGGGGGGCACGAGGAGGGTGGGGAAGGCTGTTTTACAGAAAAACCGGGTCCTTGCCTTGATCTCGGAAGGGGGCGGGAAGCAGGGGGGCTTGGACCTTCGGGGACGTCTTTCCGCCTCGCCTTGCCTGTCTAGGAGCTCCACGAGGCTGCTCATCGCTGCCTCTACTTTCGGCTTCATCTGCAAAGCGCTTCCTCCTCACCTCGGGGCTCTGCGCAAAACGTCAGCAGAACGAGCGCTTCAGAGACAAACCCCCCATTTCCCTGCCCTTAAAAGAAACACCAGCGGGTCACATCACTGACTCAAGAACCCATGAGGAGCCGCCAGGGAGGACTCCTCAATGCCCCGTGCGGTCAAGCTTTCGGAGGCGCCCAGGGCGCCGCAAAGGATGGTGGGAAGTCTCCCTCCATGAAGGCGGCTTCCCGGCCAAGCAGGCCGGGGTTTGCAGACGCCCTGAAGGCGGGGGGGGGAGTGTCCCACCACTTCCCCAGCACTCTGGCACAGCTGTGCAGGGCAAAGGAGGGTCCCAACGCACAGGAGCACGGCTCCACCACACCGGCCCCCCAGGTTAATTTTGCATAGGAGTTCAGCCAGTGGAGGCTGGTGGCTCTGTGGTCAGTGGGGCAGTGAACGGCTCTGGATTTCAGTCAGGACTCTGAAGGGAGCGGAGGACCCTGGAGAGCCCCTTTAGAGGTCTGACTGAGTTGACTGAAATCCAGAGCGGATCTGCCGCCCCCCTGACCTCGGAGCTGCAGCGTAGCCTCGCTTGCCTATAGGGCCAGGCCTGGCTGATCTCAGGATGGCGCGCCTGCCTGCCTGCCTGCCTGCCTGCCTGTCAACACATGATCTCATTTAAATGCCTGAAACACTCAGATGGGTGTTTCAGCATTCGTTATAGTATCGAACGGCGTAGTAAAAACTCAAATGCTGGAACTCCATGCTGTTCTCTGCAGTCACATTCCTCGGCTGGTGAGCGATGGGTGCGCGGGTCCAGCATCCTCACAGGAGCAGGAGACAGGAAAGGGACAGGGCCCCGTGCGTCGTGGCCCCTCACTCTTTGCTTACAGGGACCCTTCATGGTTATTCGCCTCTTTTGTCTTGTGAACAGAAATCTGCGGATTGATCTTTGTCCTCTGCTGCGTGTCTGCACACCCAGTCTCAAAAAAAGACTTCCAAAGTCAACAGTGCAGTGCAAAGTTAGAAAACGACGCCAGGAAGCTTTCTAACCGCTATGTAAGTATCCTGCACTGACTTTGCCCCATAATATTAAGCCCTGGAAACAACAAAGACTTCCAAGCTGCACTCAAAATGTAACTGTTTTTCGTCAGCTCGATGCATTTCCAGGGGCGCGACAGCTCACAATCTCAGTTTGCACATGACAGCTGTAGATTTTTTGTGCCAGTCGGAAAAGGGCTGGCAATTTGGAGTGGGCGTGCAAATGTTGTTCAGGCCTAACCGGGCTTGCAATGGGACGGATGCTGCATCCTGCCATGTGTTAAAAGGTCGCAAACAGCAACAGGGACGTGCTCCGGGCTCTCCACGCGGCTGTCGAGGACAGCACGGGAGTAACATTTATTGATTGCGCAGTGCATAACGGGGCTGTTCACACAACACCCTAAGCCACACTCAGTGGTCCAATGTGGATCGATGTTGAAACATGGGTTGTCAGTTGAACCGGGGATCAGCATGTTGTCTGAACCCAGGATGTTTAATCACTCTAAACAACTCAACAACAAACTGTGCTTTCTCTGGGTGGCTTGTTTGAGAAAGATAATTCGCTGCTCTCCTGCGGGATACAGCAAACCCACAGCAAACCAAAGTGTTGTGATTCACTGCTGTCCTGCAGCACAGACACCCACAAGGGGAAGGGGCTGGCAGCTCGGGGGCTAGAGCACATACTTTGCTGGCAGAAGGTCCCCGATTCCACCCCCAGCATCTCCAAATGGGGGGGGGGGGGCGCTAGCAAATGCTGCTGCCTGAAACCCTGGAGAGCCGCTGCTGCCAGCCAGTGCTGACAATACTGGACTCGACAGACGGACCCAGGCGGCTCTTGAGAGAGCTCCGCGTGTGCTCAGAACGCGCTCCGCCTCTCTACAGCGCCAGTCCGGAGGGTCCAGGGGCTCTGGCTGCACAGGCTGCAGCTCCGCCTCGCCTACCGTGAGAGAGAGGGAGGGAGGGAGAGGCAGGCAGGCCCCGGTGAACTAACGGATGCTTTTATTTCAACTCCTGTAGAACACACTCATTAACAAAAACTCGCTGGAGATCATGGGAAACCGCGCCGCTACCCATTTAACAGGACTCCCCAACTGCACTTCTCCGAAACCGTGGACCATAGCCCAGACCTACCACGTGGTGATGGGCTTTAACGGGCTCTTCCGATACTTTAAGAAGACATTCAATTCGCAAGAGCTGGAAAATGTCCTCAAACAGCAGGAATTTTGTTTCAAACATCACCCAGCGCCTGGCTGGACCCGCGCACCCATCGCTCACCAGCCGAGGAATGTGACTGCAGAAAACAGCATGGAGTTCCAGCATATGAGTTTTTACTACGCCGTTCAATACTATAACGAATGCCTGGCCCATCTGAGTGTTTCAGGCATTTAAAGGAGATCATGTGTTGACAGGCAGGCAGGCAGGCAGGCAGGTGCGCCATCCTGAGATCAGCCAGGCCTGTCCCTATAGGCAAGCGAGGCTACGCTGCAGCTCCGAGGTCAGGGGGGCTGCAGATCCGCTCTGGATTTCAGTCAACTCAGTCAGACCTCTAAAGGGGCTCTCCAGGGTCCTCCGCTCCCTTCAGAGTCCTGACTGAAATCCAGAGCCGTTCACTGCCCCACTGACCACGGAGCCACCAGCCTTCACTGGCTGAACTCCTATGCAACATTAACCTGGGAACAAGCCCCCATTGACTCACATTTAAGCAGGTGTCTAGAAGACCGCCGAGTAGAGAGATCTCCGGTTGAAACAGTGCAACCCACCTTGACCCAGAAATAAGTCCTGCTGAGTTCTCTGGGGTTTATTCCTAGGCAAGGTATAGGCTTGCAAGAGTACGTTTATTTTAATATGTATTTTTAAAAAGCAGATATTTATTCTATTTAAAAATCTATTTATTTTGTTAGAACGTCAAACTATTTTTATATAATATAAAAGGATACTTTATAAAAGGATTATTATAAATCTGTATGTTTTGCTAATATCAGTGAGAAATCAGTTATCTTTTCATATCTGAAGTATTTGGAATACCAACTGAATGTGTATTTATTTATTTTATTGGTCTTTAAGTTATATGCCAGTGAGAGTCTCTTAATGAATAAAAATAAAAGGTTATTTAAGATTACATTTTATGTTTACGTTTGTTGTGTCCTTGTAAAGTCGGTCCCCCCTGGCCACCCTCTCCCCCCCCCCCCACTGGACCTTCACATACGGCTCTTTTTCCAGGGACGCTCGATAGCACACATAGCACATATGTAATGTCTGCTACATGGGGTCTTTCGATCAGGCAGGCTGGTGAAGACGGCTGCTGTAAAATGCAGGCCATGCAACGCACCCATGGGTGGCATTTCATGGCCCTCGCTACAGCCCGGAGCCTGGCCTGAACTGCTAAGGGAGGAAGGCAAGGGTGTCCACGGTGGCCCAACCAAAAAGCCTCCTGTCTTGAAATGCCGGTGCTTGGGAATCCCAGTATCAGGAGGGTTATGCCCAACCTTTCTGGACCCGTGGGCACTGCCACAAAATGGCTGCCACAGAGGATGTGGCCAGTCACGTGATGGCTGCTGTGGGGAGTGAGCGAAAGGGTAGGGGTGGCAGAGAGAGGAGTTGGAATACAGCATCCATCATCCCCCAGGGGCTAGGAACAATGGCTGGCTGGCTGCCACACCCCTCCCCTCTCTCTCTCTCTCTCTCTCTCTCTCTCTCTCTCTCTCTCACACACACACACACACACACCCTGGCGCCGCGTGCTCCACCTTTACACGTTGGTGGGTTGAGATGTCTCCAACTCCTTACTGATACTACTGTTGTCCCCGCTGCTGAAGAGGGACACAGAGTCAAGGGACACGAGTTTAGGGCCCATTAAGAATTCATGCCCTACTCTGGCAACATTTTCTTAGGGTCAACTAAAAGAGTGCGCGAACTTACCGGTTCTGCAGAGCTCCTCGCCGCGCTGGCTGCTGTGCAGAGTGCGGCAGGTGTCGTCGTCGTCGGCTGGCTGACTGGCGTCCATGCCTAGGCGTGAGGCCCCCGGGGAGGCGCCCGGGCAGGGGGGAGGCAGCCCCGCCACGAGAGCTGCCAGGCCACGGAGGCCTGGTCTCTCAGGGGCTCCGCCGCCGACCTGGGGCTCCCCTGGATCTCAACCCACACCAGGGGCAGGGCGGGGAGGGAGCCCCGGAACCAGCAAGGGGGCCACGTGGCAGCTGCACGCGGAAGCCACCGAGCCTGGCCTTTAGCCGGAGACACCCCCCAATTGGCACGTGGGGGGGGGACACGGGGCAGTCCCGCGCTTACGCCGAGGTAACTCCCTGGCGCAGGCCCGCTCCTTCCCTAGAGGGCCCCACCGATAGAAGCCACCACACGTGTGTGTGTGTGTGAGTGTGTGTGTGTGATCACACCACCAGCCCCCCCCCCCACCTTGATGAGGACTAGCAGCTGCGGCCACGTGGGGGCTGCCTGCCACCGCCCCCTTCCCCCCGCCACCTGCCCACCTGCTGCGCCGTGCTCCCTGCAGTTCCCCGTGTTCACCAGCGCAGGGCGGAACTGCCCAGGTGTTCCGCGGGCAGGTGAAGGCGAAGGTGCCCAAGTGCCTTTGTGCCCCCCGGGGGGCGGGGTCTGCGGCTGCTTCTTCAACCCACCACCACCACCCTGCTAAACTGGATCCACTCCAGTTACCACATGCAGGGTTTAAGCCGCAGTCTTCCTTCTGGTACTTCTCTGCACTTGGGCACCTTCAAGGCTGGTTCAGGACGCCACCTGCAGTCTTCAATTTGGTCCAGCAAGCGACGTTGGTGGCCTCAGGCCTTTGGCTTCGGCCCCAAACCAGCCTTGAGATCCCACCCACCCACCCACAAACACCACTCTAGCAATGGGCCAATAGATTTGAAGAGAATGTCCACAAGTTAGCCAATCACATCTGTCCATGTTTTGATCCCGCGCGCCAGTATAAAAGGTCAGGACCCTCAAAGACGTACAAGATGGCCACTTCTCTGGCCCAAGTAAATCACTGGTGTTTCTCTACTAGCAACCTTTAATGAGAGTCATTTCTTTCCTGGTAGACGTCAAATCAAATCAACCAATCACTGTTCCAGAATATCACACATAGGCTCGTGTCATCTTTACCTCAGGTGAACATGAGTTTCTTCACAGCCCATTGAGTTCAGCGGGCCCCACTCCCAAATACAGCCATAGCTGAATTAGGCCCTGCTAGATGCTCTGCGGGTCTCAGTCCGCCGCCAGGGTCCCTCGGACAAATAACATGTGGCCATTTTTAAAATAAATAAAACAAAACCAGCCGTCAACTGGATCTGTCTCCAGCCTTAAGCAAGGCATGCAGGCGCCTTGTGAGGTGGGGGGCAGAAGTGAATAGAAACGTAGCAGCTCTTAAATTAGCAGACCTGAAGAGTAGGTGTAGGGCTGGGTAGAAGTGTCAATAGAAGCCAAATTTGGTAGTTTAACTAGTGGTTGGAGGCATTGTAGCCTTCAAAACGAAAAGTCCCATATTCGCAGCAATTCCCCTTTTCCAGCCGACTTTCTCTTTGAAGCTGGAGTGGGCGACCTGCAGCCCTGGCCTCTTCAGATCTCCACAGAAGTGCAGGCACTCCTCATAACAGACCCCACAGCCAAACCCCAAGGAGAGTCCAAAAATGAAGGCAGCGGCATGGAACCACAGCAACAGAACCATTCTAGCACCAGGAGGGTCAAGTCTGTTGTAAATCTCATGGGTCTTGATGGCCCATTCAAAACCAAGCCACCCTCAGAATACTTTGCATTGCAACAAGGAGCAACATATTGTTGGTGCAAAATCCTTCCGCCCCGCTACTGTAAGGGTTGCAGTTGGGCCCAGAAGGAAGTGTGAGGCAGGTGGCCCATGATGTCAGTCTCTGGGTGACTACAAAACTGCCTGGCTTCATCTCTGGGAGCCCTGGCTCTACTAGTGGCTAAAGTGTTGGACTGGGAGTCGGGAGATCCGGGTTCTAGTCCCCACTCGGCCATGGAAATCCACTGGGTGACTTTGGGCCAGTCACAGACTCTCAGCCCAGCCTACCTCACAGGGTTGTTGTGAGGATAAAATGGAAAGGAGGCCTATGTATGCTGCCTTGGGTTCCTTGGGAGGGAAAAAGGCAGGGTATAAATGCAATAAATAAATAAATAACCCCACTGGACCTCCCGCAAGAGAGATTTGTCCATTCCCCAGTTATCTGTTGGGCAGGGAGGGAGAAGCCGCTATGTTGTAAGGCAGGAGAGCGCCCCACCACCACACATGCCAGAGACATCGTCGCTAACCACATCTCCAACAAAAACGCTTAAAAACTTACTTTCAGTGTTAAATGCAAACATCTCGTATTATTTTTTTCCTAAAATTTACATAGCCTTTTAAGTGACTCTCCCATATCGGTCAAGAGCTGTTCTGATTCACTGAAGGAAGGACACAGCCCTCGTCATTTCACAAATCTTAAGTAAGTTTCCATGCCATAAATCTTGACTTATTATTAGGTGTCGATCTGTGAGCTTTCAAACTCTTGGTTGTCTCTGTTGCAACCCACTCATGGAAGCTCCTCTGAAAGTTACACGTTCTTTGTAATCGTGATTTATTTCTTGTAATAAGCCTTTACAATATTATCTCTATGAACAGGAAATGTGGGTTTTTTCATTCTGTCTTTATCTGGTTAGCAGTTCTGCTATGAGCAACCTACTTGCATTGGGTACTGTGGTATTGACCTGAGATATGTGTGTGTGTGTGTGTGTGTGTGTGTGTGTGTGTGTGTGTGTGTACACACACATCATTGCTACTACAAGCTTTGGGGAGTTGAGTTCATTATTCTGATTACGTTACTAAGAATTGTTTCAGCAAGATTAGTCCTTGCCTTGACAAGGGAAAATGTGGTTGCTGCCACCTTCAAGATTGGAAATGATTTCTTAGATCTGAGTACAAACAGTAGTTCAGAAAAGTTTGAAAGGGAAGGAAAAAAGGGCAGCATTTTTTTTAGTAGTTGTGGAAACCCATTTATACTTTCAGGGGGTGGAGGAAGCTCGTCACGCAGACCTCTTGGAACTGTACCGTTTCAGTGATGGTAATGTATGTACAGATGTGTGCGTGTATATAGCAACGCCAGGGCAAAAGCCAGGCTGCGTCCCTTTGACGTTGGGGAGCGTTCCATCCTGCCGTTCTTCACATGGGTTTTGTGAAGGGCTATACCATATAGATTTTCCTTTACCTGAACATGATCAACCTTAGCGACTGAGCCTCCAAAGACCCGGTAGATTTATTGAGCTGGAAAAACTCCAGTGGATCAACTTTTACAGTTCGCACATCACCACCACCGGCACTTACAAAAAATAAGGGTTATCAGAGGCAGCCCGAGAAATGTCGCTGGCAGAAAGACCAAGCATCACCCTGGCTCCCAGACACAGTTGTGAAAATATAGAATAAACTAAGTAACACAAACAAGAGTCTTTTGTGCGGTGGCACCCAAATTACGGAACTTCCCCTAGATATTCTTTACGATCTTTTAGGCACTTCGCAAAGTCCATCCTGATTTCGGAGGCCTGGAACAGAATTATATGAGATGCGGGAGTTGTTGCGTGTGTCTTTTTAAATGCTTTATCAATACAGTTGTTCAGTTGTGGGTTTTACCTTATACTTGCATATTTCAGAAGCCACCCTAAGGCAATTGCGAAGGGCACGATGGAAATCCCTCGAGTGGCCTTTCAGAGGTCCTTCCAAGCTGCCACCTCAGATTTACTGCAAGTAGAGGTTCCATCCCAGAGGTTGTGCGCTTCAGCACCCGTCACCTGCCCACCCCCTTCTTGAAATCCTGGCAACTCCCCCTTCTCTTGGCAACTCGTTCCTTCACTGCTGAACGTATTGGGCAGCATCTGAGGGTGCTGCTCCCTTTCCACTGGTTTTGTTGTGCTCGCGGGAGCAACTGCCGGCACCGCGGGGCTTTTCTGCTTCTGAAAATACCCTGCAGAAGCACTCGTTTCCGGATCAGGACAGGCCACCAGAGCGCCCCCTTCTGCGAGCTCCGCTGACGCCCTCCATTCCGGAAACGAGCGTTTCTGCTCATTTCGTATCATTTTTAGAAGTGCGGAAGCCCCGTTGGGCCAATGGTTGCAATACTTCCCCGTGGGGCCCAAATTGTTTACACAGTGCTTGAGATTCTTAGTCTCCGAGAAGAGAGAAGGTAGCTCAAGTCACAAAGTTCAGACACACCCATTTTTACCCCAGGAGGTGTGGTCAGAGGAGTGTTGAGGTCAGTGCCGCAATCCAAGCCCCAAGCATTTTCTGGAAAGTTTGCAAGATGTCCTCTTTGAGCTGGTTCGGGTTCAGCAGAGCAAGGGACAACTGTCATGATTCCATGTTGTATTTTAGTATCTTAACCGCATGAGACCAGGAGTGGCCCAAGACCCTTTGCTGCTGCCCATGGCAAGGGCAAAATGGTACCCACCCTTTCAATACGCAGAGGCTGACCTGGCCAGCTGCAGGACACAAACAGCTCGGTCCTTCCGTGCCACCTAAGGCAGCCGCCTCGCTCTGCTTAATGGTAGGGCCGGCCTGGCTTGGGGCAAGTGTCTTTCTACACTTGCCAGTTCCTGAATGCCTAGGCTAGAGCAGGGCACAAGTCTCAGCAGGGTGTGCCGCCCCAGAGAGTCTTGGGTTCAAAAGCAGCAAGGGGCCCTTACTGAACACAAACACACACATTTCAGGCTGGGGCTTCTTCCAAAAAAATAGTCTTTATTTTGGTTGTAATTGTAAAAAAAGAAAAATGCAATTGCATTGTTGAAAGAGAGCCATCCAAGAGGACGCCACAGAGCACCCTTTTCGTACGATAGTAAAGAAATAACAAGGCTGCAATGAAGGACAAGGTCTCCAAGGCCTCGACCTTCGAAAGCTTGTTACATTCTTTAAAAAACAGTGAAGTAAAACTAATGAATTATGCAAGTTTTATCATTTGCAGTTGCAAAAGAAGCACATTTTGCCCAAACAGTGATTGAAGAACTATACATAACTCAACATTTCATTTCTTAAAGCAAAACGTGTATTTATGGGTGTAGTTCAGATTCAAATCAGCCCCAAAGCAACCGATCGTGGAACAATCATGTCGAAACCAACCTCCGTGCGTCACGGGCAACTTCCCAAAGCCGCGCAGGACCTGGCCTGCTTGCTAGTCAGACCCTTCTCTGTTCACGGCTGATAAAAATGCTGACGGTACTTCAGGGAGAAACAAAGAGGTTCAGGCTCAGATGACGCTCGCGCGCAAAGGCAGGCAGAGGGAAACCCCTGCAAGGGCGAGGCCCTGGCTTGAGAAGGCTGCGGATCCTGAGAGACCTTCCCCAAAGCGAAGGGAGACGCCATGCGACTGGATGTGTGTTGGGCAGGCAAATGTTCACTTTCAGGGAATCCTCCCCCTCCCCCTTCTTGTGTCTTTCAAGTTGCAAAAATGTCCCACAGTGTTTCAGGGTAGCTTATCGCCAAGCACTTCATATGTCCAACAGGTTTACTCCTGCGCAGGTTTGCTCAGAACGGAACGGAAGAAAAGCCCTGCTGGATCAGGCCAAGAGCATGGCCAGCCAGATGCCTCTGGGAAGAGGGACCTGAGAAAGTCGGAGTTCGACAGACGTCCGCACAGCGCCTGTCACACCCAAGGAGGTTCCAGGGAGGGAACATTGAGCCCCCTGGCCTGGCCTCTTGCAAATGCGAAGCCAATTAAGAAACAGCCATGAACAGCTGCTGATGAGCCCCAAGGAGTGAAAGGGGGGAGCCCCGGACCACTCACCCCTCTGGCAAGGCCCACCTCTCTCCAGATCAAACACCGCTTGAGGAGTTAAATGTGAGGAAATAAGTTTGATTCACAGCAAAAGCTTGAATCACAGCCACACACTGGCATTCATTCATTCTCTCTCTTTTTCCCTCTCATTCTCTCTCTCTCTCTCTCACGCACACACACACTTTACTACTCTAAAAAAGAAGTAAGCCAGATCAAGCCGAAATAGGGCCGAAAATAGGAAGGGGGACGATATCTGTGCTGCATTTGCACTGTAATTTTATAAAATTCACAGATATTTATAACATGGCTGCATTGTTTGATCAATGAATGGGTTAGATTAAACCAACTGGGGGGGGACCACACACCTTTTGACAGGTAAAAAAAAATTGCACTGATTATTCAGGTAAATATATCTGAATGCCAGGACTTCTCAAAACAGCAGCCGGAAAGCATCACCTGAAGAGCCGTGGCTCCATTCTCTCAGCCACACCGTTCCGAATTGCCTCTTCTAAGACAATTCCTGGGATGACACATGTAGATGTCCTGGGGTGTGTGGAAATGCTGTCCTCCTCCAGAACGACAGATTCACTCATAGGCAAATCATAGAATCATAGAGTTGGAAGGGAGCCTATAAGGCCATCGAGTCCAACCCCCTGCTCAATGCAGGAATCCACCCTAAAGCATCCTCGACAGATGCTTGTCCAGCTGCCTCTTGAAGGCCTCGAGTGTGGGAGAGCCCACCACCTCCCCAAGTAACTGGTTCCATTGTCGTAATGTAATCAATTAAATCAGCTAACCCAAGTACAACCGTTTGACAACGGTCTCTTTAAATTGAGCGAAAGCCCTACTTAGAAGACCATTCGGCAGCGTGTATCTGAGACTCAGGAGGAAGCTACCGGGGCGCTGAGCCTGGCCCGTCCCTGAACTACAGCTGAAGGGATCAGGAGCAAGCCCTGGCATCCCACGCCCGGAAGCTCTCCTTGTGCGCCAATTCCCTCCGCTGGCCTTGGCCGTGGCGAAGGCTTCGGTCGGCACCTTGGTCAACGTTTACAAGAGTCTGAGGCAGTCCCCTGACTAAGGCACGAAGGGAGCACCATGGTGGAACGGGGTGGAGTCAGAAAGGGCCACCCAGAGAGCTCAAAGCGGCCGTATTGCCCGGACAATTTTTCTAACGTTACAAAACCAGCCCACATCTGTCCTGCGGCACCAACCGCGGCAACGGTTTGTGCAGCGTTTCAACCAGGAGCTGCGCAACATGGGCTTGGAAACCACCGCTGCTCATCTACGACGAACAAATCTCCACGGTGGGCGACCAGGCAGGGAAATGTTGTTTCGGAAGAGTCCACCGTTTTCTCTCACGCCGTCAGCATGCCAGTATACAGTAGGCCTGAGGGGGCAGGCAGGCAGCCAGGCTGCTGCGGAGTTGCAGGTTTATCTGCGAGGCTGTTTACAACACGCAAGAACCACCAACCTAGAGGCTTCTACTTAAGCAGAAACTGAAGCCCAGTTTAATTCAAAAGCCACTCTTTACACGTCTGCCAAAATGTCTTGATTTAGCCACTAGAAATCAGTGGTGGGAGGGGCCGGGGGGGGGGAACGCAAACATGAGCTACGGAAATGCTACAAAACTAAAGCTAATAAAATACATCCCGATTTAAAACGAACAAATGAGCCGGCCCACGAGGTTGCAGCACAACCCCGCGCATGTCTACTCAGGGGTATATCCCACGGGAATCCACCGCGCTTACTTATTGCAGCCCTTACGTGTTTAGCGCGCTTTTGTGCCGTTGAGGAAAGGTTCCCTTTTCTCCTTCAGTGAGGTACGTCCCACTCTAGGCGTCGGCGAGGATCCAAAGAGCTACTTCTGGCGCACCAGAAGGCTTGCAAGCACTTGCTGGCTTTTGGGACGCGGGGGCGGAGGGGAAGTGGCCCCCGTGCCCCCCTCCCCAAGGCCCCTTCACGGATTGCTGGGGGCATCTGCAATCCATTCCAGGAGGGGGCTGACTATCGCGCAGACGCCCCGCTCTTTGGATCCTGGCCTTCGACTACGAGACCCCAAACTCCGCAATTGCATCAAATTAAAAGCGTCACCGATCTCGTGAAAGCGAGGGGGGGTGCGTTTCCCGGTGAGCGCCCGGGGCCCTTGCGGCCATCTCCATAGCTCTCCGTGAGTCTCGGTGCCTGAGGTCAGGTGGCGGGGAAACGAGAGCGCTGCATAGATCTCTCCGCGTCGCCTTGACGGAGTGCGGCAGGTCTCTGGCCCTGCGGAGTTACCTGAGTCGGCCTCCCCACCTGAGGGCGCCCAAGGACGGTCCCTTGGTGGCCTTCCAAGGCCCCGCACACCCTGGGAGGCACCCCCGCCACAAGGGGGCGCCCGGGTCCCCGTGAGCGCCGTGGCGGGAGGAGGCGGCCACGCCGCTCGTCTTTGGTTAGGGTCCTCCGGCGTCTTTGTTGAGCTGGCTCACGGCCTCGATGGCTTGTTCTCGCAAGCGCGACGGGTCGGTCAGGACGGAGGTGGTCGTGCTCAACTGCCGGAGGGTGCTCAGCACCACTGGGGGGCGGGCGAGGAGAGGGGCAAAGAGCAAAGAGCCCGGGTTACTCTGGGAGCCCCGCGGAGCCCCCTCGGCTCACAGGCACTTGCGGCGGGCGTCCAGCCAGGCCAGCGCAGAGGGACAGCGGCCGTGCTGGCGGAGGAGGGTGGGCGCTGCGGCCCAACGCCTGGGGGGCAACGGGACTGGCTTTCCCCCAGCCTTCCTCCATTCCGGGGCCCTCCGGGTGTGCTGGATGACAGGGCCCCAGGATCCCTCAGCCAGCTGGGCACAGGATCTTTCTCAAGCCGTAGGGAAGGTTGACCCCAGGATGGCCGCCGCAGCATAAGAGCGCTGCCCCCCCGCCCCCGCCCAGTGCAGACCTGTCCTGGACCTCGACCCCCCTTAGGCTGAAGCCACCCCCAGGACGTCTGCCCAGACCGCCCCGCCCAGACTCACTCGGCCGGAGGACGGGCAGGGAGCAGTGCTGATCCACCCACGCCAGGGCCGTCTGCTGCAGCTCCTCCAGGCTGGTGGTGGACACCATCCCGTTGAACGTTTCGAACAAGGGATTGACGATGATGCTGAACTGCACGGCGATGCGAGAGTTAAGGGGGAAACAAACACGCCCCGAGAGGCTGCAGGGCAGGCAGCCGGGAGGAGGCATGGCGGGGCCCGTTCCAGAGCGCCCGTCATCCGGGGAGGGGGCAGGAACGGCTGCCGCTTCGCGAGAAAGGAGGTGGGGAGGGGGCAGTGCTGGATGGGCACTGGCAAGGCCTCGGCATTTCCAGGACATTCTCCAGGGCCGTGAGAAGGAGGGCGAGCTCTTTATCAACGGCAGCACCGTCTGTGTTAGAGGCCACGCTGGCTTCTTTCCCAGCTGTGGCGTCCCTGGGGCGCCACCACGTCCTACTTGCCTTTCTGGAAAGGTGCTGAGGTCACGCAGAATTTAAACCCACGGGATTCACAGCAGCAGTTCTAGGGCTTTTAGGGAGGGTGAGGCATGTTCACGAAGGGCAGCGCGATCGAGTGACGGCTGGCCCATGGCGCGCCCACACGCAGGGGCAGCAGCCGACGGAGGGAGGCCCCCACTCGTGTGGCGCGCAGCCGCCCGCTGAACGCTGGCTGCGAGGAGCCCCAGGCCAATTCCAGCCAGGACCTTCCCAGCATGTTCTCAGGGCAGAGTAGGCAGAAATCTCCCTCCACGGGCTTTTTAGGGAGTCTTGCTTCAGCTGTCCAAGCAGCCGGGCCAAAAGGAACAGCCCTCCTGGGGTAACGGAAAGCCAGAGGTGCCCGCCAAGGGCAGCGGCAGAGGCCTCCCTGCCCCGCCATCACCACCGGGACATTCAAGGCATGCGCTGCCCTGCGTCTGGGCCGGGGCATGAGCAAAGCCTTAAAACGAAACAAGAAGAGAAGAAAAACGCTCCGTCCCTGTCAGAGCAGCCTCTGATAGAAACCACAGGAAACGAGCACTCGGCACTCGGAGGCTCCCCGCCCGTCCCTCCACCGTGTCGCACGAGGGCGTCAAGGCTTCCGATGAGCGGCTTCTCCCGCTGACGCAGCCCCCACCCTCTGGCACTTCAACAGGAATTCTGCACCCAGGGAGCACGCCGGATCAGGCTGATCTCTGGAGGGCCACTCCTTGAGGACGCAAGCGGCCTTCACTACTTCCAGGACGGCGGGCGTCCCCCACCCACCCTGGACACTAGTGGTCTACATCCCGTTCCGTTTCTCACCAGAAAATAACTTGAACTGTTCCTGGGAGCCGTCGTACGCCCCCAAAGCTGAGAGGGTGGCTCCTGCTGTGACCATGAGGTTCGAGGCGTGTGGGTCTGTGCCCATCTGTGGGGGGGGGGGGAGGCAGCCTGGTCGCACAGCTCACAGTTCAACTGCTAATCCCCAAACTAGAACAGAACTGCCTTCCTGCGGAAGTGCGCTCACTTCCAAACGACACCCGACACCGGAGTGCCAACACAGCAAGCCGGAATGCTGGGCAAGGTGGACCCGGGGGCAGCTCTTCCAATGCCCAAAGGGAGGGCGTGGGTCTCCCTGGGAGGGGGCACAGCTTCCCAGGCGGAAGGCCCCGGGCTCAACCCTCGGCAGCTGCCGTTAAAGGGTCTCCGTTGGTGGAAAAGGCACCCTGGAGGAACGGGGCTGCCAGGCCGGGTGGACAATCCCGGGCCAGACAGGCAACTTCCTGCGTTCCTAAGGCGGAGCTGGAGGGAGCAAGAGCCTGAGCCGGGAGAAAGCAGCAGGGCTGGGCAGGGCAGGAGGGAGCACCCCCGCCCCGATGTTTCCAGCTTCAACTCCCAGAAGCCCCTGGCAGTACGGCCAATGGCCAGGAGTGCTGGGAGCTGAATTCTGAAACGCCGGGGGGGGGGGGCTACCTGGGCTGGACCGTTTGCCTGGGAGGGTCGGTGAGCCCCCTTAGCGTGCCGCTGGCCCTGGAGGCAGCTTGGGCTTCCCTCTCCCCGCTGGCCTCCAGCAGTGGGGCGCTGAGGACGGCGCCCGAGCCTCTGTGGGCCACACAGGCAGCCTCAGCGGGGAAGGCCTCTGCCCCTTCCCCAGGGTGAAACGGAGCGGCCCCAGGGGAGCGCGTGCGGCACGGAAGACCCGGCAAAGCGAGCGGGACGCGGCGTCTCCTCCCCCCGCCGCCTGGCGGACGCCCACAAGAAAGGGATACGATCCAGAACTTCCAATTCTGCAGGGTCCGGCTCTTGACGTACTCCTCAAACATGCTCCGCATCTGGTCGAAGCGCTGCCGCGTGATGGGCACCCCTGTAGCAGGGAGCTGCTGCTGGCAAGAACTGGCGGGGAAGGGAAGAGCAGAGCGCAACGTCGTTGCCTCTCCCGGGAGAAGGAGGCAGCTTCCCTGGAAGACTGAAGGGGACGCAGCCAGGCCAAAGACCACAGAGCCCGGGAGCTTCAGGGAGGGGCGCCTTCCTTGTGGCCCCCGGGAGCCTCCAGCCTCCCCGCCCCATTTAGCGCACACGGCCAAACCTCGAGCCGGGCATCAAGGCCCACCTGGCACATGGCTGGAGCCCACCAGGTTAGAGGGGGATCCCTGGCGAAACCGTCCCCCAACGGTCCCAGTGACATTCAACGTGTCGCCTTACAGCTCTCAGGTGGCAGAGAACCAGCGGAGACCCGATCCTGGGGGCAAACGGCAGGGCAGGGGCCTCTGGCCACCCGCCTCCCCTGCTGGGCTGTTTCTCAGAAGCAGCCGGCCAGCCGGCCGTCACCGCAAGCGGAACGCTGGTATCCATCAGACTTTGCTCTGATCCAAAACGGAAAGGAGCCCTGTGCCCCACCAGGCCTCGCACGTGACGGCCGTGTACCTGAGCACATTTACTGGGGGGGTGTACTGGGAACCAGTTGAACTCCTGCAGAAACAGGGCTACTGGGACTTCAACATGCCCCTGACAGTTCCAGGATTCTTGGTTTACTTGGTTCACTTAAGTGTCTCTTGGTTTACTATTATTCTCACTGGCTTGTGTGTCTAGGAGCTACGGGGCTGAAAATGCTCTAGAAAGACACCCAGGACTGGCCCCGGGGACTTCTCCCTCACGAGAGAGGAAGAGAGAGAGAGAGCACCCAGGCTAAGGGGGCTTTTAACACTCACATGATGGTAGCGTTCAGCGCCTCGATTTCTTCCCGGAGGCGCCTGGCTTCCTCTTGCACCTGGGACCTCTCCTGCTGCAGCTTGGCAATGTATTCCACCGTCTTCTGGAGCGTGAGGGCGTGGCTCACCTGCAGCAGACACAAGCAGGGCCCAAACCCAGCTCAGTAGGCTTGAGGGCCAGAGCGACGGGGGAGAGGGCTGGGTCCGGCTCCCCACTCCCCCACGGAGCTCCCTGAGCGGCCCGGGGCCACCTGCTCCCTCCCTGGGCCTCATCTCCCCAGCAGGGCCGTGAGGATACAAAGGCCAGGGCGGGTGGCAGAAGCCCGGGGGCCAGGCGAAGGCCGAGCCAGGGACCACTGACCGGGGGGGGGGAGAGGGGGGTCCACTTTGGTGGACACCCCCCCCCGAGGAGTAACCCCACGCGTGGATTCCCATCAGGCAACTTACTGACTTAGAGCTGGCCGGCACCAAGCTGTTGAGGGTGCTGAAGCTGGTCTTGATGTTAAACCTCCGCTTCTGTTCGGCCGAAATATGCTTCATCCTGCGATTCTGCACCAACGGAAGACAAGACCTGGGCTCCCTTCCCTGCTTCCAGCCTCTCTGCCTCAACGGGGCGGAATTCGTGGGGCAGTGAAACGTAGGCCTTTCCCCTGCACAGCGGAGTGTCGCTGCAATGCCAGGGGAGCGGTGTATCCCGTCGCCCCCAGCACACGAGGACAGAGCACAGGACGGAGGCCGCCAGGGAGGGGCAACGCGAAGGCCCCGAGGGGGCCGGCCTTTGAAGGACACCCTGGAGCCCGTGCCGCCCTGCAGCCTTCCCCAAGCTGGCCCGGGGATGCTGGGAGTTGTAATTCAACACATCTCGGGGACAGCAGCTTGGGCAAGTCGGCCTTACTGCCGCCGTCCGCCTCCCTGGAATCCACCCCTGCCTCCGTTTCTCTCTCTCTCCCACCCCCCACCCCCCAGTCTCCCTCTAGAAGAGGAGCTCCCGGAGGCCGGGACCTGCCCCCTCCCGCCCTCAGGAAAACAAACAAGCTCCTACGCAGGCGGAGCAGCTCTGGAAACAGCCCCCCTCCCTCCCTCCCTCCCAAGCCCAAGCCGACCAAGGGCCCAGCACCCACCTTCACTGCCGCCATCTGAGGGTGGGCTGCAGCTGGGGACGGGGGCCCGAGGCTGTGCTCCGACGGGCACGGCGAGGCCCGCTCCGACAGCTGGCCCTCTCGGCCTGCGAGAAACGGGACAAAACACAGGCCGGCCGGTCATCCGTCGGTCCCAGGGCCAACGTCCGGGGCAAAGGCCGAGCGGCAGCCTCTCTGCGGACTCCACGCCTGGACTCCTGGACGGGGCGTCGTGGCCCCACCTTGAAGCGCAGGGAGGCACCGGGCCGTGGGGAGAGAGGGGGGGTGTTCAGGCACGAGTCGCCAGCCCCGGCTCTCTCGGGGCCTGGGGCTAGGAAAGAGCCCCTCTGCCAGCAGACAGAGGAGGGCTGCGCTGGGCCAAAGGGCAGCTTCTGGGCTCACAGCCGCTGGGCCTGGGCTGCCCTCTGCTCACTTTAGGGCGCTGCGTGTGTGAGAGCGGCACACAGGCACGCCCCCCGCCCCCACGATTTAGCTGATCTGGTTATTGAGATGAGCCAGAGCAGCGTTAGAACCCTTCCGTCTCCTTTCCTTTTTTGTGTTTGGTTTTTGTTCCAGATTGTACACCGTCCTGAAATCTGATATGTGGAAGGGAGGGAGGGAGGGAGGGAGGGAGGGAGGGCAGGCAAAGGGCTTCCCCCTCCTGTCACACCTTGGCTTTGGCCCCTTTGCATATGCCTGCAGCGTGAGAACCTCGGAGCACCGGAGGCTGGCAACCCGACGTTGACTTCCGCCCCCGCCCACCCTGCGAGGAGGCGCGGCAGCCGAGGGCTCTGCGCCACGGGGGCCTCCCCAGTGAGAGGAGCGCGGCTGCCGACCCCCGACCCCCCGTGGGGCATTCCCAGGCTGCCCAAAGCACCGCCGCAGAACGAGTCCGGGGCTGGAAAGAAAAGCGACCGAGCAGAATCGCGCGGCCTCCTGAGGCAAAGCCTTGGCCCCGGCCCCAGCCCTCTCTACGCCCCTGGGAACGCTGCCAGGGAAGCCCCCGGGATCTGCGTTTCTCCAACTCACCGAGCGAAGGCGAAGGGGCCTGTGAGGAGGCAGCGCTGTGGGGCTGTTCGCTTTTCACCAAGGCTTCTTGGATTGCGCCGGGAGAAAAAATGCGCGGCACGGTGGCCGGAGCCGCCCGGGGGCTGGGGCAAAGCGGGCCTGGGCTGAGCAGGATGCCGCCGCGGAATTCCGTGGCTCGGGGCGCCTGGGAACAAAAGGCAGAGACGACAACGCCCGCGGGTGTTGCCAGAGCCCCCACGCCCGCCTGCCCCCCTCGCAAGCCCACGGCGGAAGAGGCGCTCCTTACCCCGGCCATTCCAGATGGCGCAATGGCGACGTGGGGCTGGGAGACCCGGGGGGCCAGCAGGCCGTCCCTTTTCAAGGGCGCCGGCGTCACAATCACTGCTCCGGACTGCCCCTGGAAGGCTGCTGAAAGACACGGCGGAAGGAAGGTGGAACCGAGAGAGGAAAAGGAGGCAGGAAGCCGGCAGGAAGACGTGGGCGCAGCGGCAGCCGCGGGCAGAGCCAGGCGGGCGTTTTCTGTCGGGCACTTCAAACACACCGTTAGGGACGAGGCCTCGCTTTTCAGCCCGGCTAGTGTTGAGAAACCCCGGCCCCGGCACAGACATTCAGCGCAAGCGGCTGCCACTTAAAAGGGTTCAAGACGGGGAATCAAAGGTCCCTGCAAGCAGGCAGGCAGAAGGGAAATGAGCCATTTCCAAAAGCAAAAACCTATCGTCCAATTCCAGTATTTTTCCTGAAAAGCCCAATTCCTGTCAAACGTCTCCTCTCTGCCAGAAACGGGGGCGGCAGCAGGGTCCCTGTCAGGCGTGCTCCTGCCGCGGGGCCTGGCTAAAAGCAGAAGGGCCACACAAGGCGGCCTCCCTTCCCTGCTGCGGCCCTTGGACCCAGCCGGCCCCTGACGCGTGACTCAGCTGGGCGCAGCAGAGGGCTTTCTCAGCCCCCGTCTGAACTGCAGGCAAGGGGGGTCTGTACCCCTGAACTACGGCCCCTCCCTGGGGACAAGATGGCCCAGCGCAGCAGCAACAGCCAAGAGTCCCACCAAGGGGTGCTTCTTCCAGAGGGAGGGCTCCTAATGCTACCCGTCAGAAGGCCTCATGCAGCTCTTCCACCGCGCCGCGTTGGTGCCACCTGCCTTATACTGCCAGAACACTGGCCCAGCTAGGCCAGCATGGCCATTGCTGACCGGAGAGGCCGGGGAGTGAGCGCATGCCAAAGGGCCCCGAAAGGAATGCCCAAGGGGGCAAAGAGGGCGCTCCACCGTCTGGGCCCACCTTGCTCTGATCCGGCAGGGCGATGATCCCTGGGCACATCCCGTCTCCTTGGGCTCCCCTCAGGCGGTGTCTGCGGGAGCTTGAGCTAGAGGGAGCTTTCCCAGAGCTCAGGCATTTCATCGGCAAGGTCCGGGCTGCACCCAGAAGAGAAAGAGACCTCCGCATCCCTGGCCAGCCCCCCAACCCCGCACCTGACGAGCTCCTCGTTTGGAGAGGGAGGCAGCGCGGACACCGCCCAGCCCCCCCCCCCGACCTGACAGGGCAAAGAGCGGCGCTCCAGGGCCACTCACCTGGGGGGATGAAGGCGTTGTTCAGCACCAAGGAGACCCTGTCTGGCTGCGGACCAGGCACAATCTTTTGCGGCTTCTTGCACCTCGCCCTGGGGCTGGCCGCAGGGCGCGCGAAGGCCGGGCGCGGCTGCAGCTCCGCCACGAGGCTCTGGAGGGCCAGGCTGCAAGGCACGCCTCCTCTCGCCGGCTGCTGGGTGGCTAGAAGGCCAGCCGGGCCGTGGCTGAAGGCGGTGGCGGGGACGTTCTGCGTTGGCGTGGAAGAGGCCATGTGGGTGATCACCAAGGACTGGCAGAGCCCGAACTCCGGGGCCTCCGGAGGAGGAAATACAGGCCCCGGGGAGGCCAGGCCCGGGTTCAGAGGCAGCAGCGTCCGCGGAGGCGGGACGTCCGGCGGAAGGAGGGCTTGTGCTGGGAACGCAGGCAGAAACGGAGGCTGGCTGCTCAGAGACGGCTCAGACAGGAAGCCGGAGGGTGGCAGCGAGGCCTCCCTGCTCCTCAGGCCGAGGCAGTGGTCTCCGGTGGGAATGAGCGAGACAGGCACCGGGGCGTCGACCAGCCCGGGGCTGAAGTTCCCTGCAGAGAGCGGGTTGTGCAAAGCCCCTAAAGAGAGGTCCGAAGCCTGGAAAGAGAGCGGTGGGCTCATTAAACAGGGGCAGCTGGTAGTCCAGAACCCCTGAAGCCCCACCAAGCTGCAGCCAGCCAGGACAGCGAAACAGGACTCAGAGCTGATTCTGGACAAATACGGGCAGGTCAAAGGTGTAACCCAGTAACTGATAACTGGTGGGATACGGAAAGGCTGGAAGAAAACACATGCCCCTAACTTTTTCAAGTTAGAAAAACGTCCCTGGTCTTATCACCTGGAGGCTTTTGTAACTCACCATAGGTGACCACTATTCAGATCAGAAGGCTAGAGTCACCTCCCCCACCCCGCAAGCTCACCTCCCACAGAGAGACTTCAAGCAGGGTGGGTGTGTGGCTGCCTGGGGAAGCCCAGAGGGCTGGGCTGGGACTCCAAGGGGGCTGGAGTCAGTGCCTGGACCCAAGGTCCTGAGGCCCTGGTCATCACCGCCTGGCTGTGGCTCTCCAGCGCCTCAGGCTGGAGCCTTTCCTGGAAGGCACCAAACCGGGAAACTTCTGTGTGCAAAGCTGGGGCTCTGGCGCTGCGCCCCGCCCCCGTTCTCACCTGGGAGGAGTGACTGCAAGCGTCTGCCATGCCAGAATTGGAAGCAGGAGTGACGTTGGCAAAGAAGCTGCCGGAGGAGCTGTTGTTCGAGAACAAATCTGAGCAAAGAGGGAGGGAGGGAGGGAGGCGTTACCATCTCCTTTGGAGGCTCCTATTCATCCTATAGCGGCACTTTGCCAGGCTCCCTTTCAAAAAAGGGGAGCGCTCTCAGGGCACATCCAGAAAAATAAAAGAACAGAAGGGGAAAAAGCGCTGGGAACACTAAAAATAAAACAAGGAATAGGCTGGTGTATAAATCAAGATGTTCCTCGGACATAAGGTGGCCCTTCTCAAATTGCGTGGTGCAATAAATGTTTGCTGGGCCCTTTTAAATGCATAATATTCTACACAGCTTAATAAATATTATTTATCAATGTTTCTAACTTCTTTTCCCCAAAACTGGGCTTACAACATGTTAACATTGAACCCAAGATAAAGATGGCAATGAAACCCTTCTACCAGCTCGTTCTACTGCATATGTAGACCATGCCGAAGGGAGGCCCCATCCCTTACTGAGGTGGAAAGACCGTGGCTGGGCTGTACCACGTCAGGCTGTAGGTGGGGGGCTCACGCCTCCGCAACAACAAAATCCTCTGCACACAGAAATCGAGAACGCGCAGAGGGATTTGGCGGGGGGAGAAGCATTCGCCCTGTGAACGGCTGCCTGCAACCTGAAGTGGTACAGCCCACACACAAGTTTACCGCCCCACAGTGAAAACTGGGCCAGAGGGGTGGGGGGTTGGGGGGAGCCCATAACTGGAAATGGACTGTATTTAAGGGCACTGTGCAAAAAGCAAGCAAGCACAGGAAGCAAAGGGCGCAGCTAGAACCCTTCTCCCCGATCTGCTTGTCTTCCGCCTGCAAGGCGTTCCTTACGCGGCTCAGCATTTAGAAGGGGCACCTCCCCACCCCTGCAGCCTGAAGTGGTGCGGTCCGCTCCACCCCCACCCCCACTTTGCTGCGTGTGCAGACCCAGCTGCCTCCTCGCTCAACTCCACCAAGCCCCGAGCAGCAGTTCCGAAGGCTCACCAGCGTCCCCCCATAAGCGGGAGGCTGCACCGCCCTGGGCTCAACTGAGGGCTTGCGTGGGCCGTTTCTCTCACCTTGGAAAAAGTCAAACGTATCCATGCAGTTTGGCTGGAGAGGAGAAAGCCCCGGCTGAATCATGTCCGCATTCCCCACGTGTGCTGGAAAATGTCAAAGACAAGAGAGGGTCACGGGGTTGGAAGGGCCCTCCAAAGTCCTTGGGTCCAGCCTCCTAGCCCTCGGAGGAGGCAAAGAGGGCAGCCCGGTAGCCCTCAGGGTCAAGAGAGCCCCAAACGCCAGCGGCTGGCGGTCTAGAGGATGGGCTGGGCTGGGCCAGCACCGAGGAAGTGGTTCGGACCACAGGCCAGCCTAAAGCCGGAACCCAACCACATGACTGCTCTGTAGCGGATATATTTTCAAGGAGCAGCTGTGTCCGTCTCTTGCAGCATGTCCACAGAGGGCACCTGAAAGGCTCAATCAGCACAAGCTAGAGCCCGCTTCTTAAGATGCACGTTCATTAAGGGGCAGGAGACTCTTTGTCGGACTTTAAATTGGGTCTGGAGACACGCTGGGAACCAGTGCAGCTTTGCGCCTCAGAGGTGTTCTACAGTCGCCTCGTTCCACCAACGCTCAGCTGCATTCGGCACCAGCTGATGTTCCTGAACCCTCTTCAAAGGCAGCCCCCGCCCCAGTGCATTCCAGCAGTCCTGCCTGGACACCCTCTGGGCACAGCTCACGGAGGCAAGGCCCGCCCTCTCCAGAGGGGCTCACGGAGGCAAGGCCCGCCCTCTCCAGAGGCGCTCACAGAGGCAAAGCCCGCCCTCTCCAGAGGGGCTCACGGAGGCAAGGCCCGCCCCCTCCAGAGGGGCTCACGGAGGCAAGGCCCGCCCCCTCCAGAGGGGCTCACGGAGGCAAGGCCCGCCCCCTCCAGAGGGGCTCACGGAGGCAAGGCCCGCCCTCCCCAGAGGGGCTCACGGAGGCAAGGCCCTCCCTCCCCAGAGGGGCTCACGGAGACAAGGCCCGCCCTCTCCAGAGGGGCTCACGGAGGCAAGGCCCGCCCCCTCCAGAGGGGCTCACGGAGGCAAGGCCCGCCCCCTCCAGAGGGGCTCACGGAGGCAAGGCCCGCCCCCTCCAGAGGGGCTCACGGAGGCAAGGCCCGCCCCCCTCCAGAGGGGCTGCTATGCCAGCTTTAGCCCTGAGCTGGTCAATGCTTTCCTGGGCAGCTACGCAACCGCCTGGGCTTCTCCAGTGAGTGCAGAGTCCAGGAAGACTCCCAGGCTGCAGTTGAGCTTTGAGGGGCTGTGCAGCGCCATCTGAGGCCAGCCTCCAGCCAGCCCAAGGAGCTGGTTTCCCAACCCGCAGTACTTCTGGCTTGCCTGGCTTCCGTTTCAGCTCGCTTTCCCTCACCCGCCCCAAAACAGCCCCCAGACCCTGTTTCGCGAGTTCTGCAGCCTCCCTGGGACGCGTCCGGGGAAACGAGAGGTGGAGCTCAGGACCCTCCCTCCTCACACTAAAGACACGTCGGCCCAAACCTCCTTCCCTGGCAGTCTCATGTGGATGATAAAGCGCACAGGGGACAGAATGGGGCCTTGCAGCGCCCCACAGGCGAACGGCCTGGGGGGAGGCGAACAACAGCCCCTCCAGGAAGAGCCTGCCCTGGGTGCCGCCTTGCCCCACATTTGGATGTGAAAGGGCAAGGGGCTTTTCCCCTACTGGCAGAAACAGAAGGTGTGAGAAGCGGAAAGTTCCTCCCGCTGGCATGGCTGCCGTCCCCAGGACACAGGCAAGAGAGCAGCCCCACACCTGTCTCTCTGGGGCTGGTCCAGGAGTTTGGCTGGTGAGAAGACAGGGTGGAGAAGAGGGTGTCCGACATCTCCGACATGAGGATGTCTGTGCTGAAGATGGATTCCAGCTCCATAGGGACCGGGGTCTCTCTGCTGTAGGTCTCCTGAAAACATAAGGACACCAGAAGAGCCTGTGGCGTTACACCCCACAAGTCAGTTCCCTCATGTATGTCTAGCATTTGTAAGTCTATTGTGTTTTGAATGTTGACCTGAGTGGGGGGAGATTGAATCTCTTAGGGGGGGGGCGGGGGTAGGATATATAAGGGAGTGGCTTAGGTGATAAGTGTGTTTTTTGTGTGCTTGTGCTTTTTATATTGTATTTTGTATTTGTATTTTTAACTTGTTGGTTGTTTTATGATGGTTTTAATTTTTGTGAACCACCCAGAGAGCTTTGGCTATTGGGTGGTATAAAAATGTAATAAATAAATAAATTTTTTAAAGTACTTTGGTTCGAGGGGAGAATGAGAGGATCAGGGTGAAGAGGGGTGTCTTTTGAATGTAGTGTGCAGATAGTCAGTTGGTGTGTATTAAACAATCCTGATAATAAAGAAGGTTCAAGAGTGAAGGTGTGGGAGAAAGGAAAGCGTGTATGAGAAGAGAGGAAGGATTGGATGAGAGGTTTTGACAAGGGTCTGAAAAGTTTTATTATGAAACAAAGTCTGTGAACATTGAAATATTTTTTTATTCAGTTTTACTACCACAAAAATCTCACGTGTCTCCTCGGCATTTATCATCTGCAGTTATATACCTATAACACCCGTTCTGACATTAATTCACCATCAGCACCTCTAATTCACAGCGCATTATTTTATTCCTGGAATTATTCCTGTTTAACCCCTTCTTTCTCCACATAGTTTGTAGAAAGGTGGTGTTTGTCCCTCACCTCTGGCTCATCACGTGGTGGCGCTTAGCTTGAGCAGGGAGTGTCCGCGGACAGGCCGGTGGTCAGGAGCCGGTGTGGTGGCACGGAGCCCTGAGGCTGGAATCAGACCGAGGGTCCGTCTAGTCCAGCACTCGGTTCACCCAGGGGCCAACCAGCCATCGGCCAGGGACCAACAAGGCAGGACGTGGTGCAACAGCACCCTCCCCCCATGTGCCCCAGCAACTGGTGCACACAGGCCTACTGCCACACATACTGGAGATAGCACGCAACCCTCAGGGCTAGTAGCCATGGCTAGCCTTTGCCTCCAGGAATTTATCCAACCCCCTTTTAAAGCCATCCAGATTGGTGGCCTTCACTACATCTTGTGGTCGTGAGTTCCATAATTTAACTATGTGCTGTGCGAAGAAGTCCTTCCTTTTATTTGTCCTGGCTCTCCCACCAATCAGCTTCACGGCATGACCCCCTTGGGTTCTAGTATTTTGAGAGAGGGAGAAAAAGGCCTCCCTCTCCACCTTCTCCACACCAGGCATCATTTTGTCCACCTCTCTCCTGTCTCCCCCGAGCCTCCTTTTTCCCAAGCTAAACAATCCCAGCACACGTAACCTTCCCCCATAGGGGAGATGCTCCAGCCCCTGGATCACTTTAGTTGCCCTTTTCTAGTTGCGCTTTTCCCAGCTCTATAATATCCTTTTTTCGGTGTGGTGACCAGACCTGAGGTGAGCGCTGGTCATCTTTCTGGGGAGGAGGAAAGGAAACAGCTGAACGTGACGGCCTGCAGCAGCACCTCAGGTAGCAAGCTCCGTGATCAAGCTCCTGAGTCAAGCCAAGGCAGCCCTGGACTTCCTAAGAAAAGGAGCGGTCATTCGGGACCTTCCCCAGAACAGACAAAACACAGGCAAACACAAAACCTACCTGAGCCAAGCTGGACAGGTCTTCATCTTTGTGTTTCTGCAACTGGAGAAGGAAAAGAGAAAAGGATTTTTTCTCTGAAGTTACAACCTGGCCCAAGAGTTCTTGCCTTCTCTGAAGCTCCCATTTAAGTGATGAATTCTTCGTGGGAGGAAGCAAAGGGTTCTACGCTTGATTATAATTCTCACAGGGACAGATCGGAACAACGATTTATTAATTTATTCTCAGCCAATGCGTTTTTAATGTGTGTTTTTACTGATGCGTTTTAACTGGCGTGGTTAGGTTTTAATTACGTTACGCTTTATCTGTGTTTTATTGTGAACTATCTTGGGCGCTATTTTTAGTGGAAAGGCGGGATGCACATAAAATAAGCAAATATACAAATAAGCAAACGTGTGTTGTTCCGTATCATCTGATTCAAAGCGATGGGACGGAGTCATTCGCTCTTTCCTTCCTTCCGTACTTGTTTGCTGCATTTCGATGCCGCCCTGCAGCCGAAGCCCTGGGGGCAGTGCCCAAACAGGCATGAATTACCCTTTTCTTGAAGTAGGTTCTCCACTTGTGGTATTCTCGGATAACGACTTCTATCCGCCGTTTCCAATAGTTTCCTCCGACTGCAATCGCCTAAGAACAAATAAAATAAAAAACAGGTGGAGGAGGGAGAGAGAGGCTGGGTCAGGCCGAGAGTCCGTCTAGCCCAGCGCTCTGCTCACACAGGGGCCGGCCAGCTGCCGGTCAGGGACCCTCAAAGCAGGGCATGGCGCAACCGCCCCCTCCCGCCCCCGGCCCCCAGCAACTGGTGCGCACGGGCTGATGGCCTCGGATGCCGGAGGCGGCACTTCACAAGCACGTGCGCTCACAGCCGCTACTCTGAAGCCCCTGCCTGACATACCTCGGGGCGCCGGTGCTCGTCCACCTCCACGGAACCGTCCAGGGGCGTCACAAAATGGCATACGGGGTTCTTCCGCTTCTCCAAATCTGCAACGAGAACAGGAACATTAGCGGTGCATTTCTCCGAGGGCGGGAGGGAGCGTGTCAGGTCGGCGTTAACGGCCGTGCGAAGTCAGCCGCAGAGCAGGGCTGGCTTTCTCGTTCCCCACCCCAGGATCAGGAGCGGGCCCTCCCAAACGGGCGCACTTCCTGCCCCAGGCGCCTTCACAGAAACAAGCAGAAGCAAAGGAATGGACCAGAGAGGCCCCGCATTTATTCGAAACGGGAGAAAATGTTGGGTTGTTTTGTTTCAACCACTCGCTTTAATTTTATTTTGTAAACATTTAATTTAATTGAAAAGCAACTTGCAATTAAAACAAGAACTGAACGAAAGAGCAGCACAAGCAGTAAAGGCAGCAAATCTACCCACAGAACAGGGAACAAGGAAGGGGAGCGGGACACCCCTCAATTTCATCCTGGGGAAAATCCTCCTGGGGCTCAAACCCAGAGTGAGCCAGACTTTAAGCTGAGATCCCCTCCTTGGGTCTGCTCCCTCTGATGTCCCGGGGGCAGGGGCAGGGTTCTGCGAGGCAGAGCCTTTTCCACATTGGCACCTGGACCACAGATCACCCGGCTGTTCATGGGGCTCAGAGGACAGAGTCAGACTCTGCTCTTTCAGGGGTCATTCGGGCCAACAGACAGCGTTGCCGCTTCCACCCTATCTGGCTTCGTGATCTTCCTTGCCATGTTTACGGCAACATCGCCCAATTGCGGTTTTCAACTGCCTTTGTGTTTCTATTGCTGTTAAGGCTTTGTGGGGCCCTGGAAGGACAAAGAGGCCGGTTCCGCATCTTTCAAAGCAAGCAACAGCCCCGCGCAGGTCCCAAGCGGATGCACCGATAATACGCGTGGCTCACATTGCATGTACCAGGCCCTCCAGATGGCGTTGTTGAGCCGGATTTTATCCCTGCACTGAAGCTTCAGACCTTTGAAATTCTTCCACTTGGGTGAAACCAACTTCCCACTGCAAGAAAGCAGAAGAAAACTAGGATTTTAGAAATAAATAAAACCACGTTTTCCGAACGCAAACGGAGCGAGGGCACCGCGTCGCAGGCCAACAGCTCTGAAGGCCAACCAGCGTCCAGTTTCTAGGCCTTGGCTCCGATTCGGACCAGGCCCACGAGCCGAGCCGATGGAGGCAGGTGGTGACTGGTGGAGTCAAAAGCTCTGGCGCTGGATACGGAGCGAAACCTCTTATCTGCCTCGCTTGGGGAAGGGGGGGGCTGTTAGACAGACGCTGCTCCACCTGCAGCGAGCCCCCACCCTCACGACGAGCAACAGAGGCTTAGACCTCTGGCTCTCTGCAAGCCCATCTGCTGCCCTAAAGAAGCCACATGTGCCTTCCGCGCCTTCCTCCACTCACCACGCCAGGCTCCAGATTCAGAGAACGTGAACCGAACCTTCTGGGCCAGTGCTTAGCAGACGTTTGCCCCGTGACCATGGGAAGCTGCCAGGCGGCAGCCTCATCTAGCCCAGAGCTGGCTTCCAGGAGAGGCAGTGGCGGCGGAGGCTCTCCAGGGCCTCAAGCAGACAGCCGGGGGGGGGGGGGGCTTTCCCCCACCTGCAGCCGGAGGTGTGTCTATGGGAGATTTCAAGCCCAGACGTACCCCCAAGGCAACTTGCAATTCAAAACTTTTAGACACCTTTGAGGAAGAGATCCCAGGGATCCAACTGGGGGCTTCCGCTATTCCTCCCCCAGGGAATGCTGTGGGAGCTGCCCCGAGGATGGGTTGTTATGGGGGGGGGGATGTAAATATCCTAAATGCCTGAGAGAGCAAGGATGGGGAATGGGCAGATGTTGCTGAACGGCGTCTCCCAACGTCCCTCACCTCTGGCTGGGGCTGATGGGAGTTGCAGTCTGGCAAAACATCTGGAGGGCCGCACAGTCCCCAACCCATGCTAGAGGATTCTTTAGAAGCACATCAGAGGCTTCTCCATACGGGAGCCCATGGAGGTGGAGAAGTTTCCCTGAGGAGGGGGGGTAGTTTGGCTCCCCCACCACAACAGCACATCTCCCCTGCAATGCAGAACTATGGGCGGGGGAGAAGATATGTTGGGGATATTTCAGGGGAGCCGTCCCTGGCCTGGCACCTCGCAGGATGTGTTTCAGACATCAGCCCCCATCAGCCCCAGGCAGCATGGCCAGGGATGCTGGGAGTGGTCCCGGTAAGGCTCACGGGGGAGGGGGCTTGCACGGAGTGCTTGCGCAGGGATTCCCCTGAAGGTCAGAGAAAACGCTTCGAGGCCCTGCCCTGAGGAAGCCTGTGCAATGAAAATTAAATAAAAACAACACAGTTCCCAGGTTTGGCAGGGCTTGGGAGCCTGCCTACGCTGGGAGGGGGTGAAGCACATGGCTGCAGAAGTTTCCGCTCATTCCTGCCGCTTGGCATCGATACGGAATCAGACGCAGCGCCGAGGAGAAGCCAGGGGGAAATATGAACTCTGGCCCTGCACGAGATGCGCCATGTTTAAAGCCTCTCTCTCAGCGCTGTGTTTTACAAGAAACGTTCTGGGCAAAAGGGCTTTAGAGGTCACGGCTGCATGTGGGAAAGAGAACCAGGATGGATCTAAGTGACCCCTCAGTCATTTCACCCAGCAGGCAAAGCACTGCTACAGAGAGGGGACAGAGGCGGCTCAAGACCACTAAAAAGAACAGGAGGGAACCCTCTCAGCCCAAGCAGAACTATAAGCCTCAATTGAAAACTGGCGATGTGGTTTTCCGTGAAAGAAAATTAACTGACGTCAGAGAGTCTCTCAAATGCTCCACGAACTGAGAGAGAACAGAGAGAGCCCCCAGGTTCTGCTGAACTGCAGGCAGCAGTGGGGGGTTCACAGAGCAGAACATCTATTGCCAAACCATGAGCCATGAGACGAGCTGGAGCGTGTGCCAAGGCGTTACACGTTGGCTCTGATGCATCTACCACTCTGGGCCCCTCGGAGCAGGGGAGACACAGGCAGCACGGATTGCACGAACCCGCTGCAGCTCCTCTCCCTGTCTTCTAAGCACCTGACCCTGCCAGCAGTCCAACCTCCCTCTGTCCTCAAAACAACCAGCCCAGGGGTGAGGGCTCCCACCCATCGCTTCGTTATTATTATTATTATTATTATTATTATTATTTATATAGCACCATCAATGTACATGGTGCTGTACAGAGTAAAACAGTAAATAGCAAGACTCTGCCGCATAGGCTTACATTCTAATAAAATCATAATGAAACAATAAGGAGGGGAAGAGAATGCAAACAGGCACAGGGTAGGGTAAGCAGGCACAGGGTAGGGTAAAACTAACAGTATAAAGTCTGCGCAATAAAGTCTGTATAAAGTCTGCGTATAAAGTTCTGCCTCCGCTGTCAGTCATTCCTCCATCCATTCTTCTGTTACAAGGCATTATTCCCCCAAATAATCCCGTAACAGCTCACAGTGGCAGACTTCAGTCTAGACAGGGTGGACACGGCCAGCTGGCTGCTTTTCTGATCCACCCTTGAGGGTGAGCAGCCGGCTTTATCCCTTTTAAACCTTTTGGGCAGAATGGCTGATACCATGCTGGGGTTGAAGGCTTCTTTAATCTGTACTGTACTGTGCTATGCTTCTCTCTCTCTCTCTCTCTCTCTCTCTCTCTCTCTCTCTCTCTCTCTCTCTCACACACACACACACACACACACACACACACACACACACACCTTGGCCAGTAGCAACGTAGAAGAGCTAAATAGAGAGCTTGGCTTTAGTTCCCTGAACATGGGATCTTTCTTTTTCTGCAGGTCATTATGACATTTGCTCCTTTAGCATTGCTTGAATTGTTGACGTGCCCGTTTCATGTTTCTCAAGAGCTACCCTGAGCCCTGGAAGGGCAGCCTTTCAAGAAACAAAGCAGAGCAGGGCGAGGGGGCTGGATTCAGCCAGCCGTTCCATTTCCACCACAACTCCAGGGAAATGCCATGCTGGGGCTATTGTGGAAAACTGAGCAGGTGGCTTGACCCAGCCCTTTAGCTGGGCTCAGAGCACCAGGCGGAGGAAAGGTAAGGCCAGGCTACCTGAAGGATCTTCTCCTCCCATATGAACCTGCCAGGTCCTGAAGGTCATCTGCAGCGCTCCTTCTCCAGGAACTCCTGGCAACGGAAATGAGGTGGGTGGCTACCAAGAAGAGGGCCTGTTCTGCTGTGGTACCCCGATAGTGGAATGAGCTTCCCAGAGAGGCACGCCTGGCACCTACACGGTGCCCTTCCCAGCGACCAACGAAGACAATTTTATTCTCCCAGGCATCACGGACTTTTAGCTCTGTTGCTTTAAATCCACTATTGCATTTTGACTCTCTGCACTGCTTCTAGGTTCTATTGTGGTTTATTCTTTTATATTGTAGGTTTAAGGTTTTACATTTTATCACGTGGTTTTAATTGTTGTGAACCACCCAGAAAGCTTGGGCTATTGGGCCATAAAGAAATGCAATAAATAAATAAATAAATACTTAAGGCCAGGGCAAAAGGCAGACCTGAGATACAGCCATCCTTTATGCTTCCAAGAAATGGGTCGGCGGCGGGGAGGGGGAGCCATTGCCCTTTTTATCTCCTACTGCTGGGTGTTATATCTCATACCTGCAACACCTACCAATGGCTCCTTCAGTTTTCAATCACTATTTTATCATCACCTGGAAGTCAGTGCTGCAGACGTCAGGGCCACAAGATCTAGCCTATTTCTTTTTTACAAACATGTATGTTTCTTCCCCCATTCCCAGCCTCTTATATCACCCAGCCTGAAGAAAAGTTCTGAAGGACTCAAAAGCTTGCAGAATCGTATGTAGCATTTTGGTTCATCCTAACAGAGGTCTTTTGCCCCACTGTGGATTTACTTCCTGCTGCCGGCCCCGGATTTGAGATGCTGCATGTTTCATCCATGGACAATTATTTTTAAAATGCAAGCCAGCCTTATTTGCACATTTTACCCACTTGGTGGTTTTTAAGTTTCATACTATAAGCACTCACTCAGTCATTTCGACTGAACAGTTTAGTCGACTGCTTTCCTAGAAAGTATCCAGAATTAAGCGCGTAGCCCTTACAGTCAAAGTAGGCTCCTAAATAGGTTTCTAGTGATTTGCGGCTGTACTGCGAACTCTGTACAGCTTACAAATGATCCAGTGAAAATTGCTTTGCCAAAAATGGGACAGTAAAACCCTGTTCCGGAATTGAGCAGCAGAAAGAGGCGTTTTACACAAGACTGCACACGAATCGACAAATGCTGGTAGCCGTGTAGTCTTCTCACAAGCATAAAGGCCCAGATGAGCTCCTGCTCCCCTGGGATATTACCACGGCTTCCGCCCACGTCTGCAGCTGCTTGGACTCCCTATTCCATTCTGTAGCGCTGTCATAAAGGAGTACAAATCTCCTTTCCTTTTGTAAGACCCACAAAGCACACCTCACCCTCCTGGAACGCGGATCAAGCAAAGGCACAGACTAGAAACATCTGCCAAGGTCATTTTTGATTCCCAAGGCTACACGGTATTCTCAACAATGGGAAAGCCTGGCACAGCCCCTTAAGCCCGGTATGTCGCTTGAACCCTGGTAAAGATGGCAAAGCTACGAAGAAGCCGTGGCTCCAACGGCCACATCTGGACATGCACCCATAATCGCAGATGAGCACCAGGGCTGTGCACGCTGCCTCCTCCTCTTGCCAGCCGGCTTTGGAGATCCTGGCTTGCATTAAGCCAGAGTTCCCTGTTACATCCAAACTAGGAGACTCTGGCTTAATGTCAGTCAAAACACAGGACAGCAGGCATACCCAGACACAGAACCAGAACCAGGGAGACTGGGCCAGCTTGGACCTGGCACCCTCCTCTCACCTTGCCTAGAGCAGCGGAGCCAGGGCAAAGGCGGTGCAAGAGGGTCCTCAGACAGCTCTCCCTGCTGCCTCCCCTTTAAGGATGCTCCCACCAAGGGCCTCCTGTCCCTGGAGAAAACACTGCAAACAGGGAACTCCAAAGATGCCAAGATTCAGGGGGCTGGATCCAGAGTTAGTCTTAGAGCAGGCTCATTGAAATCATTGGGACGCAGGTCTGTTGACTCGTATGGTGTCCAAGTCCACACAAACACCTCCAAAGCCAACAGCGAGCAGCGGGCGGCTGAGTCTTCCAGGCACATCTCAAAGAACGAGGGACTGCAGCAAAGCACAGCCTTCGACCGAGGCGGGCATCCCGTCCCGGCCAAGCAGTGCTGGGGATGAAAAATTGCACCTGCCAAGATGCTTCCAAACTAGGCAGGGAAAGGTTTTGCGACACCCTTCATGGCCTTAAGCAGCAGTCGTAAGACACTGAAGGACTCGATCTTTCAACACCCAAACCAGGCATCTTTCTTTCTTTCTTTCCTTCGCCCACTGGTACAGGCTATAGAACTCCTGGCTCTCTCTGTGCCTTCAGGCATCAATTTGAAAAATATTGTCCGGATGTACTTTTTAGTAGGGTGTTCTCCAAGCGACACCAATTTATTATGACTGCGGCTGTTTATTGGTTTTGTATTAACATTTTTGTTTTACTGACATGATTTTTTGACTGTTGATGGTCTCTCCCTTTCTGGGATGGAACAGTGGAGATTTAAATATTATATATTGCAAAATGTAAAATCAATTCAACGACAGACAGACCAAATGGGACCTCCATCTACACCACATTAAGGTCCACAATGGAAGAAAAGTGGAATATAAATGTACTGAAATAATTGACTGAAAGGGAGTTACAAGCAGCTTGCCTGGTTGCCCATGGCAAGTTAAAATTGCCTTCAGATGACCAGGTAGAAGAGGTTTTTATAAACGGGAAAAATTGGCTCTTTTGCCCAGCCTTTCAAGCGACTTACATGTCACAAATGACTAAGAGCAGGATGTGTGGATAGGTGTGCTAGTACCTTTATTGTGTGGAATTGTTTTTCAGTGGATTTTTTGCAAGGCTATTTTTTTTAAAAAAGGAGCTAAGCTCATTGGGAATAAGACCTATTGACCTCAGTAGAACTTACTTCTGAATAGACATGCATAGGATTGCACTATCAATCTTTTGAATGTGTTGACAAACTTATTAGAAAAAAATTAAAATGGCTCCCCGGTCCGGATCTGCCCCATGCACTCTGCCTCTCCCAGCTCTAGCCTGCGAGGAGAGAATAAAGTTCAGCCCAAGTTTATGGCAGGGCAGATAATAATTAAATCACGAATGCAGCAGAGGCAGATAATACTTTAATTAACCTGCATCTAAGGTGACTTTTTTTTTAAGCTGCCAAACCCCAACAGGTCACGCGTCCTCTTTAATCCTATATTTCTTAAGCACAGTGTCGTTTTTTAAAAAAGTCTTCCCTGACTTTTGTTTATAAATCCCAGTGAAGCGAAAGAGACACCAGAAAGTCATGCTGGGAAAAGGGTACGAAATGTGAGAAGGGGAAGTATAGCTCAGTTCGTGGGAAGTGCTGGAAGCCGGAAACCATCCAAGAGCATATTGGAGCCCATCTGATTGACTCGAGAAAGGCAGGAAGACAATCGGTGCTTTCTACTGCAGAGGCTTCAAGCCATGAACGAGCCTGCAGGACGTCTGAGCGACAGAGAACAACGCTTCAGTGGCGCGTCTTGAAACGCGCACATTGTTCATGTCATGCGCACGCGGTTTCGTGGGTCACAGCCTCTGTGGTTTTGGCCCCTGCGTACCTGATCACCGAGGTCCTTTGTACCTGTATGCAAATATGCTCTGCATGCCTGCAACATGAAGGAGGATTTCACTTTCTGTTCTATCTGAAGCGGCCTGACACAAACCAGAGGGCAAAGCAGAAAGCATCAGAGTGAAAAGCGAATTTTGGAAATGCCGTTTTGGATAGACTGAAGAAAGGAGAGGCCCAGCACTTTTGCCTATGTCAGGGGTAAGCAACCCGGTGCCCTTCAGACGTTTGGGACTACAACTCCCATTAACCCTAGCCAATATGTCCAATGGTCAGGGATTATGGGGGCTGTTCTCCAAAACACCTGGATGGTACCATGTTCCCTACTATGCTCTGGGCCTGTGCTATTTTGCAGAATCAAAAGGCCAAGCTGTGCAAGGGGATGTAGCAGAAGGACAGACTGCGGAAGTTCAGTCAGCCGCCGGGGGGGGGGACGGACGTTTGGGATTCCCCCTTTGGATAATAATAATAATAATAATAATAATAATAATAATAATAATAATAATAATAATAATACCACCACAGGCAACCCATAGAAACCTACTGGACCCTTTCTTCCAACAGCTATGCTGGCTGAGGACTGTGGGAGTTGTAGTGCAACACATCTAGAGGCCACTAGATTGGGGACAGGGTCACGTAGAAGATTGGGTCAAATACTCATACAATTCTGCCACTAGAAAACCCATGCAGAACAGGAGAGCGTTTTTTAGTTCTGACTTCTTTCCTTCCTGGACAGAAGCCCACCATAAAATCGCTGAGAATGGCACCCAGCGCCAAGCGGACTTTCCAAATTACTATTCTGAGTGCACGTCAACACATTGCAGCAGCAGCTCAGCACCCCTAGGCCTCCTTTTCAGCGCACCCTTGCTCACCCCAACACACGGTGCACTGCGTCCGCCTTTTGTTAAGCATCTGAAAGGCACCGGCCAGTTCATTAGAACTGGTCAGTATAACTGAATAAACTGAAGCCAGTTTAGACAGCTGCTCCCCACATACCTTGTACACCGCTCCGAAATTTTTTCAATGAAGGGCGGTATATAAATATTCTAAATAAATAAATAAATAAATACCCAGGGCAAAAAGGTGCTTTTGGCTTCTACCTGCAGTTTCTCCTTGGGAGTGTTTTTATTTTGAAAAATAAATCTAATCTCTCTTTTCTGGGGAACTGGACGTGTGAATTCAGCTCTCTCCAAGCCAAGACTAACAATATTTCTTCAAACAAAGGTTCATTCAGAGCATCAGATAAGAAGGCTCGCTTATTGTGCTCCAGAGCAGAAAGGCAGGCATGTAGGACTAAAACATTCCTGTATTGAGCCAATAGGAATTGTTATTTCCCTCCTGTCTGGGAAGCTTCAGTGAAGTCCAAACTCTCCCACTGACTCGCAGGCACTTCCCAGAATAGCAAGAAAGTAAATCTTCAGCCACAGTAGAAAACGACAGGCAGTGCCTATATTTCTCAGCCTTAAGGCCCAGATGGAGAGGACAGACTTTCTACCCAGGCCTGGAGGTCTACAGAGACCCACTGAATCCATTACCATGAAGAAGAAATCTAGGATAAATTGTAGATCATGCTTAAGGATATTTTTTACAAACACTATATGGGTACTGAGACCTTGTGTGTAGAGACAACCAGAAACAATATTAGAACACTGAAGAGGCAGTTGCACCGCTGAAGGTGACCTCTGCTCCATCTTTGTCTCAGGTTGCTTTCATAGCACAGAGTGCCTTTTATCAGTCTAGGCTGCCTGCAACCCTACCTGGGCACAGGTAGCTTCAAGTGATCCACCAATGGTGACCTCCAGGCGAGGCTACTGTACGGTGCCCTCTGCAAAGCTGCCTTTAAAGATGGCTCAGAAACTGTGGGGTGCAAAGCTCTCCTGAGAATGACAAGTCCCCAAGGGTCTTGCACAGAGGGAGGAGGAGAACTCAACGGCAGGCGGAAGGAGCAATAATAATCCGGGACACGTTAGTTCCAGGGACAGTAGGCGCTGGTGCTGCCCATAGGATTCACAGGCCCTAGAAGACAGGGGGCAAATGAATTGCACCTCTGGTCCCCAGAATGCACTGAACGACTGCCACAAGGTCCCAGGGGCAGGGAAGAATGTCTCTGGCATCCCCGTCCCTGCCGCTCTCTTTTAATATGGAAGAGGCAGTGCTCACGGCTGCACCACAATGCCAAGCCCAACCCAAGACGGCGGTGCCCCTCCCTGTGTGGGGGGAAAGAGCGCTGCAGCAAAAGCAAGTCTTTGGGGAGGGGGCACGCAAAAGGGGAAAACCAAAGGGGCTAATTATATCCAATAGCAAATCTCCAACATGGATAGTTATACGCTGTGGGGAACGCGTGGCCCTCCAAACGTTTTGGCAGGCTTCAACACCCATCAACTCTAGCCAGACTAGCCGATGGTGAGGGATCATGGGACCTGCAGCTCAACAATATTTTGAGGGTCCCACATTTGACACCCCTGTCCTAAATGAATCTAAAGCTGTAACATCTGGAAGACAAAAGCACTTCTGTCTTTCACAGCATTCCTTTCAACGATTAGATCTTTTGCTCGCTTAACGCTAGATTAAGTAATTTGGAAAACTTTTCTTAATTTGGCTTCAGACTTTTATCCCCCTCCCTAGATAACAGTGGGTTTTTTTGGCAGCCAGAGTGCCTGCCTCCTTCGTATGAACAGCCACACCTAGGTTTGACAGAAAGGTGCCAAGAACAAGGGGAGCGAATCTATCAGCTGGAAACACAGCAAGGGAGAAACCTGTAGGAGAGGCAAATGGTCAGAACAAAGTCTCCCAGTGGACATATCACAATGGTCAATCTAGTGGTAAGAAAAACAAACATCAAATACTCTGCCATTAAAACAGAATGCCAAAGTTCGCTGTGCCAACTCCACAGTTCAGGTTCTGCAGCCTTTGAATAAATTGGTGCCCCAAAATGAAATGAACTGGAGCGTGATTTGGCCACAAATGAAATTGGCCAGTTTAGACTCCCTGCTGGCAAGAGTCTGGGACAAGAGCAATCCAAAGAGGACACCCAACTCCAGCCGCACCTGCAGGAACAGCCACGGACAGAGAACAGCCAGGGGAACAGTACAGAAGTCAGTACAGTACAGTACAGTACATGATGGTGCTATATAAATAAATAATACTAATACTAATGGAAGTCGCAAAAGAAAATCCACAGACAAGGCCTGTCTTTCCGGCAGGTGGAAAGTTCTAATTCCTCCCCGTCACACGTCCTTTACCCACAGATGGATGGCTATCAAGAGGAAGTGAGATGGGTGTCTGTCTTGGGGGACGGCGGGGGACAAGTGCGTGTGCTGTGCTGTGTGATGGATCCGTCTATGGCACCATTGAACTTTCCTCTCCACTTCTCACACGATGGGTGGGGGGAGGGAACAGAGGGGTTTGCCCAGGAAAAACATTCCTTCTCCTGTACCATAATCAGCACAAACTGTTATTTTTAACTCCCTTCCTGCCAAATGCCTCTAAAAATAGCTGCTGTAATCCCAGCACCCTTCCTTCCTCTCTCCACCCCTAATCTTGCCAGGGCTTCAGAGAGCAGGAGAAGAGGAGAAGGCTTTAAGGGAGGCGAAAACAGACGTCTGCGTGTCTGGTTGCGGCTGAGCGGAGCTGGTTGAGCAAGAACACACCTTGGGAGGAAAGGGGTGTGGCTGGAGATTTGGAGAAGATACAACTAGGAGCAAAATCCTGACCTCATTGGAGTTATCAGATGTTCTTCATTTTAATGAGCCGGGATGGAATGAAACAGAAGCAACAACACAGCAGCCGCTACGTTATTAACATAAGTTGCTACAGTTAGATTATTTAACCGCCCTCGTGCTGGTCCCAAAAAGAAGTTTCAGCCAGGCGCAGTGAAAACCAGACTGCCACAACTTTTCAGGCATCGGAAGAAACGGACTGTAGTCCAGGGAAGCTTATGCCAGCATAAAATTGTTCGCTTTTGAGGTTTTTTTGCTGCAACAAACTAATATGGCTACCCCTCTGGCATGGAAGAGTCGACAGGGTTCAAAATCCCAGTTCAACATGGACTAAACTAGGATAGCCTCAGTTCACTGTTTGCAGAAGTGGGGCTGAAATATCACAAGGCAGTTTCAAGAGAAACTTGGGTTTTAAAGGGTTTTTTAAAAAGGGCTTAATATATAATCTTAACCAATCCAGGTTAGAGAAAGCATGGAAATGGAGCACTTTAGAAAATGCAGCTTTTCTCTGGTCACGATGCTGCAACATGAGGAAGCATCACCTGCCAAAACTCACCCTGCTTTTCAACTATTGCAAGCACTTAAGTCCTGTCCTGCTGGAAATGTACGAACTGTGTAATAATGCAATGAGTCACAATTCTAAAGTCGGAACATTTCTAAGAATATTGCCATACCAGAAGCATCTCACCATGATAAAAATAGCCCCCTAAAGTAATGGCTACTGGCAAATAATCGAGTTCTTTGGGATTTGAAGTTACACGCCGGCCTTCAAAATTAAGATAATGTTAGCCTTGAAGGGGCTCGTGTCGAGTTCCTCAAAACAAACTTATTCCAATTATTTATTCGCTTCTCTCTCCTCTGATAAAACGGAGCTCAAGGAAGATTTCCTGACTTTGCAGGGCAGTGAGCGATTTGCCACAGGCAACAGGTGAAGAAACCTGAAGCCGGGTTCTCTTGTCACTGAGGAGAACGTAGCCCTTCCCCACACAACATGCCAAGCCTATAAATACACCAAAGATAACAAGGATCTTATTCTAACAGCCTCCTCGGTGTTCCAGAAAAGAGTGCCTCTCCCACACTGAACCTGTCCAGAATGCAAATTCTTTCAGACATCAGAAAAAAAGCAGCCCCGGGGTTATAGTTCAAGGCGGACAGAGGGGCTCATCCACAAAGAAGCTGCCTAATGACAAATGTGAAAGGCATGATACCGAACAGAAGCCAGGTTACACCTTCAACGGCGGAAAGAGTGATGTCAGGCAACTTCATGGAAGTCTGAAGACCCCTTCCATGGGTGAAAAAAAGTTTGCAGCAAGTTAAAATGGAATGCGTTTTATTAAAAATGAACTTAATCAAGGTGGCCTCTGCGTCGCAATGGAGAAAAAATGCACGTCCTTGAACAGCTTTATCTGAACTTTACGTGGTGCTTAGAAGGCAAAAGTAAACACTGGTCTCCTGCTCTGAAGCTCCCATCAAGGGCCCCTGAAAACAAATCCCAGCATTTGCTCCAGAGCAACGCTTTCACGAAATGGAGAGGAGGGGGAACGGATGCCGTTGAAAACGCTTTGCATACTTGCATCCCTTGGAGCTGCTCATCCCATCCACCTGCCATGCCTGGGGTGACCCACGATCCTGGGCATTTAAGGCCACGCAGTGGGGAGGCGGAAAGCTATCCATCCCTTTGGCATTTCTTGCCCTGCAGTTTGAGGATTTGTCTATCAATTTAGCTTCTGGCAGGGGGTGAATCCAGAGTGGGACACCAAATAGATGGGGCCCACGTGAGATGGCACCCCCTGCCCCCAAAAGTCTTCCTACAGACACAGGTGGGCGCCGTGTTAGAGAGTGTTTTGCCATGGCGGAAGGTGCCTGTGCGAAGAGGATGCCATTTAGATGCCCCCACTCAAGCATAAAATAAATCATATTTAGGCTTCTTTGCGTCTCGAACAGGCCCTGGGTGAAAACTTGAAAACATTTTCTCCCGAACCGAACAATCCATCTTGTTCCGTTACCTAGGGAGGTGGTGGGCTCTCCCACCCGAGAGGCCTTCAAGAGTCAGCTGGGCAACCATCTGTCAGGTGTGCTTTAAGGTGGATTCCTGCACTGAGCAGGGGGGTGGACTCGATGGCCTTGTAGGCCCCTTCCAACGCTACTATTCTATGATTCTATGATCTTTTCCACAAGAGGATTAGAAAGAATAGGAAATGGCAGCAAATGGGTTTAAAACTCCTCTCAGCACACGTTTGATTCCCAGTTCACCTCTTCAACAAGAACCATAGAACCATAGAAGAGTAGAGCTGGAAGGGGTTGTGAGGCCATCAGGTCCAACCCCCTGCTCAATGCAGGAGTCCACCTTAAAGCATCCCTGACAGATGGTTGTCCAGCTGCCTCTTGAAGGCCTCTAGGGTGGGAGAGCCCACAACCTCCCTAGGTCATTGTCATACTGCTCTAACAGTCAGGACGTTTTTCCTGATGTCCAGCCGGAATCTGGCTTCCTGTCACTTGTGCCCATGATTCCGTGCCCTGCGCTCCAGCATGATCCAGACGAGATCCTGCCCCTCCTCTGTGTGACAACCTTTCAAGTCCTTGAAGAGTGTGATCATCCTTCTTGAAGTGTGGTGCCCAGAACTGGATGCAATCCTCAGAACTGGATGCAATCTACGGCTTTGCAATTTTTAACAAAAGCTTAAAGGCTCTTACATTTATTAGGCTGTAGGGCAGCCTTCCCCAATCTAATGCTCTCCAGATGCTTTGGGCTTTAACTCCCAGCAGCCCCAGCCCACAAGGTTGGGGAAGGCTGATGTCAACTTTCATAGACTAGAGTCCACATCATCAGATGCACAATTTCTGAGACATCTGGTCACCATGAATCCAGTGGCCACAACACTGTATGCCCCCCCCCACTCCTTAAACTTGGGTGCAAAGGCTTAATGGGCAGAAGCCCTAGCTCAGGTGTTAACCCACCCGTTTCTGTCCGGCACTTGTGTTCTGAAGACAAGTGTGAACGCTCAGACAGGTCCCCCCTGCCCTTGGCCAGTGTAACAGATGCTCCAAGTGGAACGTCAAGATGGCCCTTAGAATATCAAACGTCTCTAACCCGGAGCCAATCTTCAGCCACTGGGACAGAACAGAGTGATGAGAAGTCAAGCGCTGCTCCACTTAGCACACTGGAGCCGTTCGCCTTATCAAGTGGCACTTAATTATCCCATAATGTGGCGAGTGTTGGTGAAAGGAAGGAGCGCGGTCAGTCCCCGGTGTGCCAGCGATTGGCTCATGGGCAGGCAGCCGAGCAGCCGTGGAATCAAGCTGCAAACATCCACACCTCTGACAAGCTCAATGAAATGAGCTAAATCATTCGCTTGCCTGCTGAGCGAAGGGCATGTAAAGGGATTATAAACCCAAATTTCTCTTAAGTTGCGCATTTACAGAGAGATGGTGGATTTTATAAGCCTCCCAGCTAAACAGCCACCTCCTGGTGTGAAAAGAAGCCAGCCAAAGTTTTTCAAGAAAAATAAAAATTAGGTAATAGAAGCTTCAAGATGCAGCTGTAGTTTCTTCGTATCAGAGGAGAGAAAGGCAGCTTGGATGTGAGTTTGAAGGCGAAATGGCCCAGTGAAGGGAGGGGCAGAGAGCTCCCCCCTCCCCCTCCCCCTCCCCCTCCCCATGCTCAGAACATCCCAAGGCAGCTGTTCCTTTTACAACCCCCCACCCAAAACCCTTGGGGCTTCATTTCATGTATTTGCATGCAATGTACAGTTAATTTTGTACATGTTGTAGTTAGTGTTGTACAGTTAGTTTACTCCTGATTTCCAGTTTGCTTAGACTGATATATCAGAGAAAAGCTTCAGATTTTTAAGGCAGTAACCTGAAGTGCCTACACAACGCCCCCAAAGAGTAGCAAACTAACGTTTTAGGAAACAGAAAAATACCAGGTGCCACGTTTTCAACGGAGCTTAAGGGGGGGTGACCCACGGGACTGTCTGGACCTGCACCCGGTGCTAGATTGCTTCTCACTCCACCACCATGTAGCTAAAGTCACACTGTTAGAATACTTTAGCTTTAATTTCCAGCGTCTTATCTACCCCTTCCTCGTTCGGCTTTTGATCCACTCAATTTCCTCTACAAAGTCTTTTTTCTCAGTTTTGGTTTCTTACAGAAGGTTAGTGGCAATTAAAGATAAGCTTTGCAAAAGTTAAATGGCTAGATAAATTCCAAAGTTTGCACCAGAGCTCCTCTGAAAGCTAAAGCCAGATGGATTCTGCAAGCGATCCACAGCAAGCCAAGATCTGAATAAGCAAACTGGGGTGGGGCGGGGTGAGGGTGGGGTGGGGAGTAAAATGTAATTCCAAACGACGGCATGTTTGTTTTGACTTATTTAGACCCAGAGAAGGCCCAGTGCTGCTGAGTTTGAGAAGCCCTTGCTTACAGAATGCACTGGAAACCTTTCAGCCTGTTCTGCCGGCAGCTTGCGAACTTTTTGCCTTTGTTTGGTTTGGAGTGGCAGCATAACCTACAAGTATCACGTCAAGAACAATCCTCTTCTGTCACTGCAGCCACAGAGAGGGCAAGGAGTCTGCCTGCACATGAGGAGGCAGAATATCTTTCAAGAAGAATGCCACAGGAGAACAGAAGCAGGTTTGTTATACTGTTAATTCTATGCAGCTTCTGCACCAGACTCTAAGTGCTGCAGCCTCTCTCTCTCTCTCTCTCTCTCTCTCCTTCTCTGCATCTCTCTGATCTCTCACGGTTCAGACCAGGGACTTGCGCAATCCTTACGCATGCACGTACAGGACCTGCCACACCAGTCAGGGCCTTTAAGCAGCATCACAATGCGAGCATTATCATCAGTAGATCTGCAACGTTTTGCTGATTAACCAATAAATCTATTAAAAGTATGTGCCCGTGGTTAACTGGGCCACAGATTTCTAGCTGTCTTTTTAATCTATTTTTTTAAAAAAATACAAGGACGACAGGATAAAGAAACTCAAGCCCAAGAGTTCCCCCGAAGGCCCAGCCGATCGCCCAACTGCTGCTCATTGGGCAGCTTCCTTGTTGAAAAGCCTCTCCTAAGGCTTAGTGACTGGCAGTAAGCGGGCAGGAGCTCTCCGCCAAAATATCCGGGTCCTTCTAGCCTATATGGCCCTTTAGCCCCCTTCGGCCTTTAGCTGCTCCCACCACAGGAATGAGCCGCCATCGCCCCGAACTTCTCTGAAATGGAATTTGGACCTCCGGCTGAAAGGGGTTCTCTGCACCCATGACTTAACATGGGCAGCAGCAGGGACCGCCTTAGGGGAAGCAGTCCTCCTCCTCCTCCTCCTCCTCCTCTCCCACCCAGAACGCCATGCCTCTTCTAAGAGGGGCCCTACTGCATGGACGCGCACACCATCTCAAGGCAAAAGGGGGGGGGCTTTTTTCTTCTCTTCAGAGCAGACTGGGTCAATTCATTACTTGAACTCATATGATTAATCAACTAAACCAAATTATAGAAACACACACACACCACGGCAGCAGTCGGATGACTCTTATTCCAATTCTAATCATCATCATCATGCCAAAAGTTTCACAACATGGCAAGGCTTACTTCCCAGAAGGAAGTGGGGGGAAATTGCCTGCTCAAGGAAACATCTTTCACAAACAGGGAAGTGCTTGAAACCGTACTAGCAGTGCAAGATGAAACCCAGGAGCAGCAGGGCAAACCTCACGGAGCCGTTCTGATCGATGGCACTACAGGGCTTCTCTCACCCACAAAAAGGCCGTTTGCAAAACCCAGCCACTTCTGCAGGGTCTTGCTTCGGAAACATGGATTCTGCCATCAGCTGGGAGACCCAGGGCCACTGGGAGGCCGCACCTCCTGCTCCCCAGGAATAACATCAAGCCCAGGGGTGGGCGGGGGACCCACCTGGCCCAGCTCCCTTCCCCTTCCCTCCCACCAGCCAAAGGAACAAGAGCCACCAGTGGGGCTATGCAAGCAAAAACCACCAGCGGGGGAAGGCCGGCCTGCGTAGGGCTCTCTCACCCCCTTGCTCTGATCCTGAAGAACCGATCTCCCGCCTCTTCCCTTGGGCGTTTTGTCATTGTAGTTTGTGAGCTTTGAGCTGGTTTGGGAGACAATAATTGTCGGAAAAGCTGGATAAAAATACAGCAAAGTAAACCATCACCACAACCAGAGAGAGCCAGTGTGGTGTAGTGGTTAGAGTGTTGGACTGGGAGTTGGGAGATCCGGGTTCTAGTCCCCACTCATCCATGGAAACCCACTGGGTGACTTTGGGCCAGTCACGGACGCTCAGCCCAGCCTACCTCACAGGGTTGTTGTTGTGAGGAGAAAATGGAGAGGAGGAGGAGGATTATGTATGCCGCCTTGGGTTCCTTGGAGGAAAAACAGGCGGGATATAAATGCAGTAATAAATAATAACTAAACCAGCAGCAGCAGCAACAGCTTCTCCTCTTCACAGGCGGCCTTTACCACCCCAGCCACTGAAAGACAGGCAAGGCAGCCAGCAGCGCCCTAGACTGCTGTTCCCAGCTAGGAGAGGAACCTAGAAAGCTGCCTTCGCCTGAGTCAGACCCTTGGTTCATCTAGCCTAGTAGTGTCAACACTGACTGGCAGCCGTGGCTCTTGAGGATTTCAGGCGGAATTCTTTCCTAGCTTTACCTGGAGAAGCTAAGGATCAAATCTGGGACCTTCTGCATGTACTGTAATCTAGGATTACAGCTTCAGAATTTCGTGGCAGTGACAGACTGAATGTGGAATAGTCTTAAGGGTACCACAAGATTCTAGGCTTGTGTAGGCTGTACAGCTACCCTCTGGAAAGTTTCAGAAAGTAATTGGATAGTAGAAGACTGACTGGACGAAGACCTTATTGAAACCAAAAACCTGTCAAACAGACTGAGCCCAGAGGCCAGGAGGTGGAAAATCTACACTCTCCCTCCCATTCCCCCCAACAATTTGTTCTAGAAGTAGAAGAATTTTCCACTTTACTCCTCCAGCGACCTGTTACTTAAAGATGCCTTCATGTTTGCCACAGCTGCTGCCCAATCATAGCCAGGATAGAGAGGTCTCTTTGGAACAGAAGCCCTGAGTGAGCGAATGTAGAGGGAGCCCATAGAACTCTGTGGATGACCTCTCATAACATTCCTGTTTATTACGTTTAGGCATGTTGCTTTACGGGGTCCTAGATGCCCAGGGCTAGTGGAGAGGCTACCTAATCAACATTTTGTGGAGTGGGGAGAGAGACCGCCTCATTGGATGCTTGGCAAACACTCCTTTGGCCGCGGGGCCACCTAACCCACACTGGGGCCTCCTTGCAACTAAGACATGCCACACTGAGGGACGCAACTGGGCCGTGGCCTCCCCCAAACCTCCCCCACCACCCGCCAACAGCATAAAGGTAAGGGGCAGGGACTTTGTCACCGCTTGTCAGGATAAGATCCAGCAGCTCCATTTTGCCAGGGGTCCTCAAATTTGCTCGCCACACTCACATACTTCCCTATTGTTTTAAGCCAACATAAACTAACTCTATGCATCTTTGACACTGAGGATGACAAGAACTGAAACACACGCACACACAGCTCAGAGCAGAGGAGGACGGGGATCCAGGCCGCCATCTCCACATGGCCAAGAGAAGCAGCAGCAGCAGCAGCAGCCGCAGGAGAGGAGATCGTTGCACTCCTCGGCTGCGTCCACCACCTTGCCCAACAGGATTTACCAATTTAAATAAAGGTTCAAATATACCTCTGAGAGTAAAGTACTTCCTTGAGCTTTATAAAGTCTGGCTGGGACTTCGAGTAGTTTAAAATGCTCCAGGGATTATTAGTACATTTGGGACAAGCACAAATGCATCCAAAGCAAGGACGCTTCTCACAGTAAATCCTGGCAGCTACTGCGGAAAATGCCTGAGATGGTGCAAAATTGCCCAACCTTAGATCGAGAAAACAGCACGTAAAAATATAGTCAAATAACGATTTAAGGAATATCCTTGAAGCCCGACCGTATCCCGTTTCCTATGAACTGAGCCATCCCATGTGTGAGTCTGTTTGGGAACTAGCCTTGGCCCACTTGCCAGAGAGGCAGCAACCCCTCCCATCCCCATTTTAACAAACTTCCCGGACTCTCAAGATTGTGAAATGCACACCACTGTAAAGTCACAAAATGGACTCCCCCATCGCAAAAGCCTGAAAACACATGGGCTCTGGGACGATGTTTAGATAGAACAGCTTTCATAAACACAGTTGTGGTTCTTATGTTATGCAACTTGTTCCTTTTCAAGAAGTCATCGCATTCCCAGGAAGAAGACTGCTCGAAAGTTTAATGCTGCATTCCTAGAACAAGTAAACATGCATAGGATCAGGCTACAACAGCTTTCCCCAAGTGGTGCCCTCCAAACGTGTAGGACTACAACCCCCATAATTTCCAGTCAGCCTGGCCATTGTAGCCAGCTGGGCTGCAAGGTGGCTAGAGTTCACAGGCTGAAATCTCACAGTAGGATGAAGTGGGCTGACCAGACTGCTGCATCCTGTAAACAATTAGGGAGGCAGGCCCCAAACAGATTAGCCCCAAGCAGGAATCCTTAGACCTAAAATCTCCTAGAATCTCCTACAAAGGAGATTCTGCAGCTCCTATCCCTGGGCAGCTGAGACTGCTGATAAACTGCACTTACAGATAAAGCAGTATTCCCGCTGTTTAAGAGGGATCGATCTTTCTGAAGTACACACATCTCTTTCTTCTTGCTCACCTTGCCCCTTCCTGTACCCTAAACCCCAATGTGTCTTCATTTCTTATGCATCTGAAACAAGTCAACAGTTCCAAATCTACAGGAACACAAATCTGGGCTTGACCCATAACTGGATGGGAGACTACCTTAGAACCCCACACATACTGCTCTGAGCATTTTCTAGAGAGGTGGGGGGGGGTACAAATGTACCACAAAAAAAGAAAAGGAATATAGCAATGAGATCCTGATGCCTGCTTGGAACAGTCTACGACTTGAAAGAATCCATTCTGCCCACTGTGAGGTTGAATGATAAACTTATTACACACACTGACCAAACGTGTTCTGTGATCAGTACACCGGTTCATTTCCAGCCAGCCGCATCTGTTGCATTCTGAAACTTGCTTTTTGTCAATATCCACAAAACAAATAAAATTCTTCCAGGCTGTCCCCCCACAACCACTTCCCGTGAAAAGATCTACTTGCTTCATGCATTACTGTTTTGTTCATTCATGGCGCATAAGGCGAAGCAGCTAATCAGTTAAGAAAAGTGCCAGCTGCCAGCATTAATACCATTAATATCATTGGAGAGCGTCACCTTGGCGGAGGGAGATAATGAACCACATGATCCGATGGCCTGGGGCCGCCGTCCTTGCCTGGAGGGAGGCTCTTGGTACGGTATCAGTCCCACACTGTCACAGAAGGTGCTTAGCCAAGGCGATCCCTGCTTAACCTGCACACGAGGAAACGAACAAGAGGAGACTCTCTTCTCTGATCCCTCGAAGTAGCCTCAAAGATGCTAAAGTGTTGGACTGGGACTCAAGAGACCCGGGTTGTAATCTCCACTCCGTCATGAAACTCAGTGGGTGACTTGGGCCCATTACTGACTCTCAGCCTAACCTACCTCACAGGGTTGTTGTGAGGATAATAACATGGAAGAGGAGGAACATGCATGCTGCCTTGGGCTCTATGGATGAAAGGGAGGATAAATAGTCATTGTAATAAATAGTCATTTATCATCTAAAAGTGAGGAGAAAGAGACAAAGTCAGTCTTTGAAAGGCAGCGCTATGTGATCACATGGAAGCAACCCTGCTGACCAGAAGTGTCCAACAGCTTACACGCCTATTCATACTGAATTTAGGACTATTTGTTTATTTATTGCATTTCTATACCACCCAATAGCCGAAGCTCTCTGGGCAGTTTACAAAATTAAGACCCAAGGCCCCCTAGATTGGATTTATCCTTAAAATAGAAATGAAATTACTGTAGGAGAAGAGAAAATGCATGTTCGTGCACGTTTGACAGATATAAAATAGATATTATTCATTAGAACAATGTTTATGGCTAAAAGTAGTACATAAAATTGAACAACAGTTGCATATTCCTCTTACCCACAAAATGCTGGCCCAACTCAAATGTTCTATTTTACCTATTTCCTAGGACCACCATGACAGAAGCTGTTTAAACAAACAGATCATTACAATTCAGACTACTTGGGTCCCTCCGTCAAGTACTGTATGGCATGGCAACGATGGCATATAATCAGTGATGATGGTAAATAATAATAATGTCACATGTCACTTTTTTCCCCTTACTACAGAGTTAACAGTGCTAACTTTTGTTGATATCCTAGGCTGGGCAACCTCAACACAGAAGATTCAGAAGGCTTAGGCTACGTCATGTCGTGTCAACAGCCTTACCTAAAATATAACAACCTGTTGTGCGTCTATCTTAAGCAAAGTCTCCTTAACAGATAAGATAGCTTCTGACACTGCTTAGTGAGGCAAAGCATGCAACTGGATCAATAAAGGAATCTCTGCTTTAACAGCCTCAGGACAGGCTGCACTTCAAAATCACAAGGATAATATTTACACACCCTTGTTAAAAACAAGAAAAAGAATTTTAAAAGATCAATAGAGGTGGAGGGAGAAATATTCTGTCACTTGTACATTACTTTGCCTCTAACAGCGTTCTTTCCCACGTTTAGTTCTTCCATATGGAGGGGGGTGAAGCTCAGGTTGTTAGACCCCTATATGAAATAACTCCTCCATAGTTGGGAAACCACTTTTGTGAAGTGTTTCGAGACAAAGGGAGTGTAAATTGGCAGCCATTATGTAATCCTAAACAGTCACAGCTAAAACTGATCTTCAACCTTATTGTTATGATTTGATCTTTAGACACAGAAGTGAAAACACTCCTACAATCTTTCTAACATTGTAAAAGGTAGATAACTCCTGCAGAGCTGACTATTGTAGCAGATGAAATTTAGCAATTGTATAGCATGATGCATAACCTGTGTATTACTAGCTTCTAAAAATGAAACACAACCTCCGCCCTCTTCTCTCCTGAAAAACAACAACCATCTTCACAACGAAATGCAGAAGTGGCTACATAGGCTACTCTACACAATGTGTTTTGGCACTGGTGGGAATTAGTTTGCTCTGGAATTCGCTCTCTGAAAACCATCCTCACAAACTGGTCTTGAACATAGGAGCAGCACTGCTGGATCAGACCAACACGCCAGCATCTTTGGGGTTGCTCAACCCATGAGGAGCTGCAGGGCAGCCCAGGTGACATTTACAATATACAACCCCCAATGAAAGAGTGATCAGAGGTTGCCGTGTCGTGAGAACCCGACCATTGTGGGTTATTTGAAGATTAAACAAACCCTGCATAACCATGGTGGCAAGGTTCACGTGATCACCGCAATTGGGGGTTGCATATTCAAAATGTCGCCTGAAATGCACCATGGCCCATTGTGGGTTAAACAACTCCTGGTGAGCTCAGTGTGCTGTGCGAACCGGATCAGTGAAGTTATCAATATAGTTTTAAACATCTCTCTCTTTATTAAAATAATTCATGGCTACTATCTCACCATTATTCAAACAAAGGAAATGACATGGTACTAGAGAAAGTGAAGTGTAATCTTTTCTTGCAATTGGCAAGAGGGGTGCAAAAACCCGAAGCAAAGATTTTCCATCATAATTTTAGTTTTACAGATCATTCTGTAAAAATCTGTTTTTACTAATTTGGGATCAGATTCAAGCAAATGTTGAATACTTACAGTTGCCCCTATACAAAAGAAAGCAGAACCTCATGATCTTTGCAACACAGATCCAGTACATTTATTTCAGAACTGTCCTCCTACACTAAACTAAGCCGTGTGTTGATCTCTCAGTCTTTTGTAGAATGTAAACATCTCCCTGGGCCATGGATGAATACAAAGAACAGAATTTCAAAAAGCAAAAGAAAACAAATACGGAAATGAAAAGGAAAGCAAAACCATCACAAAGACCACACTCAATTTCCTGGTTTTGTGTGTTTACCCAAGAAGAGAGAATGCCAAGAGATGGACATTAATTTTCTCCTCTTCATAGACACTCAACACTCCTAATCACAGGTGGGTCAACCCCACAGCAGTTTCGCCCCAACGCCACCTACTCCACTTCTCCTCAGAGGGCCTCTGCCCCACTCTTCTCCCAAACGGCCCTTTTCCACAAGCACAGGGGCCCTTCTGCAGTGTCACTTATCCCCCCTTCCCCACAAAGAATGCTCCCCACAGATACACCATCGCAATCACATCGGGGCCTGCTCCTGTTGGACTCTTCCCCCACCCCCACAGGGCAAACTGCCATCTTGGCCCTGTGGGGAAGAAGAAGGACCGAGGGGACAGGAGCAGGCCGAGGAAACATCGGGGCCTGCTCCAGTTGGACTCCCCTCCTTCGGGAGCAGGACAATCCCATCAGCCCTTTTCCCAGTCCACTTAATTTCTCTCTCTCTTTCCCTCTTCCCTCCTGAACTCCTTTTCCTTGTGTGTCATGTCTTTATTAGACTGTAAGGCTGAGGGCAAGGACTGTCTTTTTTGCTAAGTGTAAGCCACTCCGAGAGCCTTTTTTGGCTGAGGAGCGGGGTATAAATATGATAAATAAAATAATAAAAATCACAAAAGCCCGTTTCCCTCAAGAGGAGGCCTGCCCCCCCCCTTTAATACAACCTGCCCTCCCATAACCCCGCCCCACCAGAGATGGCCCAGCCCTTCGACACAACTTAGGGATGGAGGCATTTCGCCCATTCACAGCCCCACCCCCTTTGATTAGTTTTTAGGGGGGGGGGGCGAAGAGATGATTCGGTTAAAATTGGGAGGTGAGAAAGGCAGACAGGACGTGACTTAGGGGTGAGGGAGCCTTAAGAGCCCCCCTCCCCCCATCAAGCCTATCCTGCCTCACCAGGCTGTTGTGTTGGGGAAAGGAGGAAAGAGTGCAGGGGCCTCGCTCCAAGGCCTGGCGGGAAGGGGCTGCAGGAAGCACAGCAGTTTCGAGAAGGGAGACGCACGCTTTCTCCAAAACTGGGGCGTGGAAGAGACAGAGGACAGGGTCTCCTAGGAACGAGGAGCAGTCAGGAGTTTATGCCATTACCTGCAGGGCCCACTTCCCCACTCAGGCACCGCTGGCCTACCTCACAAGGCTGTTATGAGGATAAAGGTGTGCAGAGCACCCACGCTCCTTTGAGTCTTTATAGGAAAGGGGGCTATTGCTTATTGAATTACTATTATTAATTCTAAAGACGTGGTTTGAGTAAAACTGGGCAGTGGGGGAGAGCGGCAGGCGTGGTTTAGGGGTGGGGGTGTCCCCACACTTCCCCCCTCCCATCCCTGAGCTACCTCAAGGGTTGTCTTGAGGAGGCATTTGTCGCCGGAGGAGTGGGAATAAGGGGGTGGGGGCGGGGCCGCAGCCCCTCCCCCCACACCAAGAGCCCCCCTCCCTCCCTCCCTCCCCCCGTCCCTCGCCCCCCCCCCGGGCCTACCTGTAGGCCAGGGTCATGCACTCGAAGAGCTTGGTGAGGGAGGTGTCGATGCTGACGCGGCCGCCGCCCCCTCCGCCGCCGCCTCCTCCTCCTCCTCCGGCTCCGCCGCCTCCTCCGGCCCCATCGCGGCCGCCGCCGCCGCCTCCGCCTCCGCCGCCGCCGCCGCCGTCCTGGGCGCCCGCGGGGCCGAAGCGGTACGTCTGGCAGGTCTGCTCGTTGACGGTGTCGAAGTCGTAGCCCTTCTTGGGCGGGTGCTCGCTGTGCGGCGAAGACACCATGAAGTGGCCCGAGTGGATGATCTGAGGCGGCGGAGGCGCCGGCGGCGGCGGAGAAGACGACGACGACGAGGGCTGCCCGCCGCCACGCCGCCCGCCCCAGGCGCGACCCCCGCCGCCGCCGCCGCCGCCGCCGCCCCCGCGCCCGGACGACGACGACGAGGCGGGCACCAGGAGCCCCGGGGCGTCGTCGCTGTCCTCCGACGAAGAGTCCTCGAGCGGCTGCGCCCGCCGGGCGATGGCGCTCCCGGGGCCCGGCAGCCCGCGGAACCGGCCCGCCTGCATGAACACGTCGGCGGCCATCGGAGCTGAGGAAGCCGCTGTCCGCCTGCCCGCCGCCGCCGCCGCGTCTGCTTGCCCCGTCAGGCCCGCCGCCGCCCCACCCCTGGCCCTGCCCCGCGGAGCTTGGCCCGGCCCCGCCACAGGCCGCCGCAGCCCCGCCTTCCCTCCGTCCCTCCCTCCTTCCTCCCTCCCTTCGCAGCTGGCGGCCGCCAACTCAGCCAGCGCCGGGGCGGGGCGGGCCCTCCTCTATTGTTGCCCCCCCCGTCCAGAGCGCGACCCCCACCACCCCGCCCGTGGGGCACGTGCTTCTCCCCCAGAGATGGGCCACCGGGGCTACCGCAGCTCCCAAGGCTGGGCTGGGCAGCCAGGCGGGCACATGTGGAGCCAGAGCATTCGGGAGGGACAAAGGAGGTGGCTGAAGAGCCTGGAAAGGGGGGCGGCCTTATAGGCCCCTTCGCGATTCCAGCAGATGAGGCGGCCCTTGGGAGTGAAGCCGTGGCCAGGAGGCAGGCAGGGGAGCAAGTGGGTGATTTTAGACCCTGGGCTTAACGGTATTGGAGAAGAACACACACACACCCCTTTGCTTATTTGGTGTTTCGTCTATTTCCGTTGATATCCATGATGCTGCAAAACTTTTATTAAGCCAACCCAAAACATTGCAATAATACCATATTTCTTCCATTGTAAGACGCCATCGATTGTAAGATGCACACTAATTTCAGTACCGCCAACAGAAAAAAAAACCCCTAAGATATACCCCATTTTTAGAGATGTTTATATGGGGGGGGGGAAAGTGTGTCTTAGAATCAAAGAAATAGGATACTAATCATATACACCACGGACCACCCAAGTTAAAGAATTATGGCAACAGGAAACAGTCACAATTATTCTGTTAGTCACATCAGTCGCCGGCATCACATCAATAAAGCTATACCGAAAACCTACATCCACACCAACATCCAGAAAGCGGTCATGCTTAAAACATGCTCAATGGTCAGGAAATTTCTGAATCAGTCAAGGCAGCACGACCTGGCAAAGCCTGACATGTCCGACTAGAAAACCCGCCAAGAGTGAGAGAAAAAAGACAACAATAACAAGAATTGTGCAAGCTTTGGAGATCCGCAGCATGAAATACGTGAGCTGCAGTTCATCAAGAAGTCCAGTTCTCCTGCCTCCGGCTTGAATAGGGGACAAAGGGCCGGGTCACGCTAGATAGGTTAATCGGCTCTCCTGTCCTGGCTTATCACCTCTCACTTCTGTTTCTGAAGTGTCTGGTGCTTTCTGGCTTTCAATCCCTTCCCACCTCACTGCCCACCACCTTCTGCAACCATGAGTGCATAGATACTTGTAACTCAGACTAACTCTTCATGCGTCTGGGTTGTAGTTTACCAAAACACATCATGGTTTACAATTCCACCCAGACCCTGTGTATATTGAGCTTGGCCCCACAAATTCCTAGCCAGCACATCAAATGGCCATGCTGCTGCTGGTGGGGGTTTCTGGGAATTGCAGTCCAACACACCTGGAGGGCAGCAGGTTGGGGAAGGCTGACGATTACCCAGTAGGTGATTCCCCCCGCCACCGCCCCCCTGCCACTCTGTTTGTACCCACTTGGGATTCCAGATCCATGTCTGTGAAGTCAACATGGCTCCCAAATGTTAGGCTGGGGAGGGGGAGTTTCGGGGGCAAGGCAACTCCTGGGTAAGGCTTACTCCTCTCAAATGCAATTAGGCCTCACTTGGAGTATGCTTTGCAAGGCAGGAGCCTTCAGTGGGCCCTCTAGTTTGCAGTCAGAATCTGGGCAGTTCAGTCGTGAGACGCCCAAGGCCTAAGAGTGTGGCCTAGTTATGCTAGGAGGAAGCAGGGGCTGGTTTGGGCCTAATCAGCCTGTGGGATATCCGAATAAACATGAGCTTATCTCTGCCCATTTTCTCAGAGGAAAGCTGGGCAGGGGGCAGGGGGAGAGGAGTGAGTCACTCCCATCCAGCTACTAATTGTCAACCTCGAATGTCATACCTATAGTTAAGATAGTGAACAGCCTCTCCACAAGAAACTAGCGGAAGAGGCAGGGGTTTTCAGGTGTATCGCACAGGTTGATATGTCAACTCACAAGGGCGGAACAGAAAATCCTATTTGGCAAAGGGCTCATTTATCGGATAAGATCCCGGTCAATTGGATTAGGAGGAGGTATGCCACTGCAGCCCCACCCTTGCTTTTAAGCAGATGCTTAGGCCAGGAGCCTTTGCTAGGAACAAAGTCTTTGAGGACCACTTTTTATTGCCCATAGTATACTGCCTGTAACCCTTCACGTTTGGGATCTCCGTCCGAGAAACTGAGCTGCGAGAAACTCTTCCCATCTGGACTTTAGTCTGTTTCACCTGAATTGTCTGTTTGACCTGTGAATCATTAAGCACCTGCCATGGAAGGTATTGATATACCTTTTATAGACCCTGAATTCGTGTTTGCTGTGAACTGTGCATCTTTGTCTTCCTGCATTCTCCAGGGGTTTGGACATGATGGCCTTATAGGCCGCTTCCAACTCTACGGTTCTAGGAACAGCCCGGAGGGGGCCTGCTGGCTCGGACTGACCGCGATTCTTGGATTTTTCTATGCCTTGACCATGTATTGTGGAGGTACCAAAGGTTGAACTAAATCTGTTTGTGTGGATTTACTTGCGTTGTTTTCTAGAACACTAATCCTTGGTTGCCTGAGATGGTTTATGCCAGGAATAATTTGAGCCTCTTGTCCCATGTCCTGAACCCCAGAGATTGCAATAGGGAAATCAAGTTGTATTAATCTCTGACACGGTTATAATTATTAGGTTTTGACTGTTCTTGGAATTAAAAAGATTAAGCCTATTGCTTACGGCTATCAGCTGTATGATTTCTGGATAGCCACAACAATTAGGCTTTTGCTGTAAGAGCTAAGAAGCTCCTCCAGGCTTTACCACTGAGCTACGGCCCTCCCATATAAGCTTAGGAAAGTAAGTGCTTTTGAATCAACTAGTTAGTTCTCAATCAAAAGATTCACACAGTTGTTTGTGTTGTGATTTTAAAATTTATTATTTTCAAAATGAAACCATTGTACATTGTACAAACCATAACTACTGATGGAATAAATAAGTGAAAAATTATACTGCTGTACAACACACACAAAATCATTTAAGATGGAAAAACGATTAGGTATTTTGTTTAAAAAAAACACACACAAAATTCTTTACACCTCCTAGCAAGCCTTTCGATATAAAGAACATTCCAAAACATAATGACGTTTCTGTATGAAGAAAAGCTACCCCAAAAGCCAGTAATTTTTATGCTGCCTCACTGATTGGTTGCTGCGGTTTTGTTAAGTGCCAGCACTTTTTGGAATGTTTTAACCACTACGTTCCCTCCAAGCAGAAGCACTTCAAAACAAGCCCTTCTGCTATAACATGTTTGGCTGAGTAAATGGCCCCTATGGAAGGCCTCCACTCCCCACCCCATTATGCCCCCTTGGCCCACAAAGATCAGTTACCTTTCTAGCTTATGTCTAGGCTGTAGTTTGAGAATAACCAAAGCTCCAAATGCCCAGCGTGTAGATAAGGAAGCACTTCTTGATATTTGCACTATTTCTAAAAGAAAAAAGAAAAAAAGAAAAAGAAAGAAAGCCAAAATGGGCGCGATCCACCAAGCGCTCCTGCTTCCTCCACTGAAACGAGCAGAGCCTGCAGAACCCAAGCACTTGGCGGACAGCATCCAATATCTGCATGAGAACATCCAGTCACTGTCATGCAACATTTCACAGCACTCTCTCCTCTCCCCTAGGCCGTGCTTTTAATATACCCTTTTCCAAACAAGCCCATAGAAACCAAACCCTGGACCTGGTACCAAGCCTCAAGTAATGCAGATCCCTTCCTTGCTGGCTGGATATTAACCATAACTTTGAAACATTAAAAGTCTATTTAACCGCACATCCAAATGGCCTATCAGTGTGATCAGGCACTTCAAAGAAGGACTAGGAACAGTCCGTACACAATTGTGAATTTCTGTATAACCAAGCAGTGTCAATATCCTTCCCCATCCTGTTGAAAGGCTGACATTAGCAGGTTTAAAGAATCCAATTCAGTCTGCTTTCCCCCTCCCCAAACGTTTATTCGTAGATAGAGGATACAAACATCTATAACTTTGTATGAACTGCAAATCAAGTGTGGTTACTTACAAAGCAAAGCCACTAAACACTAGGTGATGCTGGGGGTTGTCTTGAGACACAGAATAGCAAAACGATGGCACAGTTTATCGAAGTCTGCATCTTCCATGTGCAGGGCTCAGTCTGCACGTCACGCACAAGCAGGCCTCATCAAAAACAAAGTGATCCTGCAGTAACAGCAGGCCTGACTGCACTGCTACCACATTGAGGAAAGAAGCCACAGGAGGAATTAAGAAGCCAGTTTCATCACTAGGCTGATCAGTGTCAGAAATGCCAATAAATGTTTTTCTACTTAATGAAAATTTTTGAGGTATTTTAGTGCTATTTATATATATATAAGTACAGGATTCAGCTTTGAAATTTAAAAGCCCATCTACTTCCTCGGAAATTCTGTAAAAAAAATACACACACCACAGAAATTGAAGCTTCTAGACAGCAAACTACTGGACAAAACATATCAATGGTAGTTTCAGAGACATGGACCATTTTAGCACTGATCAATTAAAAGCTACATAATTACAATTTTTTAAAGTTCAAAAAATATATTTGTCTATTTCATAGATCAGCCAACATGTTTTGTTTTTTTAAAAAACACAAACCCTGGTTAAATGTGGACGTAACGTCTGCACCAGTTGCAATTTAACTAGTCTTCACCCCCACTCCTGAAGCAGAAACACAATGAGAGAAGTAACCAATTTATCATTTAAGAATGTATATTGTGCAAACATAATGTCTCTCTTAGATATTCAATGGATGTTGTGGTCTGAGCAGAGAGAGACACTTTTTATGGAGCACATTGCTTTCATGAATAATTTGCAACCAAATTGAATTTTGATGTGATGCAAAATGTTTATTTCAACGTAAGAAGAGACAATATTCTCAAACGTGCGTACGGGCGCTTTCTTTACGGTTTAACACCTCCATAAGCAGTTGATGGAAGGTCAAAACTGGCTCCTCCACCCCCTTCCCACCTTTCCCATAATTGTAAATGCAATACAGTAGTCAAAACTCAAAGCCATTTCACCATTGGAGAAAGCAGAAATAAAGCTTAGTAAGTGACAGTTATGCAAAGTGCTCAGTCTGGAAGCTATTTATTTTAAGAGGTCACCCAGTACTTCCATTACAAACTAGGCATAACCATTTTGTGGTGGCAGGTTGTAGTTCCGTCGTCACAAGACTCAGCTTGTAACTTCCCCAGCTTTCAAAGGTAACTGTATGAGGTCAACACCTACTTATATGTGCAAAATACTGAGCACAATCCAGCAAGCTCTAGTCACAACTAAGCCCCACTGAGAACAACAGGATGGGAATTAAGCACCCAATGTTTGCACGTGGCCCTGCACTTCCAACTGCCCCTAACACGGATGACGTTTGCACGCAGCCTCTATTACCGAGTGATGCATCCAAGAAATAAAACAGAACTTTCCATAAACATAGATGTCTGAAGGAGGGATTATGGAAGGAACAAAGCTATTTACAAGCTCCTCTTGAAACAAAAACAAGCTTCGGGTACAGCATAGCCTGGAATATGCATCCGTAAACATCTTGTTAAATAACAGTATAATGAAATCCAGTTAAGAATGATTTAAGAATATATCTATTCAAAACTACATCTCCCATCATCCAAATGCCCATTTAAAACTGTGTTTATAATGGGACTACCTTTAAGAAAAGGCTCAGATGCAGATAACTAGATCTAGTACTTAAAAATGCATAATTTGCCTCAATACTTATCCAAATCAGCACTACTTTAAGCAAACAGCAGAGCATGTTTGCCTCAGATATATCAGTTTGAAAAGACTACATTATACAGCCCAAAGGATGCATTCCCCCAAGAAATTCTCCAAAGCAAGCCATGTTTTTGTGCAGACTTTTCCATGGAGGTTGCACAGGAGGACTTCTTGGCGGCTCAAATACAGGGCACTGAACAAGAACTCATCCCTGTAGCTTCAGGAAAATCAAGCATCAACCATATGGTTCTCGCTGGCCTCCAACAGTGAAAATGGCTTCCTGATTTCTGTCACGTTATCTCTATGTTAGAACAGTAAAGCACCAGGGTATAAAATAGGAAAAAAAACAGAGCCTAAAAGCTTCCTAAGCGGCATTGTACGAACAGGCCACTTTGCAATGGAGACAGTTGCAAAAACAGGTTTAAAAAATTAAGCACTGGTTTGCTTTTGTTTTGAAACACAAGGCACAAGAAAACAAAAACAAGAAAGCAGACATCACATCAGAACAATGAACTTCACATGAGAAGAGAATACCTGACCTGTACCATCCTTAAATATCTTATAATGTTAAATAGAGAATGGAAAAAAATACAGCAGCAACATAATTGTAATTTTGACATTAGAAACAGTGCGTAGACCCCTCCTGAGTTGTTTAATCCAACCATTTCAGAGATAGTAACTTAAATTCTCAATGTTTTGCTTCACAGGGGAAAAAAAGTTTTCAGTGTCTGCAGAGATTAAACGTTTGCTTGGTTTTCTTGGATTTTTGTGTGGTAACTTGAAAAGTTTGTAGGAGTTGTGTCCTCATCCAAGAGAAGATACTTAAGTACAGTTGTTCTATAATTTATCCCACTGATGTACCTTACATAAAAACTGGCCAGAAAGGATCTAGAGTTCATATTTCGTCTATGTTTTGTTGAGAGGGAGCTTCTACTTTCATCTTTTTAGACGGTGGCACCCCTTCAGAGTCCTTAACGTTGGAGGAGAGAGAGGAAAGAATTAGCATCAGCTTTAATTAAAATCTAGAGATTGTCCTTGTATTCCAGGAGTACAAGGTATCTCCACATGGCAAGTATCACAGCAAATAGCTACACTACTTAAAAGTTGCTCTTCTAATCAGTCATAATTGTAATTGCCCTCATAGTTACCCACGTATGTTCTGGTTTCCAAAATGGCAGCACGCGTTTACTGTACGCTCCCACAACATAAGGTCACATACATTTAAGTATTGCTACTGATATTCTTCTCTATAAGACACAATATCAGAAAGAACCCAGAACACATCTTTGAAGCTTGCAGACTGCCTAGGCTAAGTTCAGTTGCCAGGGAAAACGAGGAACAGAAGTTGTTCCTACTACGGACAACTGCAATATGTTCGAGCAACATGCAAGAGGCCTGCAAGAAAGAAAGAAAAACCTCACGATCAGCTTTAATTCAAACAACACAGGAGTTCATACCTTCTGGACGGGGTTTTAAAAAGAAGAGAAAATGAGCCCTAATTTTCCAGAATTTGTTCTCTTCTTATTGGTGGTCCTTGCAACTTTTCACCTTTGTTAAAATTTTACTTGATAAGGAACAGGGATTTCTAAAAAAGTAATATATGGTTCTGTAGCCCTCCAAATGATGTTGAACTCCAACTACCATCAATCTGAGCCAGCATGGGCAAAGGGCATGGATAATGGGAGCTGTAGTCCAACATTTGGAAGGCCACCGGTTCCCCATCCTTAAAAGGATAAACATCTGGCAGTTTAGGTTTTCTTGGAAAACCAACTGAAACATTTTAACACATTTCCCCTGTATTAATTTCCAGCTCACTGCTCAGACAAGGTGAAAAGCACAACAATAGACTCAATACCTACATGAAAAGGAATGCTAAGTGTCGTTTGAACAACAAACATATGAAAGTTTAAAGTTAATCAAATTGCCAAGTCAAATTAAACCTTAATTCAGACTGCTGACTAGACCTTTCCTTGCCCCATGCTGCTTTAAATTAAGGTTACAATTCATTTGTAAGAGAAGACCTCCTTATCGATCACCATAAATTACCTGAGAGTTTTTAGATGTCTCTGTGGTTATGTCATTTTCCGCTGAAGGCTCAGTTTCCACTTTCTCTGAACTATTCATGGAATTATCCATTGACGACTGTGAATTCTGTTCATCAGAAGCATCTGAAAGAATTGGCAAGATAGCTCTCAGTCAATGTATATAGTGCTTTTTATTATGATAATCACCAGATTAGAATTTTAGTTATTTAATCAAATGAGTTTAAATTTATTTAATCTGCATATGTTTGCCGCTAAAACAATACTTTTGAAGAAAGAGGCACATTTTCTTTGTTCCTAGAAGATTTCAGAGTTATGTTGCAGCCTACATCTTCTAAGAGGCATCCCATTTTGTGTGAGAGAGTGAAGGAGGAACACCGCTAAGAAAAACTGCAAATGGCAGGCACAAAGTACTTATTTTTTGTTAAGTGTGGCCTGATTAGGGATGCCTTTTTAGTTTATTACACAAGATTTACATTAATTAACTGAACCAGCATTGCAATTTTTCACTCAGCTGATACTTCTCACGCATCTCTGTCCTTAACTAGAGAAGAAAGTGATACTTGGCAATAGGTCTACCCTATTTCGTCGATTCTATGACACACGTTTTTCCCATATAAACATCTCTAAAAATGGGGTGTGTCTTAGAATCGCGGGTGTGTCTTACGGTGTTTTTTTTCTGTTGGTGGTACTGAAATTAGCGTGTGTCTTACAATCGAAGAAATACGGTATATCAAATTCAGTAACAAATCAACAGGCTAGAAGGTTCTTCAGCCAGCCACTAGAGGGAGGCACAGCCACGTGGGCATGTTGAAGGTATAAGCTGGCATTTAAGGACATTTGTGAACATTGGGCCCGAGAGGCCCGAACAGAGAGAAGAACTTCCACCGGGGGAAATGTCAGAAGAGCAAACAGACAGGTAGGAAGGGAATGAGCCGATGCAGTTATAGAGACATGGGGCATAAAAGGTATCAAGTAGGAGAGAGTGATCAATTATATCAAAGCTGCATGACTTTGAAAGTGACTTTGAAAGTGAGCTGTATAGTTTGCAAGCCTTTCAGGTCTTTACTTTGATTGAACAACTTCAGCTCAGTGGAAGTGTATTACTGGCAACAAGCAAAATGTAACTAGAACAAAGGAACACTGTTTTCAGTGCTGTAGGAAGAGGGGAGACCTTAACAACTAGGAACCTTCCACCCAAGCGGGAGACACGGCAGGTCTGCTAACACCCGAAGATTAACTTCTACATTCATCTACCAATTATGAACAGGGAGGCCTATTTGCTCGGATAAGGCCCATAAGTACATTCGTATGAATTACCTTCTGAACCAGGCTCCTCTTTTGCATCTCCTTGAGGATCGTCAGGCTTTGTTCCGGGGCCATCTGCCTGCCCCGTCGAGTTCTGCTCCGGCGCAGGGCTTGAGTTGCTGCTGTTCTCCTGCTTTATCGGTGAAGCATCAGCTATTGAACTCTGGTTGCTATTGTCATCTGTAAAAATGCGATTGGCTTGGTGAAAGATCAACATTTCAAAAATGTTACTTACATGTGTATAAATTGCTTTAGTACGTAGAATTCTCTTGCACTCCTGGCACATCCTAACATCCCTTCTCAAATAAAATATGAGTTCTCAGTGCCAGAGATTCAGCCCAGACCAAAGTGTGTTAAAACTCAAGTGATCATTTTGCTACAAATACCTACCTTGAGCCAAATTAGACATGACACTGGCAGCCTTGCTTGCTCATCTCACATAAAATGGGTGGGACAGAGGGACAACACAGTCCCAATTTTATCAGAAAAGGCACGTGAATGAGTGGAGCTAACACACACACACACACACACACACACACACACACACACACCGCCTCACTATCCATTGCCCAAACACGCTGCAGCCGCAGCCACCCATCCACAACTTCTGGTATTGCAACCAGGCAACGAGACCTGAGAAAAGTTCCTGGGGCAACAGATCATGAGACGGAAGGATCAGCTCCCCTCATTCTCCACCCGTTTTGATACTAAAATGAGCCACAGGAAAAAGGTGGGGGGGGGAACACATGAACCAACAACCACAGCTGCTACCATCATACCTCACCTAGTCTGGACATCAAATATTGATACGCCATTCACAGGTCCTTCCCAGCTGCGTAATGCCTATGAGAAATACCAACGGCATTTGAGGATTTAGTTTACCACCTTCTCAGTGGTGGCCCCCCAATTACGGAATGATCTCCCGATGAGGCTTGCCTGGTGCCAACATTGTTATCTTTTCGGCGCCAGGTCAAGACTTTTCTCTTCTCCCAGGCATTTAACAGCATTTAACAATGCTAAGTTTTGTTTTTTTAACGGACCCCAGAACTGTTGTTTTTAAATGGATACCGTTGTTTTTATACTGTTTGTTTTTGATGGTTTTAAATTTTGTATACTTTTTAATGTTCACTGTTTTTAACTACTGTAAACCGCCCAGACAGCTTCGGCTATGGGGTGGTATATAAATGTAATCAATCAATCAAATCAATCATATTATTGGACACTTAAGAGGTGAAAGGGCCGTTCTAAATCTAGGACAGTGATGTTGAGTCCAGAATTTGCTCCACAGTAGCCTACGGTGTAATAGCCAAGCTACTCTCATTAAAAAGAAAATAGCTGTTGTCATGCAAACACAAAGAATAGGAAGAGGCAGCAAAAATAAATAAATAATCCACCACTTGTACCGGCTTGCAATCATAGCAAAAAGAAGTCAAGCAACTATACCATCCACAAGTCCACATCCTACTTATACTACATTTGCCTAAGATCTGACTCAGTACGAAGGAAGCTTCATATGATGTTCAAAAGGTCTAGGATGGCTTCACACACGGAAAGCACATGCTCTGCTACACTCCTCCCCGGAGCCAGTATGACAGAGTGCATTCCATGGGTTTATTTATTTATTTATTTATTACATTTTTATACCGCCCAATAGCCAAAGCTCTCTGGGTGGAACATAATAAAACATCCGACAATCTAAAATCTATCACCTCTTCTACAATCTATCACCTCTTCTACATCTTAAGCACATGGCTGCACTTGGGAAACAAGGATGACATTTTATTTGAACAAAATAAAGCATAGCTCAGTTAATATAATATTTGTTACCTGCCTCTCCCTCTGGATCGAGGTGGGGTACAACACAAATACAAGCACAATAAAATACATATAAATAATTAAAACATTTAAAACTAATACATTATTAAAAGCAGCAAATTATTAAAAAATTATTGAATTTTAAAATCTTAAAATTCAACTGGGTAGGCCTGCCAGAAGAGATCAGTCTTTATGGCTTTCTTAAATTCCAGAAGACTGGTAAGTTGACGAATCTCTCCCGGCAAGCCATTCCACAAACTGGGAGCAGCAGAAGAAAAGGTCCTCTGGGTAATAGTTGTCAGCCTTGTTTTGGTTGGCTGGAGTAAATTCTTCCCAGAAGACCTGAGTGTGCGGGGCGGATTGTACGGGAGAAGGCGATCCCGCAGGTAGCCCGGACCCAAACCATGTAGGGCTTTAAAGGTGATAACCAACACTTTATACTTCGCCCAGAAACTAACTGGCAACCAGTGAAAAGATTTTAAAACTGGTGTAAGTTCAAATAAGAGAGTGGCTTTGGCCACAGCAGCTGACTGAAGAACTCCTCTGTAGAGTTTCAGTGGCTCCCACACACACTTGCTGAAAGATGCTGGCTAATAAAAGCTACCGCCTTACCTACTTTGCCTCTCAGTGAGACATCCAGAATTGGAAAATTACAGATTCCACTGGTGGTAACCATGGTAACATTTAATGATTCACTTTAAGTGTTAATCTTTCAAACACACATGCTTCCGGAGAAAAAGCCTTAATTTTCCAGATTCACTTTTATCAGGTTGGAGGCTTTCCAGGGACAAATACAACAGGGGGAAAGACACACACCCCATGACCCAGAATGTCCTCTGACATCAGATGAGAATCTGGAGCAGCACTATTAAAAAGTTAATAAAATGCAGCTAGCGGAAACTGGAGTAATAAGAGAGATGAAATGCAGGATCTCCAAGAATGAAATTCCCTGTTTCTCAGAATACTGTTTATGGTGTGCTTATCATTATTTATTTATTTATTTATTACATTTCTATACCGCCCAATAGCCGGAGCTCTCTGGGCGGTTCACAAAAATTAAAAACATTCAAAGTATAAAACCATAATATAAAATACAATATGGTGCAAAGACTGCAAATGGGTTTAATGAGCATAAATGGATTTAAATGAAACATTAGGAAAACATTCCTGACAATCAGATCACAAAGGCAATCTCTTTAGTTGCTAGGTAGGAAGGCTGCACAATCTCCAGAGGCCTTCCAAGGAAGGCTGAGCAAATCACTTCTCAAAGATGCATTTAAGTAGCTGATGCCCCAGGAGCAGAGGGCTGGTTTCAATGTGTCCAACGTAATCTCCAAGGGGCTACAAACAAATTCTGGTTAGCTGTCAAAATTGCAGTTGCCACCCATATTTATTTATTTATTACATTTATATACCGCTCCATAGCCGAAGCTCTCTGGGTGGTTTACAAAAGTTAAAAACAGTAAACATTAAAAATATACAAAATTTAAAACCATCAAAAACATAAAAACAACAGTACCACATCCTGAGGAGCAGAGGCGAGGTCTTGTTTGTGACCTCACCTACATACACTGAGCTTCAGAAGGGTCTCAGTGTGCATCTGAGGCCCAGCCTGACTCCAGGGGAAAGCTCCCCACTCCACTCTTGAACCCCAGCTCTGGAATGGGTAAAAGAAGGCCAAGGAAATCACCCAGTTGTCACAGAGAGTTTCTGAACTTCTCCAAGGCTCACAGTGAAATTTGCTATACCTTCCGTCTAAGTCAGGAGAAATCTTAGGCCTCATGAACATAAATTACATTGTGTTAGCATAAACTATTTCTAGTGCAACACCAATAGTGCTTACAGGTGCAACAGGTTTTCTGGGGGAAAGCGTTGCTCTTGGCGCTGTGCTAGAGCTTCTTTACCCAAACGCAACACAATTTACGTTAGCAGTACTGTTGCAATAGATACCTGCCCACTGACTCCGCCAGTGCTCAGAAAGCAGGATGCTGCCTCATTGCTTTCAAAGTTTATCTGATGCTATAATTTCAATTCTTAAAAAGTGGGGCTAAGCTCACTTATCAAATGCTACCCTCCCTTCCTACTGGTTTCTTTTTTTCTGTCTGTATCGGACAAAGGTTGCCATTACCAAATCCTCCAGCATTCATGCACCACAAAACTTGCTTGCAAAGTGCTCTCTGGAGCAGCTCCACCTAAGTCCACTGTTGTACTTTAAAAGCTGAGGTTGCTGCTAACAGCCTTGTGAATTATAGCATGAAGTCTGCTGCTAGAAATAAGGTTCAATTGTCTCGAATGAAACAACATCAAGAGGGATTAGAAGTTATCTCAATTTTTATTCTGTACTTTTATACAACCAAATGCTGCATGCAAGAAGAAGGGCAAGCCACTTTTCAATCCATGTGAAAACCAAGTGCACATGTCTGGAAGCTCTCCCCGCCAAAACCCACCATTGCCAGCCTTGGCCCTGCCTCCTGGCTCCACTCACCATGCATATCCATCATCCCAGGAGAAGAGCTGTTCTCTGGAGTAGTAACCTCAGAACCACACTTTTCATCTTTACCCTTTTTCTTGTTCTTGGCTTTCTGAGGAACGGAGGGAGTAAAAATCATGAGTTTAAGTCAGTTTCTTGAAACTGGATCTCAGCACTGTAGTAACCTGCTAATTCTTGGCCCCCAGTTCCAAACCTATACATTTGTGGTAAGTCATCAAGGATGGTTTTGATTTGCTTTTTAAAAACAAACAAACAAACAAACAAACAGAAAGGCAGGATATATTTTTAAGTAAATATTGCATATGATGTATTGTATAGGTATTTATAATGGTCTACTTCAAAAGATATACATTTATCCTATGGCTTCTTCTTTATATAATTCCAACCAGCTAAAATTGTTTCTGGGTAAGATGGAGGCTTGGGGGGGGGGGGGTTTGAGGAGGAAGTTTCTGGGTTCAGGAGCTGGCAATTCACCTGTCTTGGATGGGTTTGCACTCCCTCTATAGGGACAGGTACGACCATTTCTGAACAGGGATAGCCTGGCCACAGGGATCCAAGCATTGGTAACCTCACGACTGGACTGCTGTAATGCACTTTGTGTGAGGCTGCCCTTAGCGCAGAAGGCAGTGGCTGGAGTGCACACATGTCACTCTCCCTGGGCCAAAAGTTCCACGCTAGCTGCCAAGAAGCTACCAAGCCACGTTCAGGGGGTTACTGCTGGTTTATAAAGCCCTAAACAAATGAAGACCAAGTTATCTGAGAGACCGCCTTCCTCTATAGAGGCCACATGTTCTGAGGAGCAGGCTCGTTTACTCAACCACGACTACTGGTGTTCATTTGGCTGTGGTGCAGAGGAGGACCTTCTCAACTGGGGCACCCACCATGTGGAATGACCTCCCCACTGAGATCAAACTAGCTCCTAACGCAGCGTGTTTCTGCCAATAATTTAAGACATATTTGCTCGCATGAGCGTTTCCTTGATCATTAGCATTGCCAACCCCAGCTACTCCAGGTTATTTTAATGGTTGGTTTTATGATACTTTATAATGATTTTATCTTGTGAACCATTTTCCGATATTTTTTAAAAAAATTAAAAGCAGTATAGAAATGTTCATATATAGGAAAACAGCTTTTAATTCAATGTGCTGTGATACTGGTTTTTACACAGGACTACAGTTTCAGTTTTAAAAGATTATAAAATTATTGGTTTTGTTTGAACTAGTTTGTATTAAGCTCAGACTTACAGTGAGCAAGCTTTTAAAAAGTTCTTACTGCTTCTGACATTTTAAAAAACATTTTATTTTTTTAAAAAAAAATAATTTAAATAATGTATTCTTATCTACACTAGCAGAGACAGCAGTTGGATCAACATGAAACTGCAAGCCTAGCTGGATGCTATGTGGACCATGAGTCAACCCACTTCCCCAAAATGCTACCAGCATTCCAGAAGACAAAGCGGCAGCGAAGTGGAAGATGACAGTATCCATCCTGTGAAAAATCCATGCATGAAAAAGGATGCGGCATTTTCAATTAGAAGGTGACGTAATTGGTCTCCTAGGAGAAAGTGCCAGCTGCACCACTCTCAGCACACCCCAGGGCCTGCTGAGAGAATGAAAAGCCAGATGCTTGGAAGGGGGCAAAGAGGGGAGGGCACAGCTCAGAAATGAGAGCATTAGGGTCAGGCAACACTCTCAGAATTAGGAGCAGATGGCCCGATGGCAGCTTCAGGCTACAGAAGGCTTGGTCTCAATGTCGGGGTTTCTGCTCTCAGCAGCACTTACATATTCCTCTACAGAAAAACAGGTGAAAGCATTACAGCAACGCGTATGCATGGCTGTGCAATAAATGCATATTTTAGTTAATTGTAGACAGGTGGCTATAAAGACAATTATATGATGTAATCCTCGCCATTGCATTGCAATCCCAAAGTGGCTCTGTGTGGGCAGAATAGCATTAGTGTCTGCCTCTGAAAAATAGGAAGATAACTTTTCAAAGAGACCTGTTTTGTCTTTAAAATAAACTTTCCGTGATGCCAACATGTTGTTGATTGCAACAGTGCATAATAGGTGCTGGCTCTGGAAAAGGACTCCTGGCCTGTTTTTTTAAAATCCATTTAACAAAGCGGTTATAAGCAAAGCAAAGCTGTCCTCTTCTCGGTCACAAACTTTCCAATTAAATATGAACACCACACAACGCGATTGCGTCTTCCATTCCACTGGAGAGTGTTTTGCTTTGGAAAGTTTCCTTAACACCTGGGGACGTGGAGGCCCAGAGGAAAGAGAAAGCTTCGCTTCCTCCAGGACTCCTATTCAGCCCACACCCAATCTCAAGCCTTTTCTCTGCGACTACACGGTGGATCACCTTGAAGGTTTCTATTCAGCAATTCCAAGATTCCACAGTTTTATTCAAGACTTCTAGAAGTACTTACATCATCTACTTTGGGCTCTGTTACTGGTACCCATTTGTAAATCCTGAGGGATGTGTCACCAACTGTCACCCATTTCTTCTCCCTACAAAACAAAGTTAATATTAATTCAAAACAGTATATTCAAAGCAGTTACAGTAATGTATATATTGAGGAAAGAATTCAATGAGCTATTCAAATTGCTTGTATACTCTTCTGCTGAACTGAGAACCTTACCAAATATGTACAGTTATCTGTATTGAAGACAAAAGATACATTATCTTTGTTTCTAGCAAGCATCTTCATCATTCTTCTTGTTGGCACAGGCTCAGAATTTGGAGTTACAAACCAAGAGAGAATGAAGTCTTCCCATTCACATTTTGGCAACACACAGTATTTCACAAGGATACATGCTATGTGGTTTGATGAAGGCACTTGACAACTGCCATCAATTCCAGGGGTTTCTCAAGACCGACAGTTAAAGATGTTTAAGATAAAGAGATGATTCCTATGTATGCCTGGAAACACACCAGGTCAAAATCTGATCTGTCCAAATCCAGATTCCCAGAGACAGGATATTACAAAAGAACATATGTACGCCCTCCAGCCCTTTGTGCAAAATCCAAACAGTATGGAAATGATAAACAGCTGGCGATAGCTTTCTATAATGGGAAACTTTGAGGCTCAGAAAGCAAATTTTTGGAGAAGTTAAGGATATGTAGTGAAGGATGGCAAATCATAGTTTAAATGACAAATCACAGTTTGCCAAGTCAGGAGAAAGAGAAAGCAATGGTTTGCCCCAAACCAAGTAAGAGGCAGGAAATTTTCTACACATGAGGGGAGGGGGCAGCACCTGAGCCCAAAGCTCCCCAGAGTGCATTCTAGCAATGTCAAACCATGATTTGGCATCACATCTGAAGCACCTTATGATACCACACAAATACATCTGCATCGGGACATAAGGCAGATGGCAACTGGGACTGTGCACTATCTGCAGCAAGGGTGAGCATCAAAAGCGCATAGACAACAGAAATAGAATGGGATAAGGCAAATCCCCTGGCGTGCCTGATGTGGCTGCAAGCTTTCATTTGCGGAATAGACTGTCTGAGATTTAGATGAATTTTTAGAATGACAATATGATGGGAAGTGGTATAAATTATATTTTCTGCAATACTATAAAGCTTTTTTTCAATTTTTAGGAGAGACACTTGAAGATCTGTATTGACCCCTCTGTTGCTATAGTGCTCCTATTCTTTCCAGTAGCTATTACTGGTCCTCTCCATCTGGAAATCGGAACCAAGCTACTTTTAGCGTTGCATTAGAAAAATGCTGGATGTATTACACTGACATTTCTGTAAGCAATGTGCATTTTATACATGCTACTACAATTCTGAACTATCATAACAGCTTCAGATCCTGAAGCACAACATTATAAATAGTTTGGCTCCATCCACCACCCTGCCCTACAACTGAAAGTCAGAAACCTCCTGAAATGGAATTCAGCTTAAACTTGCAAATGTAGCAGTTAAGACAAGCGGTGCTTTGGGTGAATGAACTCTCTGCTCTTCTCTTGAACACCAGACACTGTCAAAGTGTTTCCGGTTATGAAAACAAAGACTGGACTGTCTTTAGTCCACTGGACTTCTTCCAACATCAAATTATTAGAGATGCTGCATTGAAAAACCAAAAGCTCAAGATACCTGTTAGCATCTCAAAGCAGCCACACACACAGCATCTTCACTCGACAGACTGCAGAATACAGGAGGAAACCCGATATTAGTAACTTTAAAAAAAATCTAGAATGAAAGTTATCCTTGATACTTTGACTCTTCTTTGATTTTTCTCATAGTCTTCAATTGAGAAGTTTGATTTGACTTAACTTTTACACATAGGATTAAAGTTAGACTGTGAAGGTGGTGAAGAACAACGCAGAGAATCATGGGCACTGAATTCAGCACTACATGGGCTGACATAACTATCAGTTGGCTAGAATCTGGAGTGCTACTGGAGGTGTGTGAAATAGGCTGATTTCCCCCCTTTGAGAAGCCAACCCACTCCATCGCTACTTCTTTTGAAATTCTCCCCCAAAAGGAAATACAAGTCCAAAGTTACCTTGGCCATGTGACATTAGCTGCATAGTTCTTTGGATATGAGCTTAAGCATGTAATGCTTAGAGGATCCGAGAACTTCAGTGCAGAGTGGTGCTAGCAAGAATATAGAATACAAGCTCCATTTCCCCAGTATTAGAAAAAAGGAAATTTTAAAGATAGGCCTAGAATTGTAGCTATTCAATATTAAAAGAATTTGACCCTCTGATTTAAAAATATTGCTTAGCCTTAATTTCCTGCCCTTAAACAAAAAGTCTCTAATCAGAAGCACTACTTTACACAATTCAGCTCATTACACTGAACAATGATTTGTCTTCTTACTCTATCCCCCAACTGTAACACTTGTATAGTACAGCAAAACCAAAGAGAGAATTCATCCGTATCCCCAATGCTTAGTTAGGATTCCATCCCACAGAGGCTGATCTGTTCTACAATTTTCCCCATTACTTTTTAAGACAGGCATTTCGTCCTCTTTACCCACTAGCATCAATCATTTTAAATTCATTTAATATGGAACATTTATTTGTCCCCGTACATTTGTTGCTTTGTAGTCACTTTTTTTGTTTCTTAGTTTCCCTATACCCTTCTCTATTGTTTTGTAAAAGGCACAATGAAGTTTGCCTTGTTCTAGAAAACTAAGGGAGCAGCGGAAGGCTGAATGGGGACTGCTGTACCTGTGGATAAAGATTGCCTATTACAGTATCGCTCAAATTTGGGGAGCATGAACACATACAGATCTGAGTGTGGGAAACCCTTTTCTTCACAAAGATTTGCACACCATGGATTATGGCAACCATCTTTTATCCAAACAGCATTGTAACAGACAACCCCAAGAATGTCTCATCTCTCAGATTAAGCTTCTTGAAAGTACCACTCAAATCAATATTACTTCACATCATTAAACACAAGCCTTTAATGGGTTTTAGGTGCATCTGGCTTTTTCTGGGGTATACCCTGTGTTTGCAGAGAAAATAAAGGTATATATTGCACATATGAGCACAATACTCAATGGGCATCTATGTTGGATATTAAGATAAATCCCTTCATTATATGACTTCTTCAGGTCCCTATTTCACTACATGCCTAAAAGACCATTTTAGATGCTTTAAAGCTAATTACGGGGGGGGGGGGGACTTGATAAAGAGAAGGCTGTGCCCCCTTACTCCACAACCTTGGCTTCAGATATGCACATTGAACCAGCAGAAATCTGTATGCCTCAGAAGGGGGAAATCTTGCTCCAATCATTAAGCCACAGACAATCAACACTATCAGGACACTGGAAGACTGCACAATAAAGCTTTATGTCTCAAGCAGATGTTTGACTGGAGGCTGAAGAAACCAGTTCTGCTGTAGAGGCATCTCTCAATTCTCACATCACCTATGTCAGCAGCAACAACATAAGAAATGCCGTGTCTGCTCTCAGCAGTTAGGCCCAAACAAGTGTGGAGAGTGATGCAAGTCTGTGGGCGTTCATTAAGCACATTGAGTGGTAGCAATAGCAGAACATTTTTGTAGAATATTAACCCACTAGGTCATTTTGCCTTTAGGGTCTTTCAATAACATGCCAGGGCACCACTAATAAGAGAATGAGGTCCCAAGTGACATACTTCACGCTGGAATGGTACAAGCAGGGGCAGGCAACCCAGTGCCCTCCAGATATTTTGGACTACAGCTCCCACAGCCAATGGTCCAGCATTATGGGAGTTATAGTCCAAAATATCTGGAAGGCAGATAAAGTACCCTAATACTTTACTCCTTGTTAAATGTGAGTATGAATTACTACACTACAAAGGAGACAGGCTTTATATTAATTTATCAACCACTGTCCTGCCAGTAGCAAAAGCCTTATGCCATAAGGTGATAGGTATGACGCATGCATGTACATAAGATTGGTTAAATGAACTTGATTCGGGTGGAAACAAGATAGCTGTTTAGAGGTTTGTTCAAAGGCACTCTCGATAGATTCCTACGATATATGGGGCACTCACCATATCTGTGTCTCACTGTAAAACACTCATCCTCTGCTTATTTCCTTTGAGTCAATTATCCAGCTGGCAGTTATTGTGCTCATGGCTCCAGGGGATGAACCATGATTTTTGGCCAGAGCAGAGCCAAATGTTCCACTTTAAAACCCCAGTAATTAAACTTAACTCAGCAATACAATTGAAATCTCAGTAATTTCATGCACACACTAATTGCTCCTTTCCAACTGTTCTTAGCAGGTTGTCAAGGTATGTACATTTATGTAAAACATTTGTTTAAAAAGAATAAAAATGGAGTGAGGCAGTGACCATACTGCAGGCTCTGTCAACATATACAAGGAAAAGGTGCATGAGAAAGGTTATGGTTTGGGGGTTCCCAAGCCATGAGACCAGTGAATTATCTTTATTATAAAATTTATCATGAAGACTGTCATACTATCTGCCACCGAATTTGTTGCCTCTGGGGTTCAACTGCATTTAACACACCCACCCACACACACCCGAATGACTACAATTATGAACCACTGGTCTCATTTTGGATCGCTGAAGCAGGGTACTAGTGGCAAGCAGCCTATACCCACGTATGCAGACCCAGATCTAGAGCCCGGGAGTTCAGTGGAACACACATACAACAGAAAGGAGATAAGAAAACTGGCAATGGAAGGCTTACTACATTTATCAGTTCATTAACTGAAATCATTCTGATTGACTAAATGGGTGTCTGCAATTAATCATTCCCCCTCAGATCTTTAAAACATTTTATTTTAAATAAAAGTACTTGGAGAATCCAGTTGCAGGAACTTTCTTGCTTGAGAAGAGAAATGCCTCTAAACTAATGCCTATACTTCTAAAAAAGCAAAAATGCAAATTTATGCATATTTAATTTACTAAAACTCATGCAATTAATCAAATACCTCTATAAGGGAATGATTGCTTCCTTCTACTACAAAGAAATATCACTAAAAGTAGAGGCCCCAATGAACACCATGCAACTTTTAAGAGTATTGAAGTGCAGATTCCAATCCAGAAACCTTGACTTCTAATGTTTCCCCCCCCCCCACCCCCACATCTCCTATCACTCTCTAACATGAGGGTCTTCAAAATGGGAAGTGTTTGTCAGCTAGTATAGTAGTTGGCTGAAATGCGAAAACCCACTAAAATCAGGGTCCAGGAGATAGTAGGACAGCTAGAAGGTACAATATTCAAATTGTAGACAGCAAAACTGTTCACTATTCTAGATTCTTAGACGCTTGGCCAGCTCTAAGGCTGCAATCCTATTAAGATGATCATAACGCCCCCACCAACTCTCAGAGGCTTACTTTCCCTAAACAGCATCAAACATTAGTTGTGATCCAGCACAAAAAGTATTAGCAACAGCATTTTTTCTACAGCTGTCATTAAGCCTTCAATACAATTCAGCAAACAGAAGCAAGACAAAGTTATACAGTAATTTCACACCAATAATCTTTCATTTACAGAGTACCGAATCAGAATATAGAACTATCCAACAAAACTTCATTGCACATTAGTAAAGAGTTTGCTTGTTGTTCTCTACGGAAACAAATTGCATACTTTCCCCCAACTTATTAGGAAGAAAAAAGATCTGTTTTGTTCATTTTAAAAAAAAAGAGTCAGGTCTACATAAATTAGTAGCATGAACAACCCTTTCAAGAATTGGATGGTTGCCCTTAAAAACAGTTTGCTGTGTCAGGATTGAAGTTTACAAAATTTCTGCCGAATCCCCATCAATCTCCTTTTGAAGAAATAAGCCAGTGTGATCACCTGTGTGGGGTTGCTATGACAACTGAAAATGCTGGCAAAAAAAGTTTCGCCTGGTTTATTTGTTGAGCAAGAAGAAAGCTTTCTCATTTCCTCTTCTTCCCATGCCTTTGCCAAAGTATGACAAAAGGAAACAAGACACACGCTTGCCTTCAGTAAAACACAACAAACAGAGAATCAAGAGGTTGCCTACAATGGTGTAGATAAGGAGTCTTGTCATCCCTCCCTGCATTATGCTGGCTCCTAGGAACCAGCCACCAGCATTGCCTTAACCACAGAGAAGCATTATCCCTAGAACACTGTACTATCATCAGGGTTGTCAGTGTCTCAGCTTTTCAATACAATGGCTTGGATTTTAATTCTGAAATCTCTTTTCACTGCGTGCATGGGGGCGGGGGGGGGGGGGTTTGGTTCTTTGTCCAAGACAAGTTGAACTGGACTATTGACAAACCCCACATCTTTAAAACTGTAATCAGGAGAGTAAAGAGGGGTGTAAACCTATTTCTCTATATTCTGCTTGTTTACAAACACCTAGGGAATTTGCTACATAGGAATTGGACTATATTTCATCAAACATAAAATCCTTGAACTATTCCGAATCTGAAAATGCTGCTCAGCGTGAGCTGTGCAATGGTGTAACACAAAATAGGTTAAAATTGCTAAAAACCCTATCAAGTTGTTTAAACAAAATAAGGCTCTCTAGAATTACATTCATACCATGTTATCTGATCCAAAAATACCAAACTGCACTCTGATTGCCTATTGTGCTTCAATAACCATTTCACAGTATTGTTTAACTATGCCACAATAATGTACACAATAAAAACTACACAAAACCTCCCACAAAAGAATAAAGTGCTAACATGTTGTAAAGGTTTGACAAAAGGCGATGATTTTACCAAGGTTACAACCTTTAATTATATAATTTCAAACAAATTCAAGTAGCAATTATATCCTCCCTTTCAGAATTTAAATCACCAGAATTAAACCATACAAGCGAGCACATTTGATTTGCAGTATGAAACTAAAAACCTTTAAAATGAATCCATCTGGTTGACCCATTCCCATTAGACATGGTAAACTTTATGCAAAATTATTTGCTTCAAGATTCCTCTCTGACATGTGTATGAAAAAAAGCATTTAAGCCAAATCACACTCAAAAGTACATGAAGATGTTGAAGCAAAAGATGAAGCATTGCTTTCATAGTGGTGACCCCAAGTCACACATCTGCCTGCCCTTTTCACTGTACTTCTCCTCACCCATATTTAAAATTTAATTCTGATATTTTTTTAAAAAAATTAAAGACACATAACATACCTTATCATACCTTCTCCCCACTCACACAATTCAAACAAATGGAAACAAAATTACACTTCAGGGATGATCAGAGGGAACTTAAACAAAGAGAAAAGCAGCTGAAACAGCAAAAGGTCAGTGGAAGAGGGATGAGACCACTGAGGGGCAAAAGGCAGCTCAAGAAGATATTGTGAAGCGGCTGCCATTCGCATTCTAGAAAACATGCTACGCTAATCATCACAGAAAGCAGTAATATGTCCACTGGGAAAGAGAGGAGGTGAGGAAAATGTCCTTAAAACTGATGAAGGGAGAGCTTATTAGGTACACTGAGGTGCAGCACATGTTTTGCCTGGAAAAGGCTCCTGATTCAATCTCTGGTGTCTCCAGTTAAAAGATCTCAAGCACATGGAAAAGACTCCACCAAAGAATGCTGGAATCACTAAGCAATATTGGGCTAGATGGACCAATGATGAGACTCTGAATATAGGGCAGCTTCATGTCAAGGGGCAGATGGTAGGGGGAAAGGGCCATGATGGGTGTGAAAGGGGAGGGCAGTTCCGAGACGGTGGTTAGGGATTCCCTACACACACACTCCTACGAGGGGTTCAACAGAACAGTATATGAAATAATGAGACACACTAGGCATATACATACATGTATATATATACCCGTCAGGATGAGCGGGAAAGGGTTACTTGGGGCAACACACAGCCAGTTCACAAGACAGAGTTGGCAGAGAGAAGACATGAGTGGAGAAGTCATCTGGCCCGGCCAATCCAGGAACTGATGCCAGGAATTCAGGTCCATGGCTGGACAGGGAGATCCAAGGGGGGCAGGTGGGAAGAAGAATAAATGGGTAGGATCAATGGAGATGTGCAAGCAGGTCTGTCAGTGGAGAAGACGGGGAAGGGGATCTTAAAAGGATTGGTTGAGGAGGACAATAGAAAGTGGAGGACAAAAGGCAGGGGAAGATACAAGGTCTATAAAGGGGGAAAGCACCCAAAGTGCATGGGGCTAGTTCAACAAGGGTCCTAAATGAGAGTGGAGCGAAGCTAACAAAAGGGAGGAGAGCAGGTGGGACAAAAGCCCAAGGGAGGGATAGTCAACTGAAAGAGCAGGAAGACGAGCAGCAGATACATGTAAAAGGAAGAGCAGGAAGGATAAGGGAGCAAGGGAAAGAATGGGGGAGCTGATGGGGAGTTTCAGCTTTATTACTGGGAAATAATAAGACAGGAACAATACAAGGAATTGAGAAACTAACCTTGGGAAAAAGAAAACCGGAGGGGATGTGGGCGCAGGGGGGGCAGTTACGGGTGGGCAGAAGGCTAACGAGGGAAAGAAGTGCCAGAAATCCTTAAAGGTGGGTGGGGGGCGTTGATGGAGAGCCTGGCCTAATTATGGGGGCCCTGCAGATATGTGTGTGTGTGAGAGAGAGAGAGAGAGGGAGAGAGAGAGAGAGCGCGCTACATCAATGGAAACACCCACGAGGAGTTGGGGGGTGAGGGGGAACGAAGATGGGGAAAGGAAAGGAGGGGAAACCCCAGCGGTTCTCAAGGCACTAACGGGAGGGGGGCGAGCCAGAGGAAAGGGGCGGGGGCGCCCCAAGGTGCCTTCAGAGGGAGTTGGAGGGAGCTTCCCCCGCCCAGAATTATGGGGCAGAGGAGGGAGGCAACCCATGAAGGGCCGAGGGGGAAGATACAAAGAATTGAGGGGGGGGTCTATAGGAAGGAGGAAAAGGCTACTCCGGGAAGGGGGGGGGGGAGAAGACGACTAAAGAGCCGGAATAAGGTGTAAGAGAGATGCAACCAGAGAGGAGGAGGAGGCGGGGGGAGGGAGGGAGAGCAGGGCCTCGTGTACGCGAGAGGAGGGGGCTTCTCGCACCCACCCACCCACTCACGCTCTCCGGGGGGGCTCCTGAGGGTGTGGGGCGGGGCGGGGGCGCGTGGCGGTGTCCTGCGCCGCCCCCTCCCTCCCTCCCTCCCTCTCGCGGAGGGGAGGGGGCGGCCTCCTTCCTCTTCCTCCCCCTCCGAAGCCTTAGAGAGAGACCGCGGGTGGGGGGTTGTGAGAGTAAGAAAGCCGCCTTTCGCTCTCCTCCTCCTCCTCCTCCTCGCTCACCATTTGCGCACTTTCTCGATGGCCGCCATCACCCGCTTGATATCATCCTTGGCCCGGCTGCGGGTCTCGGCCCGCACCGACCGGCCCGACATGCTGCTGAGGCGGAGGCGGCTGGAGCAGCTGAGGGGAATCCCGGCGCGCCTTCGCTCTCCTCGGCCCGCGGCGGCGGCAGGTCCGGCCTGGCTCGCGGCGGCGCCCCCGCTCGCACAATGAAGGCTCCCCCGGCTGGCTCCGCTCCGCCTCGCCTCAGCCCGCCTCGGAGGAAGGGAGGGATGCTGTGACTGAGGCAGGCGATGGGCGGGGGCAGAGCGGGGCGCACCGCGCAGGCGCGGGCTCGCCAGCGCACGCGCACCGCCCGCTCCGAACGCCCTCCCCCGAGGGAGAGCGGGGGCGGGGCCTCGGCGGCGGAAGGAGAGGCGTTCCCGCGCTTTTAGTCCGTGAGGGGGAAGCCCGCCTTCCCCAACCGGGCGCCCTCCAGGCGCGTTGGGACTTCAGTCCTCGCACCCATCATCCTGGCTGGGGATGATGAGCGCGAGGGCTGGAGCCCCAACGCGCCTGGTCGGGGCTGCCTGCGTGAAGGGAACCAACGTTTTGAAGGGAGCTTTTTCAAAAAAAAGGTGCAGTGAAACATATCAAGGGGGCCGTCGGCCTCCTCAGAAGGGCCAGAAGTTTAAGTTTATGAAATCTGTGGCCTATAATATGACCGTTTTTAGGGCCTTCAGTTGTGAGCTAAAGACAGATTTTTCCCCTTGAAAGCAGCACAGCTCTGCTTTACCCACCAGCAGAGACTGACCTTTCCTGCTTTCTCCCAGAAACAAAACGGCCCAACTCTGCCTGCAACAGTGGAAACACCACGTCCAGCTCCTGGGCCGCCTTTCAGTTTGCAGCAGCGCACACCCGAAAGAGCCCCATTGGCTTGAACAAGGACGCAGGAGTTCACCCACGTTCGACTTGCCTAATACAGAAGGTGGGCAGAACATAGATCTGGATCTACTGGTAGATCCCTGGATTACTTACAGTAAATCACCAAGGATTTCTGACTCCCAATTGTTTAACAGCAGCAGCAACAAAATGACCTGGTTCGCACATAATGACATCCCATAGTAAGGATTATGGGTTGTCTTTGAATCATGGGTTACGTGCAAACCCTGAATATAGATGGGTGTTGTTACACTCAGATCTGGCTTATGGACTTCCCGTGGGCAGCTGGCTGGTCACTGTGTAAACAGACTGCTGATCTACATGGACCTTGGTCTAATCCAGCACAGCTCTTCTTACGTTCTAACTATGGTTTAACTATGGGTTGTTAACTAAAAACAACCCACAGTTTACAATCCCACAACTAACCATGTATTCTCTTCCTGGGTTATGATTAGCAACCCATAGTGCAGGGTTCGCACATAACTACCCACAATTCAACAACTACCCATACTCAGCTCATACTTAATCCGTTGACCTGGTTCACACAATACAATAACCCAGGGTATGGTTTAAGTATGGATTATTGTTGAATCATGGACTGCTGTGTTTTGTGAACCCAACCACACTAACACACCATAGTTTAACCCATCATCCTGGCGAAGAGAACCCATGGTTTGTTGTTGGGTTGTGAACTCTGGGTTGCTCGTGGTTAATAAACAATGGTTAATTAGCACAGATGGGTTTACACAACACAACAACCCGCGATTCAATGACAACCCATACTGTGGGTTGTCATTTTGTGTGAACCAGGCCGATGACCTCTCTTGCCTTATACTGCTGAAATGAAGAGAGCTAGAAGCAATCAAGAGTGGATTTTTGTGTGCGAAACAACTGATCTCCATTCAGTTCTGACAGTCAAAACCAATTCCTGAGCCCAGAATTCTTTAATCCTAAATGTGTGTCTTTTATACCAGGCTGGTAGATCTCAGGGTTCTAATTAGAAAACCTTCCCACACCTGGCCTAATAGTCTTCAGGATCCCTGATATTGTTATCACAATGCTTTAGTATCTCTTGCACTGTGATCTGAACATAATCTGTACCACTCTGCTCTTAGATTAGGTAGGAAACAACAGTGTGGGTTGTGAGACCAGCCCCAGGAGTTCTTAAGTTTGGACAAATTTGAGAATTATTCTTTGAGGTTCAGAATTGTATGATGCTCTACTAAGGGCCCAATAATGGCATCACTTACACCCTTTGAAAAAAACCTTTGGATTCCATACTTTGCGGATCTGAGACTTTAAAAAGACGATGACGACAATAAAGGGACTTCAGAATAAAAAAACTAGTTACAGCATTATTATTTTTTAAAAAGTGAACAATCAGAGGGCATTAAGACTTTGGTGACTGAACGCTGCTCATGGGTTCATTGGTGGTTTCTGCCTCTGTCAGTGGTGGTTCAGGAATAGGCAAGTCGAGAATGTCTGCCGTGAACAGTGTTGCCGTAATTTCCTCTGGAATTTCTTTTTCAATAAAGGCATCGGCACCTGGAGAGGGGTTGGGGGTGGGAGAGAAGCCAAAGTAACTGATATTACGATTTAGTACAACGTGGAAACAACCACGTGTGGAATGGAATGTCCACAAAGCCACCAGATCAGCCATTTGTCTTGACGGGGGAAAGGGGTGCCCCCAAAGGAGATGCACTGCCTAATCCAAGAGGGGGGCTCCCCAAGGCAACCTGCAGCGTGGACCATCTAGTGCAACCCTGACACGCCATCGCCTGACCGTGGCCTGGAGCACGTGGCCCGAGGCAGGAGATGTCCTCTCCAGGCGAAGCACAGGGTCTGCCATGCCATGCCTCCCTTTTGGGTCACTATCAAGCAATGTCGTCTGTCCCCGGCCATCCCACAGGAAAAGGGCGTGATTTGAGATGTTCACTTTACTCCTTTTTTTAAAAAAAAAAGCAAGTTTCTAGCTGTTGTGTTTTCCAAGCATTCTTAAATATACAGGGACAATGAAGGGCGAGGGGGCCCTTCCTGGCACCACCATAACTTTTTACCCCTCCCTATGCTCAGCAGAAGTGGAATAAACTATGCTGAACAGCAGGCGTGGGGGGGTGCAGAATCAACGCTCTTGCTTCATTTTCATCATCTATCCGAGCTGCAGAAACCGCCTTTTCCTGACTTGTTTATTTTGGTGGGGCCGTCGTCACACTGCCCGGGACAGTGGGGGCTCCTCAGGGGACGTGACGGAGCTGAAGAGGAAAGGAAGCTTCCCCTTACAGGGAGGCCACACACAGTGTGACTGTAAGCAGATGAACACAGCAGGTTTAAACTGCTTTCAACAGGGCTCACTTCACCCTCCATGCGTTTCAGATCCAGGGACCCAGCCACGCTGGCTAGAACTAAGCTAGCCATATGAATGTGCAGGGTTGGATCGCGTGACGGGCGCCTGCACCCCGGCAGGCCCCACGTACGAAAGGCCCCCGGAGTCGTTCCTCCTCTTCAGCACTGCAACCTGTTTGTTCACCTGCCTCCCGCTCTGGCCCAGACAATGGCACTGCCGCAGAGGAGCGGTTGGCCAGACGTGCAAATACCTGCGGGATCGTAGGCGCCAGCCTCCGGTTGTCCCCCCTCAGGGTTCAGGCCTAGCAGAGTGGTGAGGTATTCTGCCAGCTCGTCTTCTGTGAAATGCTCTCCTGTTCCGAGTAAAGCGAGGACACAGCCCGTCAGCTTCGCCATCGCAGCACCGTGACCATCAAATCGGTTTCAGGGCCACCGGCGCCTACCTCTATGTTGAAGCAGCAACAGCAGGTCCCCCCTGCGAATGGCCGGCTCGCCGTCCTGGTTCTCATAGCCCAACACCTGGAAGGCGTTTCGTATCTCTTTCGCCGCCAGCCCAAAGGCAGGGCGATGATTTACGTAGAGTTTGATGAAGTCACCTAAATTGATGTGGGTCACTTGCTTCCCAGTCTCCAGATATTCACTGAATTTGACTTCATTTAGCATGTTTTCGATCTAAAAGGAACAAAAACGCACTGTCATAAACAGAGCGGCTGACGCTGCTGGAATTCTTTGGCGATTCCATTCTATCTATGGCATGGCAACGGGCCAGGAGGCCGCACCCGGCACGTCTAGGCCGACACCATCCAGCAAGCCAGTTTGAGAGTGGCTGCCAAGCCAGGATCTTGAAGCTGGTTTGCAAAATGCCACTCTGCTGGGCCTCCTCAGAAAAGCCCCTCTTTTTTAAGGCAAGAGAAGGAAAGAGGAGACTGCAAAAATGAAAAAGGGGGAAGCAAACGGCGGCCTTTCCCTGCCCTCCGGCTGTTTCATAAAAGTGGGGCAGCTTCAGGGCTGTTCTCATTGTGTCTCCACGTTTCTGCTCAGTGGAGGGAACTAGGCCATGAATCCACCCCGCCACACTACGACGAGCAGGGGAGCGGAGCGAGACGTCCAGTCACCCTTGAAGAGCTTTCTTTTCTGTCCTCCTGCTGCTGCTGCACACAAAAGGCACCTTCTCTCTCTCTCTCACACACACACACACACACACACACACACAGAGCAAGAGGAAGAAACTGCTTCAACTCAGACATCCCTACAGCCCCCTGTGATTCTGAAAGACAAGGCCGACTTCTGCTCGGAGGGGGAGCCCCAGCCCGCCCGCTAGCTTCCCGTGAGTTCCGCGGTGTCCCTGCCTCTCCCCTGCCACATGGTCATCTTTGCTACTGCCCAACAGTCCTGCCCTTTGGCAAGTTACACAGGAGGCTATTCCTGAGTGGCAGATTACACGGACAGAAAACGGGGAACTGCGAGAGAAAGCCAACAAGGGAGCTTTTGCGTCTCCCTGGAAACTCCTCCTCTGAAGCGTTGGAACAGCTGGTCCAGTCTTGCAGCCTTTTTAAAGCTTCCGATTATTCCAGTGGAAGGAGCTGACATCTATGAGCCAAACTACACATTATGTGACCCACGCTTTGAAGAAAGCAGGCTCAAGCTGGCCTGTAGGAAAAGCAGCCGCAAGGCCCTTAGCTGGAATATGCTCCCAATCTAGTTTGGGGCTCTATTTAAGAATGTTAAGCCCTCCTTTCAGGGCACTTTGCCCATATAGTGCCCTCTGTGTCACTTTCCTGCCAGGAATCTCTCTTCCATGCTTTCTATTTACTGTAAACAGAATCTTTGGTGGCAAATCGCGGAGGGGAAGGGACTTTGGGCAGAAAAGTGGCAAAGGGACCTGATCCAAAACAGAAGCACAACCTGCACTGCGGCCACGTAGCCCTGCTTCCTCTTCAAAATAATAAAAAAAATGGGCAGTTTTAAGAACACACACACACACACACACACACACACACACACACACACACACAAAGCATGAATAGCTAGATGTTTTGGACTATAACTCCCCACTATTACTGGCCAAGGCTGATAGGAGGAAGTCCAGCACATTGGGGTGCGGGTGGGGGTGCAGGTGGGGGTGCAGGCTGGCGTAACACAGAGTCTGGCATTCTCAAATACTGGCAGGTAGCAGGAGTGGTGTGGTTAATTCCAAAGGCCAAAGGTGCGACCCGTAGGGTTTCCCTAAGAAACACCGACCTGTTCTTCAGAGGGGTAAAATCCCATCGCCCGCATGACGAAAGGGGCTTGTTCCAGGGGGATGTGGGTTGACACCTTTCTGGGCTCCATGGTGTCGATCCCTTGATGGCACAGCTGAGCATAGTAAAAATAGTCTTCCAGCTCCTGGAAAGGGCACATGGGACAGGGCAAAAAAGCACCGTGAGTTCTGGGGAGCGGAATAAAAAAGAGGTGACAAACTGGATTGCTAGATAAATTAAGTCATTACTAGTGCATTAACGCACTTGCGAATTGATCCTAAACGTCAGCCAATTCAGACTTTGTTTTTAAAAATGGACACAAAAAAGTAGCCATGTAGAACCATGTTAAAACACATCTGCAACACCATCACTTGTGCATTCACAACCTGCTGGCTCTAGGATCTTGGGGTCCTTCAAGCAGGGACCCTTCCATTTGAACGAGGTGGCAACGGAGCGTTCTCTCCTGCTGCTTCCGGCGGTCTGGGAGGGACGTGGGGCTGCCCTGGAAAGGCGTTCAGAAACTTCAACTGCTGCAGAACGCAAATTACTAGCTGAGCTCGACTGCAGAGCACACGTTACTACAGTGCTAACAGGACGCTTAGCTAAACGTGGTGTTTCAACTAAACTAATAGAGCTTCACTGGCTCCCAGTTTGTTTCCCAGCTCAATACAAGCTACTGACCTTTAGAGGACTCAGACTTCCTTCCTAGACGTCTTCACCTGGTGCCATCTCTGTGTTAGTTTAAGGGTCTTGTCTATCTATTCTCTTGCTTTTAAATTGTATTTATAAGCTTTCCCATTATTTTAGCTGTTGCTTTAATCTGGGTTTTTTTTATTGTGGTTTTATCCTTGTTTTTATATCGTTTTATTGCTTTTATCAACTTGTAAGCCGCCTTGAGGTCATTTACATCAAAAGGCTGGGTAAAAGTCCTATAAATAAGTAAACCGTGCAGTCTTACATTACCCTGAAAAACTCGCCCGCTCGGCCACCTTCCAGAAGGTTGTAGAACGGGGTCAGCTCTTCACCACCCAGAAAGACAGAGGCCTCCAGAGCACTGGGGAAGGAACGACACAGACAGGTCTCCGGTAAGAAGATGTGACAAGAGGCAGCACTGAAACGTATCTCCTAAAAGTTAAAAAGCAGCTGTGGCTCTGTATCCAGAGGGGCGCTGTCCAACTAATTAAGGGCAAAACGCTATACTCAAAATCAACCAGCCGAAAAGCTTTAGGATTCCATAGAGGCCCCTCTACACCATCAAGGAGGAGCATGATTCGAAATGCATGTGCCCATCATGACAACCCCATAGCAATGCCTCCACAGAGAGGCCCACAGTTCAAGCAGATCCACATAAACACCCACACCCACAACCGCACATTTCTAGCTGTTTTCATCTCCACCAAGATCAGGTCTTTTGCAAATCTCGTGGGCCTCAACTGCCCATTCAAGAACCAACCGCCCCACAAAAAGCTTTGCATTACAACAGGGCACAGCGCATTGCTGTTGAGGAAATGCATTCCTCCCCACCCCCACCTGCTGTCAGGACTGCAGCTGTGCTCAGAAGTCTGAGTGGGGGGGAGTTGGCAGGTGGTCTTGTTTTTGCAGACTGTTCTAGGTCGTAGCTGCAATTGGACTCGCTGCCCCCAAGTTGAGGCTCCTCCCAAACACCCGGGGGCCCCCATCTCCACCCAGTGCCACGGTTTCCTGAGGATGCTCCAGGTCTGGCGCACCTGTGTCGCTTCGTAAGGGAGCCGCCTCTAGACCGTGAACCGTGGTCATGTCCGCAGTACAAAAGCAGCTGCGAGCCCCGTTCCACCATCACGGCTGCCCGGACCAAGGGATCCTGGGAACGGCAGTTCCATCAAGGGGCCAAGGCAGCCTGCCCCCACCTGTGCTCTCCAGGTACGCTGGACAACAACTCCATCGCTCAAGCTGATTGGGGAGAACAGGGGCGGTCCATCAACACATCAGGAGGGCACCAGGTGTGTAGGCAAATGCACCCGTCATAGCCCTGGCCGGCAAGCACAGCCGCGCGGAGTATTTCTTCCTGCTTCCACCTCAAAACGCAGCAAAAATGTCAGCCAGCGCACCTGCATCCCAAATGGGACGGCGCCTCCTGCGATCCAAACACTTGAGGGCTTTTGTCTATAATTAAGTTATACTTGGACATTAAATATTGCGGAGACACGGAAGATGCCAGAGGCAACAGAAAAGCGCTAATTAGCTCATAAAATGCCTTCCTCCATAAACAAATTACAGAGGCATTCAACACTGCCTGGACCCCAGCCAGCAATTATGAAACAGGATCATTTATATTCTACTGCCTTCGTTTAATTCTTGCTCAAGCTGGACCTCCAACCGATTAAGCCCCACAGCCGAAAGGGTGTGCGCTTGTGCGTACAAGCGCACGAGAGAAAGCACGAACAGGGCTTTAGGTCCCCACGATGACCCCCCTGACTCTGCTTCCTCGGATGCTGGTGAGCGGAATGCTCTTCCCCAGTGGCCCCACAGGGGGCAGGCAGAGGAGTCCCGCAGAGGGGGGTCCACCCCAGCTCTAGCCCCCTGCCCCTCAACCACCACAGCCAAGCCAACAAAGGAGGCGGAGAGGGAGCAAGCAGCCCCTGCCAGCCACTCCGCAGAGGGCTCCTGCAAGGCTTCCCCCCACCCCCGCGCTTATGGATGCTGTGGGCCCATCGCCTACACCGTTGGTCTCTAGAGAAGCTGGAGCACTGCGTCCAGTTCTGGGCTCCACACTTCAAGAAGGACGCAGACAAGCGGGAGCGTGTTCAGAGGAGGGCAACCAGGATGATCAGGGGTCTGGAAACAAAGCCCTATGAGGAGAGACTGAAAGAACTGGGCAGGTTTAGCCTGGAGAAGAGAAGATGGAGGGGAGACATGAAAGCACTCTTCAAATACTGGAAAGGTTGTCACACAGAGGAGGGCCAGGATCTCTTCTCGATCCTCCCAGAGTGCAGGACACAGAATAACGGGCTCAAGTTAAAGGAAGCCAGATTCCAGCTGGACATCAGGAAAAACCTCCTGACTGTTAGAGCAGTACGACAATGGAACCAGTTACCTAGGGAGGTTGTGGGCTCTCTCACACTAGAGGCCTTCAAGAGGCAGCTGGACAGCCCTCTGTCAGGGATGCTGTAGGATGGATTCCTGCATTGAGCAGGGGGTTGGACTCGATGGCCTTAGAGGCCCCTTCCGACTCTACTCTTCTATGATTCTAAAGCTCCCCGCAGTCTCCCACTTAAGGGCTTATCAGGCAGGCAGCTGCAGAAGCAGGACGGCTGGGATCCGGCTGCACCAGGCCAAAAGCCGACGCCTCTCCTGATCCCAGAGGGGACTGGATCCCGCCATGCCCAGCTGATGAAGCCCCCGGCTCATCCATCAGGCCACGGAGGAGGCTTTCCCCGAGGCAGTTGGGGGCGCCATCTTTGACACACGCATGACGGCACCGTCGGCACGGGAGTTGGGTTCGCGAGGCCCCGGCCGGTGCAGGGAAGACGAGGAAGAGCTGCCGGGACTCACTCTACATTGATGTCCCATTTCATCACAGTGAAGTCGCCGCCCCCCGCCGTGAAGAGGTGGCGCCCGTCGTAGGAGTGGGCGAGGCGGGAGACGCCCGCCGGGTGGCAAACGAAAGCCGAGGACCTGTGCGGGTTCCCATCAATGGGCAGGATCTGCAGGCCGACCTGGGGAGAAAGACAGGGCCTGACGTGAGCCCCCAAAAGCCCACCCAGCCCCGCCCCGCCCCGCCCCAGAACGGGCCCACAGGAGCTTTGCCTGCCTTGTCTTTTGTGATGTAGGCCAGGTACCGTCTCTGGGGCTCATCACCCTCCGCTACGGGGAGGACCAGGATCTGCTCCAGAGGGGAGCCGTACGTCGGTCCCAGAACCGTCTTTCTACGACAAACACAGGAACCACCATGAAACGACACTTGGCCACCCGGCTTTTAACCACTTCGTCCAGGGATGACTCCGAGGGCTTGTGGAAGACCACGGGCACGTCCCCCCAAGTCTTTCCCACCACCCCATTGGCTCCTCCAGCTGTCAGTCACAGTATCCCAAGGGCCCTGCATAGCAGGCTTCTGTTCCGGCAGGCCTTGCTAAGCGTTCGGTCCCCACAACGTAGTTTTTCTGGAATCGACCCCCTGGGTTAACCAGTCAAGGAACTGGACACAGCCGTATTCCCTTTATCATTCTCTGCTATTCTCTGCTAGTGTAACACAGCAACACTAATTCCCTCCAAGACAGCCTTCCTCAACCTGGGGCGCTCCAGATGTGTTGGACTACAACTCCCAGAGTGCCCCAGCCTGCTGGCTGGGGCATTCTGGGAGATGCAGTCCAACACATCTGGAGCGCCCCAGGTTGAGGAAGGTTGCTCCAAGACGATGGGGGTGGGCACGTGCCCCCTTCGCTTGCCTAATATGGGTTCTGGCTGATTAATCCACTAAAAGCTTCCGTTGGCTGATCTGCCCATTAAAATGCGAAGCCCTCGTTAGCGATCATGTCTCCACACCCACATCAGGACATCGTTCCGCCTTCCCAATCTAGTCTGCAGCAGATGTGTTGGACTACAACTCCCAGCATTCCCTTGGGGCAGAACATCTGGCGAGGCCCATGTTGGGAAAGGCGGACCTGGTGGGGATCAGGGCCGAGGCGGTTCCCAGGGCTCCATGGTCCCCTCGAGAGCCGGCTGCGGTCAGTCTGGCAGGGCAACGGAAGCTCGGACGGACTGCAAGTTCTCCCGACATTTTAACAATCTATAAATACATTTTAACATGGTGTTTTAAATTCGTAATTTTGCATCGCTGCTGTTTTTATCTGATTGAGCTTTTATATTGTATTTTATATTATGGTTTTATACTGTTGTTTTATACTTTGAATGGTTTTAATTTCTGTGAACCGCCCAGAGAGCTCCGGCTATTGGGCGGTATAGAAATGTAATAAATAAATAAATAAATAAATAAAAAACACGGCCACCATTCATGGAAAGGGGCCAGACGCGGAGGCAGGGCTTTAGAGCACCTGGCGGGCAGGGATTGGCCGCTGGGAGTCAGCTGACGGAAGGCTGAGCCAGGCGGCAGGGCTGCTCCCGGGGCGGCCCAGGTGGCGCCACTGAGGCACAGAGCTTTGGGCGCCTGCAAGGTGCGTCTGTGGAGGGACGGGCGCGGGGTGCGTTTCCCTTCGCAAACCGTGGGAAGGTGTCCCCATTCGCACCCCCGAACGTCAATGTGAGCAGGAGCGCTTTTGAGGAGGAACGTCCACGTGCCTTGAAACGGGTATTTAAAGGAAGATGCATTTCCAGGCTGTAGTCAATGGGGGGAGAAGTGCACCCTTCCCAAAAATACAGGCAAAGCAACGGGGACTTTTCCCATTTGAAAGGCACATTTTCCCTGCTCAAACGAGTGGAAAGAACAGATTGGAAGTGAAATTTGGGAGCGAGCCAAACCAAGCTTCCCAGTGAATCTTGGGGCACGAAGAACCGGTTGAGCCGCAGGCGGTGCAGAGGCCCGCTAGCCCCGGCCCCGCTCTCCGGGAGCTGCCCTCCCTCTTACGCTTGGAGCCCCAGCCCCTTACAGGGAGAGCGGGGTGGGAGAGCGGCCGGCGAGAGCCCGGCCCACCGTGGGGGGAGCGCCAGAGGGCGCCCAGGCTGACCTGCACAACTTTGTGGTCACGTTATAAAGCTTCATTTTGTAGTGGTCGTTGGCGGTGAGGAAAAAATATTCTGTCGTCAGAGGCGGGTACCAGGCGATGCACTTGGGGACGGCACTCTGCTCAACGCGGTCCCTTCGGATGATGGCCAGCTCACCTTTGGCGCTGTGCTCCAGGTCGTACTCCACCTGCAGGCAAAGCAGGATCCACCCCGTGACTGAGGGGGCCCACCCTCCACGGGCCCCGCCTGGTTCCTCGGCAGCGGAAGGCGCCCTTCATCCACACCCTCACGCCAACCCCTGGCCTGACCTCTTTCAACCCCTCACCACGGCCGCTTCCTCTGCACGCACGGATGCCGGCGCCATTTCGGGAGCTATTCGGGGGGCTTGGAGGGAGGTCGGGAGCTGCAGACCATCACGTCTGGGGGAACCGGGGGGGGGGGAAGGCTGTCCTAGGCAGCCGGGCCCAGGGGGCACGCCCATCCCCCTCTGGGGCTCCTCGGAAGGCCGCGCCCCGTCCTTTCCCCCCGAGTGCCGAACGTTAGCGGTTGCCCAGCTCTGGGGCAGCGTTTCCTCCCCTCCCCCCATCCTAAAGGGCTGAAAGGCTCTCTGGAGGCTTTGTTCCTGGCAGTAGAAAGCGTCAGGCTCAAATATGCCGGCTTGGTGCGTTCCCTGGCCCTGCCTCTTAAGCTGGAAGGTGGTGGCCCCTGCGGGCTTCTCCAACTGGGCATTCGGCCCTCGGGCGGGCAGTGGCCCCCAGCCTTGCAGCGAAGGGTTTCCAGGGGCTGGTCTGACTCCGCCCACCCAGGCCTCGGCTCTTGGCTCTCCTCAACAGGAGGAGCTACGACCACTCCCGGTTCAGGCGGGGACTTCCCAGCGACACTTTGCCTCGTTCCGACCCTCTGGTTCTCTTCTCCGGGCCTTGACGCCTGGCGTGGCATCCCACCCACCCCTCACCCCCGGTCACCAGCAGCACTTACCAAGAGCCGGTCTTCTCCGAGGCTTAAGAGCCTGGGTTCGTCGCTGTCCAGGTGCACCCCAAAGAGGATGGAGCGGATGGGCTTGTAGTGGGCGTGGAGCCCTGCCAGGCGCTCCCAGACATGCTGCTCGCCTGCCAGGACTTTTTTGTAAAGGTTCACGGCAAGGTTTTCATCCTGAACAGCGAACAACAAAACCAAACCAGTTTTCCCCGTTAATCTGAGCTTCTCTCTCTCTCTCTCGCTCTCTCACCTTCCTTCTTTCCTTCCTTCCCAGTGTGGCACACGGCTTAGAGCACTGAACGAGGGCTGTGGGAGGGGCCGTAGCGCAATGGCAGAAGAGGCCCCTGCTTGGCTGGCAGGCAGGAGGTCCCCGGGGTTTCAGGCTCCTGCCTGGAATCCCCAGGCAGCCCGGGCTGCTGCCAGTCAGGGTCGACAAGACGGGGCAAGATGGAACCAGGGCTGGACTCGGCCGAAGGCAGATGCCTCCGTCCCGAAGACGCAGGAGCCTTAAGGCTGGCCGAGGAACCTTAATCCCGTCTCACTCTGTCAGCCCAACCCAACCGCACAAGGTCGTTGTGGAAACAGGTTTTGGGGGCGGGGGAGCCACGCATGCCCCTTGGTGCCCCTCGGAGGAAGGGGTGGAGGCCAGCCCCGCAATCAGGCCCGCCAGCCTTCCCAGTTTCCAGAAGCAGATGCCCTTGAGCCAAGTCCGGGCGCTGTGCAGAGCTGCGGGAAAGGCCGGCGTTCCGCCGTGCTTCTGGGGAGCACAGACCAGTGACCTATGCGGGAGAAGCAGGGGCCACTCACGGCAGTGGCCAGGTACTGGGAGTCGTGGGAGAAGCTCATGTGGGTGACGGGACCTCTTGAGTACTGGAAAGATTCCGGACATTCGTCTTCCAGAGAAATAGAATCAAGGATGTAAACGCTCCCGTCGCGGAAACCGGCTGCCAACAACGAACCTGAAAGGAGACACCGGAAACACCGCCTGGTTCAGCTCTGAGCTCTGAGCGCCCCACGACTACGAGGGGGTGGGGGTGGGGGTGGGGGAAACAGCTCCAAGGCTGGGAAGCCACGAAACGGCCGGGAATGGAGAAGAAAAGGGCGTGGCCCCCTGGGGAGAGGCTGGGGGCCCCAATTTGGCCCTCAGGCCCTTTGGATCCCCACCCCTGCTCCAAAGGAAACGAGCCCAGCAAGAAGAACGGGAGCCGCCAAGGGCGAGGGCCTGTGGATCCGTACCGTCGTGATTATAGCAGAGGCTGCGAACGCTTCCGCCCTTAAAGATCCGGCTGACGAGGTACTTATTGAGCGTGTAGCTCCACACTTTCAGGAGCCCGCAGGAGCTGCCCTTGGCCATGAGGGGCTTGCTGGGGTGGCAGGCGAGGGCGTGGACGGCCTCTCTGGGCTCCTCCAGGCACTTGCTGATTTTCATCCCCTCTGGCTTGACGTGAATCACCAGTGCATCGGACGTGGCCAGTAGGAAATTCCTGCGCCGTGGAAAAGAAACGGGATGGGTGGGTGTGGGAGTAGCAGCACCGTTTGGATTTCTACCTGAAGCCCCCACATTCCCTGGGGCAGCTCAGGCGCGAGACAAGCCCAACGTGGGCCTCCGGACAGCCTAAGAGCGGCTTTCCAGGCCCTGGTGGCGTAACAGGGCTCTCACCTGGCAACGAAGGGGTGGCCGGACAGGGTGCAAGAGGTGGGGTACTGGGAGACGTCCGCGGGGCACGCCGGCTGCCTGGAGAAGGAGATGGACCGAATGGGCCCCACCCGGAACTGGCTGTACCAGTGCAGAAGCTGCAGGTCTCCGTTGTAGAACTTCACGTGGCCTCGGTCATCGCAGGTCACAAAACACCTGGAAAGAAGAGCCGTTCGTTGCGGAGGCCCAGCGCCGCCGCGTCCGTTGCAAGAAGGAGATTTACTCGTTTTTTCCAGACAGGAGGTTATTGCTGCGGCTGTGCCTCAAAGAAACGCCCAGTCAGAATCACAGCATCGTGGAGCTGGAAGGGGCCTGTAAGGCCTTCCGGCCCAACCCCCAGCTCAATGCAGGGATCTGGGAATTTGGATAAAAGAACGGGGCCACTGAATTCATTGCACTGTGAATGGCCCTGAATCTGGCCTCGTTACCAGAGGCCGCCTGCCTATAGACACCGTTTGCTGGGGAACAGGGGTGGGAGGGGGCTGTTGCTCTCAGCGGCCTGCTTGTGGTTGGCCCCTGTGTGAAGAGAATGCTGGACTAGGTGGACCTGGGTCTGATCCAGCAGGAAAGAGATGGGGCTCCCTTCAGTGCTGTGAATGGGAGAAATCCATCGGAGCACGGGGAAGGTGAGACACACACACACCCCGGCCCCCTCACCCAGTTAAGGAGCCAGGGCCGAAGGCTCAGTGCGTGAAGGAGCCCTAGAAGCGTCAGCCTCACACAGGGAGAGGGCAGAGAGGGGGCCTGGGAGGCATTGGGAGCTGCCGGCACGTCTATCGGGAGTTTGGGACGGTCGTCCTGCGGCAGAATCCGTGGCGGAATGGAGGTCTCGGAAGGACGCGGGCTGGCCCCCTTTCCTCAGCCAACGTTTGCCATGGCGCCCTCTGCTGGCTAGCACGGGGGAGACTCACCAGAGCGTTATGCAAATTCTCAACACTCTTTGTTCCCCCCCCCCCCTTTCCTTTCATGCAGCCCTGGAGAAGGCTGCATGAATTTTAATTTGGCGGTTCACTAGATGAACAGGGAAGGGCCGTAGCTCAGTGGTACAGCCCCCGCTTGGCGTGCGAAGATCCCTGGCATCTCAGAAGAAGAGCCTTGAGGCCGGATCAGACCCAGGGTCCGTCTAGCCCAGCACTCCGTTCGCCCAGGGGCCAAGCAGCTGCTGCTGCCCGGGGACCCATGAGCATCTCCTGGGAGGGGGGCTGGGGGAAGACAGTGGCACGGGCGCGAGCAACCTTGAGACGGGAGGGCTGCAGCGCCTCCGATGTGGGGCTGCTCCAGAAGCTGGAGCGAGGGCAGGACGCAGCAGCTCGGCTGTTGCCGGGAGCTGCCCCTTTTCAGCACGCGACTCCTTTGCTGGGGGAGCTGCCCGGGCTGCCTACTTGCTACCCGGCCAGGGCGACGGCTTTGGTCCGAGCGCCTAAGGGTGCAGGTTCAATCCCTGGCCTCTTCAAGTAGGTGGGCTGGGGGGGCGGAACTCCTGCCTGAAACCGCTGCTGCCTGACAGCGTCAACGATACTGGGCAGACGGACCCCGGGCCTGACTCTGCGCAAGGCAGCTTCCTCGGGCCGGCCTGCGCCTCTTAGCCCAACCAACCTCCCCGCAGGGCTTTTGCAAGGAAGAACAGGAGGGAAGGAGAGATTCAAATGCAGGGGGGGAGGGGGGAGCCGCTCACCGGTCCGTGATGGCCAGCACCGTGATGCCCTCCTTCTGCAGGGACATCACCTTGATGGCCTTCATGTTGTACGGCTTCAGGCAGGCGGCGCTCGCCTTGGAGGGGGGAGGGCACACGGCGTCCCAGACCACGATCTTCCCGTCCAGGGTTCCAGTGATCGCTTGTTCGGTGCTGAAGTGGAAAAGGGACTGGCTGAAGATTCCCACGGCCTTGTTGAACGTCTGGAGAGGAGAGAGAAGAGAAGGGGGCGGAGGAGGTAAAAGCACCGTAGTACCATGTCTCTTTTCTGCATTTTATGACATTAAGTGTTTTTACGTGAACTGCCCGCGGTTCTTCAGTTATCAGACAACACAAAAATAACAACAACTAACAGGTGCCCTTCAACCCCAAACACAAAGGATTTGACAAGGGGATTGTTTCTGAATGCGCACAGGAAGTGGAGAATAAGAGACAGTTCGCTCGTTACCCAATGCTTTAATAAACATCCACGTGGGGACACATTTTCATGCAGGAACCAGTTTGTAACTCCCAGCGTGTTTTCAGCTCCCCACCCCACCCCACCTCGACACGCACGCACGCACACACACCCCTTCCCAGAACATTTTTTCCCTAAATGCAGGAAACCAAAGAAAGATGGAAGGAAGGAGGGGAAACAGGAGCCCTGGTGAGGCTACAGCAGGGTTCTCAGATGTGTTCTTAGCATATGGTTATGAAGTCAGGGGGTGACGGGGGATGACTCGCTGTTCACCTTTATCTCTTTCTCCCCCTCCCCCCCCACTCCAACGTATTTCTTCAGCCAAACCTTTTGTTCAACCCCACGCTCCCAACCGTCGTTCCCATTTCACAATCTCCCCTCCTCGCTGCACAAAACGTGCCCAGGAGCTGCAGGTCAGAAAGAACCTCGGAGCACAAGCGCCTAGACTTCCCACCCGCCCCGCTGGCCAGGCCACGTCCGTCATGAGCCGGGCCGGGCGGCAGGCAGGCAGAGGACGGCTCTCCGCTCTCAAGGCTGACGCTGCAACGGCACGTTCCAATCAGGCTGATGGAAAGGGCGTGAGGCTGGGCCAGGGCAGTCGGGGGCCAGGAACCCCGGGCACACGCAACGGTTCCCTTGGGCTGTGCAGAGATGTCCTGGAAACCCATTCCAGAGTTGCTGCTCAAAAAGGATGGAATTGTTTGCTGCAGAAGCTCAAGCAAAACAAAACCAACTGTTCAGTTTCAGAACTCCCAGAAACTTTTCTATATCCATACTCACTTTCTCTGTGAGGAGAGGAGCGTGGTAGTTCAAAATATTGCTGTCCTAAGGAGAAATAAAGCCAATGTCAGGAGTGAAAGCCTTTGCTTCAACTTGTTGTGGCGTGAGAGGACTCCTCTCCCTCCCCCCATTTTACAGGGAGCTGAGATTCATTTACGAACAATTATGAAAACGAATGTCAGAAAAAATCCAGACGTCGATGAGAACAATCCTCCTCCTGCCTTTTGATCTCTGCCAGCCTTCTCCAACCTGCCGGCAGCCCTCCAGAGGTTTGGGACTGCAGCTCCCATCAGCCCAATGGTCAGGTAGGGTGGGCGTTGCAGTCCACACATGTGCAGGGCCACCAGGCTGCGTGAGGCTGCAAATCAGAAGCAGTTCGCTTGTCAGCTGCAGCCAGAGCTGTGGGCCTTTCCCGGCCTGCGCGCCGTCAGACGTGGGCACAGGAGAAAAGCCCACAGAGGCCAGGCAGGCGCTGACACGGGACGTCTCTCGCGGCTCCTGCAAAGGGCCTTTCTGCCAGGAAACCCCTCCTTGACTGAACAGCCACGATTTTTATCGTTGCTCTGTTTTTTAAAATAACAATTTCAGTACAGCCTTTTAATTTTTTGATCTTTTTATCTCTTATTGTTCACTGCTCCGAAATCACTTTAGATATGGAGCGGTACATAAATGCTGTTAATAAATAAAACATTTTCAGAGCTGCTTCGGCTACCTGACCAGCACAGGTCAAAGGTAGCCTCAAACTTGGGACTGATCTATGGTTTGAGATTCCCACGAGGCCCCAATCCTACCCGTCCCTGCCCTTGTGCCGTTCAGTCGTGAAATAGGCAGCGGTTCCGACATCCCTCACAGAAGCATTATTGTTTTGTGAAAACCACCCCCCAGGTGCGACCAGAGGCCTTCGCTGCCACCTACCCACAAGTAGAAGATGACCTGAGTCCCGCTATTGCTGATTAGTTCCTTATGGTCTCTCGAACTGAACGCGAGGTAATCCTGGGAAAAGAACAAACGGCGTAACGGCAACCACGCGCGGCACAGCGGCAAAAACACGGTGGCGTAATTCGGAAGTCTGCACAGAGTTTGACGCCTTAACAGCCCAGTCATGGCCACGTCTACTCAGGAGTAAGTCGCGTGGCCCTCGCGGGCAGAGAATCACGATATCTCACCTGGAAACCAAACTGCGGTGGGATCTCTACGCTGCAGAGGGGGCTCGTCTCGGGCAACGTCCACCGCCAAACGCAAACTTTCTGAGGGGAAGAGGAACCTGTTTTGAGGTGGTGAATTCGCCTGGGCCCTCCAAGCCGATGCACACCCCAAACCACCCCTCTCTGGGCACACGGGCTTTATAATACTGGGCTCCTTCGACTCTGGACTGAGGCAACCAGGGCTTTCCTGTGGCCAGGAGCTCACATCCCCACTCCGCTCTTCCGGGGATTCCGACGGAGTCAAGACCAGCCCAGAGAGTTCAGCTATGGGGGGGGGGGGGGGGAGACAGAGAAATCAGTGGGGGCTGGGGGCTCCAAAGTCAGTGGGGTGGTGCCTCAGTTCGGGGTTTCAGCAAAGCGCCTTGGCAGGGGGAAATCTGTCCTAATCATTGATTTTCAAGCTGGTTATGGAGACGTGAGAAACAGGCTGTGCCTTCAGGCTCTATGAGCATCCCACCCCCGCCTCCCAGATTTGAGGAGAACCTGATCCAGGATCTCCGGCCCAGCAAAGGCATCCTTTACCTGCACTTCCCCGGCCCCAATAGTGGCCAGGAACTTGGAATCGTGGGATATGGCGATAGTGGCGACTCCTCCCTCTGGGTGGCTGTCGAAGATCGTGTGCACGGGGACCCTGGACAAAGAGACACCCGGGGCTGCATTTCATCCCCTAGCCTTGCTTTTCTCTTTGCAGGAGAGATCGATTCAAGAGCCGGGCTTGGCTGATGCCAGATTAACCAAGGGGAGGGAGGGGAGAGGAGGGGGGGGGGGGCTCCGTGCAGAGCGGCCACAAGCTGCTGAGGCTCAAGCCGGGGCTGGCACCATGGGCAGGCATGGGTGGGCACTGGCCGAAGGCCCGCACCCCAGCAGGGGCCCACGGACAAGAGCCCCCCAGAGTGGCTCCCTCTCTTCCACAATGGCACCAGCTCGCTCACCTGCCTCCTGCTCTGACCCGAACAACGGTGGTGGTGGTGGTGGTGGTGGTGAGGAGCAGGACAGGAGGTGCCACGGCCTCCTGGCTCCCTACCACACAAGCCAGGGGAGACCCGTTTCCTGTCCACCCCATTCTAAAGGAACATCAGGCGAGCCCTGCTGGATCAGACCCAAAGTCTGTCTAGCCTAGGACTGGAGAACTTTGCACTACAACTCCCATCGTCTCTGGCTACCGATGGGGCTGAGGGGAGGCTGGAGTCCAACAACAGGTTTCCCAGCGTCCCACAGCAATCAGCTCGCCAGATGCCGCAAAGGGGGCATGAAGACAGCCGCCCAGCCACAGGCGTCCCGCAGGGCTTTCCGCAGGGCTCCTGGGCATGGAGAGGCCTCCTCCTCCTCCTCCTCCTCCTCCTCCTCCTCCTCCTCCCTCCCTCCCTCCCTCCCACAGGTCCCCCTCTCCAGCGCGAGCCTTGGCTAGAAGAGGAGGTGGCGGACCGCAGTCCTGCCCCGGCCACTTACGCCGAGTAGCTGTCCCAAACGATCAGCAAGCTCTCGGGGCCCCGGTCGGCCGTTGCGACCCACCGCCGGTCTTCACTGAGGCAGATGCAGGAGATGCAACTCGTGTGCCCCTGGGGAGGCCAAAGGGGGTGAGCGTGGGAAAGGCGTGAGGTCAGGCCCCTGGCGCGAGGCAGGAGAGAGAGGCGCCCTCCGGCGCCGAGGCAGGACCCAGCCTCACCTGAAGCAGGTACTGCCTGTTCCTGAGGACATCGTGGATGACAGCCGTGTGAGCCGAGACGTACAAGATCACGCGGAAGTCTTCATCGAGGAGGTTGAAGACCGGGAGCTTGCTGTTGTAGCCAAAGACCCACGACAAACCCTGGAAGAGGGGAGGGGCACGTTTGAAGAGCTGCCCGGCGCTCATTCAAAAGGCCTCATCGCACTGAGGTAAGGCAAATCACTAAACGGTTACAGATCTTAACAAGACTTAAGTCCATGGAAAAACATCCCATGCTAAGAGACTTTACAAGGGTTACACACGCCAATAAGAACCAGGCCAATAAACAAACCCAGGAGGTAGCAGGTTTTGTAGCTGGAGGCCCCCAGAGCCCCCCACACCCAGGCCAGGCGGGAATGGGCCAGGCAAGGGAAGAGGGGCCCGGCCCTGCAGGACCCACCGCTAGAGGGTCTCGGTGGAGTCTGGGATCAGTCCAAGGGTCTACCAACAAGATGCCTCCGGGAAGCCCGTGAGGAAGGGGCCCCGAGGCAACGGACGCCCCCTGCTCCTGCTCCCCAGCAACTGGGGTTCAGAGGTGCACAAACTCCGCCCCTGGAGTGGGTGGGTGGAGCCTTCAGAACTAGAGCCAGTGTGGGGTCAGGGTTAAGAGCGTTGGACTGGGAGTCGGGAGATCAGGGTTCCAGTCCCCACTCGGCGGTGGACGCTCAATGGGGGACTTTGGGCCAGTCCCAGACTCTCAGCCCAGCCTACCTCACAGGGGTGTTGCTGTGAGGATAAAATGGAGAGAAGGAGGAGGATTGTGTATGCTGCTGTGGGTTCCTTAAGGAGGAAAAATAGGCGGGATATAAATGCAATGAATGAATGAATGAATGAATACAGTAACTAGTAGACAGTGGTGAGACTGATCCTCCATCTATTCACCAAACCCCCTTTTAAAGCCATCTAAGCCGGTGGCCATCTCACGTTGCCTCGGGCGGCAGATGAAGGTGAGGTGGAAGGGGTGGCGGTGGCAGCTCCCTGGCCATCCCTTCCGTCGGAGGACGAAGCTGCCCGCTCCCCTGGGGCAGTCCTGGCCGCCATGACCGGGCCGTCTGCCTTCAGCTGAGGTGGACGATGCCGTCCCCTCACTGGTTGAAGGAAGGTTCAACTGCCAATTTCGTTATCTTCAGTGGGCAAAATTGGGCGGAGGCACATTGCCCTTCTCGGGCCGGCCCTGTCTTGTGGCAGCGTACATTAACTTTGCGTTGTGTGAAGAGGGGAGACTGCATTTCCCCCGTCCTGAATCGTCTGCCCATCAGCTTCACTGGGGCCCGCCGTCCACCCCCGAAGTCTGGATTCTGGGAGAGGGCAATGATGGGAAGGCTCCCTTCCCAACCTTCTCAGCGCCAGGCCTAGCTGGGGGAATGTCCGGCCCAGCCTCCCACAAGCCGTGCTCCAGCCCCCCGGAGGTCACCAGGGTGGAGAAGGCCGGCCTCCTCACCCACCCCCCAACGCTTTTTGAGCGATACCCACCAGCGGGTGGGCCGAGAGGGGCCTGTCGTTCTCTTCCAACGCCATGCCTGGCAGAGCCGATGACACTACAGACGCTTCCTCCAGAGAGGGAGGCATTTCGGGCGGCCCAGCCTCTTCTCGGGCCGTGCTCGCACCCGTTTCTTGACCTGCTCCTTTGTCATCGCTAAGCAGCTCTTGCTGCCCCAGGGCGAGGCCCGCCTCTTGGCTCCCCTCCGCCCTGCCTGCCTTTGGGGCAAGACTACCTCCGCTCTCCTTGCTGGTGCCGCTTGCTGCTTGCAAAGGAACAAGGTCCCTGGGGCTTCTTCCAGCGCCCTCCTGGCTGGCCACTTTCTCCCTACTTTGGGGACGACCGGCTTCCTCCGCCTGAGCCGACACGCCTGCTTCCGCCGGTTGGCTTCTCTCTTGTCCTTTTTCCAGTCCGGTTTGGGCTCCCTGTTCTTTGTCATCCTGGACACCAGGCTTGTGGCCCTTCTCTGGAGTTGCACCTAGCTTCTCTTGTGATGCTTGATCCTCTTGTGCTGGGATCCGGGGCCCTTTCCCCTCCTCTAAGGACGTTTTGGCTGCAGTTTCCTTAGAGGGAAGGCAAAACTTTAGGCTGAGAACGGACGCTCCACCCCCCCGATTTGTGTCAATCCTACTTTACATAGCTCTGAGATTGCATTAACTTTCTCCAAACAGGTCTGTGCATTCATCAGAATTAGGAACAAGACATTTTATTATTATTTTTAAGTGAAAGCTGTAACACTTGGCCTGCTGGGTTCTGTGCCCAAGCGCAAGACACACGTGTCCTGTTTTTTGGCCTACTGAGACCCCTGTGTTGACTACTGAGCTCGCAATGACAAATCCCTTGCTTTAGGACTTACAGTGGCAGGCACGTCTTTCGCAGTGGCCTCTGCAGAAGGTTCCGGTGGGCCCAGAGGTCTGCCGGTTCCCCCTGAGGGGCTCTCTTGCTGAGCGGCCTGCGCTGCAACCTCTTCGCCTTGCGTCTCTTCTGCAGGACCCTGGACTTCTTTGCTGGCCCCCTGGCTGGGTGAGCCTGTTCCCTTGAGCCGAAGGTCCGCGCCCTGCCCCTCCTCCCTGGGTGCCTCAGCCCCTGGGCCTGAGGGCTCTGCCCTCTCGGGGGTGCCTGCCCCGTCGACGCCCTCCTCCATCCTCTTCCACGGGCTGGATTAGAAGTATCTCTGCAAGCGAAGATAGAAGACATAAACAGCACGCAAGGCGCAAGGCGGAAGCATGATCGTGGCAAGAGCTCAGAGGGACGATGACGCGGAAGGGCCGTTCGTTGCCCTGGTCCTAGGCGAGGGGTGGGCGACTGGGGGAGGAGGCCCCGCAGGCCCGGCTGCCTGCTAGCAAAGCCCCCCGCCCCGAGGGAGGCCTGTGGGGGCGGCAGGGGGCCCGAAACCGTCCTGCCCCCCTCAGTGAGGACCCCCCCCGTCTGCCTCCCCCTCCCCAGCCGCTCCACGGCCCCCCCCTTTGGCCTTTCCTCCGCCCCCTCCCCTCCCCGCCCCCTTAACTCACCTGCCGGCCTGGGGCGCAGCCAGGAGCCTCCAGCCGCCGTTTGCATCCGCTCCTGGTTCCCATAGCAACCGGGGCTGCCAGCAAACGGCAGGCCGCGCGGCCTGGGCGACCTCGGTGGGCGGGGCCCCTGCTGGCTGGGGCATGCTGGGAGTTGTAGGCACGCAGAGGCCACCACACCTGCCCTGTACGGAGGATCATACATTGCTCCCTCCCCTCCCCTCCCCTGCAATTCTTCTTGGTTTTAATTTACTTCATGGAAATAGTTTTCATGCCTGGTTCCCCCCCCGCCCCCCAAAAGTTAATATTGGTACTGGCCTGACTTCCAGAGGCAGAGAGTTCCACAGAAAGGGGGCCACCACACTGAAGGCGCTTCTCCGGGTGGGCTCCCGTCGGGCCAGAGGTCCACGCGGACCCACCAGGAGCAATCCGGACACTCCTAGACCAGCGTTCCCCAACCTGTGTTGGACTACAACTCCCATCAGACACAGGCAGCTTGGCCAACAGTCAGTGATGATGGGAGTTGTGGTCTAGACCACGTTGGGTAAGGCCGGCCTAGGTGCCAAGAGTATGCCATAACAGTAACTAGGCTGCCAGCGGCCTTCCGCCACTGCCGCTAGCCCCAAAAACTGTTGGTTTTATACTGTTGTTTTTGTTTCTAATGGTTTTAAATTTTGTATACTTTTTAATGTTTACCATTTTTAACCTTTGTAAAACGCCCAGAGAGCTTCGACTATGGGGCGGTATATAAATGTAATAAATAAATAAATAAATAAAATATATAAGTAGATGCAGCTGAAATAAATGCGATACTTTCCTTCCTTTTCTCCTTGCCTATCCTTTCCCACTTCCTGCTCCAAAGGACACACTTCTCCAATGGCTTCAGAGCTTGAGGGGTGGCAGAAACTGGGCTCTGCTACTGGCCAGGAGACCAAGTGATTCTGGGAGGCATCAACCACACCACACACCCCAAACTCTCAGGAACAACCCCACAGACCCAAACATCAGCCTGGGATGGAGCAGCAGCTCCAAACATTCACTTTTCCTCATCCTCCCCTTCATTTTTCCTTTGGTGCTGTGTCTATTAAATTTTGAGCCTATAGGCAGGGACAGTTCTATCCTTTCCATATCAGTACAACACTCAGAAAAATGTTAGGCAATTAAAGATAAAATAAAATAATAAGTAATAATAAAATACGTTATATTTTTACACCTTCACGCCGCTGCTAGTTTTTGCTTTGGTTTCATATTGTAGTTTTAAGTTTTAAAGTGTTTTATATTGTGTTTCTATCGTGCTGTATTTTATGTTTTCAATCGCTGTGGACCACCTAAAGAGCTTCAGGAATTCAGTGGTGCAGGGATGTAATAAATAAATACAGGCAGTTTTGCCATGTCCAATATAGAAAATGAAACCAAACATAGACCACGTTCTTTCTACCCATGGTTTGAGGCACACACATTGTATTACAGTATTATTATTATTATTTTTAAAAAGTATGGGATTGCACCCTTAATCTATATCAGGAGGGGCATCCTTTTGGGGCTGTGGCGATTTGAGAAACTGTCCTGGGCACCTCCACAAAATGGCTGCCATGGGAGGCATGGCAAAGGCCAAGGAAGGTCCCCAAAAGATGGAGTCCAAAGCAGAGGTGGGGGCTGAGCTCCAACACAGTAAACAATTCCTCTAAACCCACAGCTGTCAGCATCAACAGAAACCCCACTTCACAGTAATCCCAGCTGCTGGTAAGAAAACACGTTGTCATACTTGCCTCGGCATAAGCCCCCCAAACTCAAAGGGGCTTATTTCAAAGTAAGACAGGCAGTCTTGTGCTCCGAGTAATCCAGTTGACTATACAGACACAACTTTGCTTTCAAAAACTCAAGATTTACTCAGATTAACTTTATTGTATAATGACAATAGAAAATACAACATCAGCTAAGATTCTGGCACGCTTCAGAGATCTGACAATGGGCGTACTATAAGCTGTCAATGAAAAAGGTAAAGACGACCATGAGGACTAGTGTAAAACTTTAGTGGCAAGTTCTCTAACAAACAAACAAACAAACAAACAGGAAAGTAAGCCACAGAATCGGTTGCCAAGTTCCAAAATAAAGCGGAAAAAGCCTCGGGTTTGTTTTTTTTACTTTCTGTTTACACCTGGGGCAAATGACACGAGCGCAGGGCGCCTGAACCTCACAAACTAGCACAGCTTCAAATTGCATGAACACCACGAGCCTCTGTGGCAAGAGGCACCAAAGCCTCCAATGGAGACATTTTCCCCCCAAGTCTCCAGTTTCTCTGGGCAGATGCGACGGCCGTCAGTGGCGGCTGAAATGCCGCCAAGCAGGTGAGAGCGGCTGTGTCCATGGAAGTCATCTTTGCAGAGGGAGAATGTTGCAACTGCAGGAGAGCGGGAAGAAGGGAAACGGGAGAGAAAGATGAGACCATCTCCAAGTGTCCAGTTTTGCCTTTCCTTCCTCACAGACGCTAAAGGCAACGAACACAAACACAAAAGGGACGTGGGCCCACTGTCAGGGGCCATTTCCCACCTTTAAATCTCTAAGGGCGCAATCCAGGCATGCAGGGAGTAGTAGGACTTTTCTTCTGTCTAAACCGGCATAGGGTTGTCCCCTAAATGCATCAAGTTATGGCTTACATCGCTGCACCAGCAGAAGCCCTCTAGCACAATGGGGCTTTCTCTTTGTCTCCTACCCGCCCCCCGCCCCAGCTCCCCCCGATTCTGCTGACAGAACGGCTTCCGCCAGAGGAAGCACACAACTGGATTCCAGGCTTTAGTTTGCTGCCTGCATGATCTTGTCCTAGATAGGTGAGGTATAAAATGCTGAGAAGAAATAAACCCAGTAAATTCAGTTTTATTTCATTTCCCACACCAAACAGAGTTCCTAATACAGGGAAGTGGCACACGAGGTACAGCAGGAAGAACACCTCTTTCCACACAAGTGCCACCTCAGGCTGGTCATCCCCCCGCCCCCGCCCCCCATTCACGCCACAGGCAGAGATGCCCAGCAGTGTTAGTGACAGAATCCAGAACCGGGGGCTGCCAGTTACTCAGGTGTGTTCACCACGGCAGCGTAGCCAAAGGTGCAGGCTTGGGGACCGGCTAAGATTTTGGGAACGCCTTACCCCAGGAGCCCTTTTCCGCTCCAGCGTTTCGGGGTGAGTCCAAGGTGCAGCTTCTCCCCTCGCCGTATCACAGTCACACTTAACGGTTTCTGGGGCAAAATAAATGAAATAAAAATCACCAGTCCCACACGGGCTCCTTACTGGCCTGGTTCGCACATAATGGCGAGACAAGGGGGGGGGGGGGTTGCCGTTGAATCGTGGGTTGTCGCTGCACGCAAACCCTGCACTATGTTTTAAAGAGAACCCATGGTTTGACGTTGGGTTGTGAACTCTGGGCCGCTCATCTCACCAAGTCCAGTTTGTCAGTTTGCTCGATAACCTGTGAAGCATCTGAGGGAGCTTCAGACGCTGGAGAAAAGGGGAGGCTTGGAAGAGGCAGACGTCGCCCCGCTGTGTTACTCTCTGTGTGTTTTTATGTAAATGGTTTCTTAAGCTTTGCACACTGCATTTTAAATTGTTTTCAATCTTTGTAAACTGCCCAGAGAGCTTTGGCTATGGGGTGGTATAGAAATCTAAATAACAATAACAATAACAACAGAAGAAGAAGAAGAAGAAGAAGAAGATAAAAGTCAGTAGGGGCAGGGAGCCTGGTTAGTGCCAAGAGCGGAGCCCCTGGGTGCCACATTGGAGACCCAGGCTGTAGAACATTTGTGGGGAGCAAGGGGACCCCCGTTGGCTCGGCTCCAGGGGGCCCACGGGGAGAGGCAGCTGGCTGCTCACCCCTTCGCTGTGTTGCACCACGGTGGCGATGTTCTGCAGCGACTGGAAATTGCGCGTGTTCACGGAGCCAAACTCAGCAATCTCATCATCAACTTGCAGGCCCTTCGGAGAGAAGCAGAGGTCATGGACGCATCATGGCTTTGCCCCTGGGAAGCCAACCGAAGAGTCCCCCCCCCCCCCGTGCCAACGGGGGAACGGACGGGAAATTGGGCCGGCACGAAGGGCGGGGAAGAGAGAGGCAGTACTTGCCGAGAAGCTGGCCGGGGAGCCTGGGCTGACGGCATTCACGCGGGCAAAAGGCTGCGGCAGAGCCTGGCTCCGGTCGCAGGCTTCGGCCCGAGCCTCCGCCTCGTCCTTCTCGCGCTTCTCTTTGTCCCGGGCGTGCAGCTGGTGGAGGGCCTGTTCCACCTCCTGCATCAAGGCCTTGTGATCATTCTGCAAACCTGAAGGCACGGGGAAAAGGGTCGGCAGTCAAAGGCAAGGGAGGACGGAAGGCAGATCGGGATCCGCCGGTAGATCTCTGGATGACTTGCAGGAGACCGGCAAGGGTTTCTGAATCCCAACCCACCATTTAGCAACAGGAGGACATCGAGGGGCTGGAAAAACCACGTCAGGGGGCACCAGACAAGGCTGGCAGACTGGAATATGGCTGATACAATTCAACAGAGAGGGAAATAATGCCTGGAAAAATCTACATTTAGAAACTGGACCGTTATCTTAGCCATCTTCTATAATCAAAGCACTGGCCTGGGTGCTCCAGATTCATTTTGTGTAAAGAGAACATCAGAAGAGCCCTGAGGCTGGATCAGACCAAGGGTCCATCTCGTCCAGCACTCTGTTCACACAGGGGCTGACCAGCTGTCGACCAGGGACCAACGAAGCAGCACATGGTACAACAGCACCCTCCCACCCATGTTCCCCAGCAACTGGTATAGATAGGCTTACTGCCTCTGACCCTGGAGGGAGCACGTAGCCATAAAAAAAGAAGGGAATAAATAAGGCTGCAATTCTACACACACCGTCCCTGAGAGTGAGACCCAGTGAACACTGTGGCTGCCAAGGGAACGTGTGCACAAGGGGGCTAAAAACCCACGGAACGAAGGATTGGCTGCTTACAGATAATGTTGTGCCGGGCTGTCCGGACCTGGTAGACGTCCACATCTGCCCGTGGATAGCCTTCGACATCCACCAGCGGCTCGTTCATCCCGACACCTCTTTGCTGCGGGATATAAAGAAAGTCAAAAGACCCTTCTGAGACCCGTTTCAAAGAGGACATAGAACGTAGCATCTTACATTTTATTATTAATATCATTATCATTACAAGGAGCCCAAAAAAGTGTACACAATCCTTCTCTCCATTTCATCCTCACAACAACAACCTTGTGAGGTAGGTTAGGCTGAGAGTCGGTGACTGGCCCAACATCACCCAGTGAGCTTCATAGCTGGGTGGGGACTATTATTTTTTTTATTTAGAGTATTTTTATCCTGCACCTCAGCCAAAAAGGCTCCCAGAGTGGCTTACAATTGATCAGTAAAGAAGACAGTCCCTGCCCGCAGGCTGACATTCTAAAAAAGACATGACACACAAGGAAAAGGGGATGGGGAGGGAAGAGGGAGAAAAGAAAAAGAAATTAAGGAGACTATTCAGGCTGGTGGGAAGGCCCTGCCACCCCATCTCCCAATGGAGGCGCAGACCCACAGCTCCGCCTTCTTCCCCACAGGGTCATGATGACCGTTAGCCCTGGGGGGGGGTTCCAATTGAAGCAGGCTCTGAATGTCTCCCTCACTGCTGCTTCCCCCGGATCTCCCCAGCCCCAATCCAACACTCTAGCCACTACACCACCCTGGCTCTCTTCTGCCTGATTCACACAATTACTGCAGCCCACCATGGCTTATTCAAGCCACGCAGTGCTTTGACATGTACCATTGTGCCAGGAGCCACTGGGAACATTCAGGCCGTGGCGGTTGGTCGCCTTGGCTCATCGTAACGTGTGAACCCGTCATGGTGGATTGTTCCCGAGGTTAACAAACCATAGGCTGTTTTTTAGTTGTGGTTGGTGTGTTCGCTACAACAACAACCCACCCTGAAAAGGATTCACATGTCATGATAAGACACAGCGACCAAACACCACGGCTTGAAAATTTATGGCGCCCGCCGGCACTTGCAGCCATTCACTGTGGCTTAAATGCAAAGGCCTTTTTCCTCCATTATAAATGCGATAGCTTAAAATCCTATTACTTTACAGCTTAATCCTAGGCATGTCTACTCAGAATTAAATCCAAACAATTTCAATGGTGTGAAGAGAAATAGGATTGTAATCGATCCACGTCTGATTTGGAATGCTGGCTTTTATTCAGTAAGGCGAAGCTAATTTTATTCACGTGCTGTATAAATACCTAAAACATGTTTTCGATACCCCAAAATAAGTGATCGATAAAGCATATAGTGTGGTTAAAACATTGTATTTAAAGAAATTGAACGCTTTGTTTTTTTAAAACAAAGAAACAAACACACACCTTGCTACCACTGAGCCATTCCCAAGCCCGAAGTTCTTGTCAGCAGCCTTTCCCTAAGCACCAGGTCCCCATGTTCAAAACACACCTACAAGGCTTCGCCCAGGCACACCCAGCAAGCGCTTCTACAGGGTGCTGCCCCAGTAATCCTAGTAATCCAGGCATTACTTGGCGACAAGAGGGGAAACTCAGCAAAACCCAAGGGTGCTGAGTGGAGCCCAGGATCAGGCCTTCTGCAATGCACAGGCAGGTGCTTTTGACAGAACTCCACCTTGGATCAGTGGAGCAAAAGACCAGGGTGATCCAGGAGCGGCCAAGGGCTGCACACTGCACAGAGCGGCACATCCCATCTTGCTGCCTCGCAGGACAGAGCCCAGAACTAAACCCTCCTTCCAGATCCAACCATCTGAACCAAAGGCAGCCTCACACCTGATGGAAACAAAAGCCCGCTGGCCTTCCTGCCTTCCTGGAAGGGTCTGCGCACCTGCAGCCCTATAGACCACTACGCCTTGGGCTGGTGGATTCCATGCTTTATTATTGCAGCCTTTTAGGAAGGCCCGGGGCGGGGGGGGGGGGGACGGACACCACCACCGCACTGCTTCGCTCCGGCCTTCCGACTGGGTTTCAGCGTCAGCAGTGGGATCGCTGGGAGCGGCTGCAGGGCCTCTGTCTGTCTGAACACGCACGGGAGGGCTGCGCCCTAAAAGCCCTTAAAACACGCAATGCTGCGTGATATAAAAAACAGCGCAGCTGCAAGCCTATAAACAGAGCAAACGCACAAACACGTCCACGAGAACAGGCCATTCTGCAAACACTGGAACTCCCCGCCACCGGGTGCCCTGGATTACCCCTCCCCTCCGCATCTCTGGGGACGATGGGAGTTGCAGTCCAACGCCGCTGGACTTCAGCGCTCTCCTGAGTGAGAGGCCAAGCGTCCCTTTGGGCGTGTGCAGAGAGCTCTCCGGGGGCCCCTCGCCCCAAAGCCCTCGCCCTTCAGCTTACATCCTCCAGGACCTCATAGTACGCCTTGATCTGGGCTTCGATCTCATCCTTCCTCTTCAGCAGCAGCTGCACGTCGCTGACCGTCACCGCCTTCGGGCCTGGATCCTGCACGGACATTCCTGGGCCAATGCAACACCCGGAGAGAAAGGGAAAGAGCGGCAACGTCGCAAAGGAGCCACTACGGGTCGCGAGTGCGGCCAAAACAGCTGCGTCACCGCGGAGCAGGCAAGCCCCGCCCAGCCCGGCGACGAGGAGGCGAAGCCGAGCCGCTGGGTTGGTGGCAGCCCGACCAATGAGACGCAGGGGGCGGGGCCTAGGGGTAGCTGGTTTCCTATTGGAGGCGACGCGCCTGGCGGAGAAGCAGTGGATATTCTCAAAGGGGGCGAGCTCTGGTTCGCACGTGTGTGTGTGTTATACACGTGATAACCACAAAGGTAGGTACGTTGACTTGGAAGGAGGTAAGACACGCTTGGGCAAGGCTGAGATTGGGTCGTAGGAGTTCTACCAGCCTTCCCCCAACCTGGTGCTCTCCAGAGGCATTGGACTACAACTCCCAGCGTGCTGGGAGTTATAGTCCAACGCCTCTGGAGGGCACCAGGTTGAGGGAAGGCTAAGCCATGGCCATGAGAAAGGAGGAGAACAGTGAAAAGGGGCGGGGGGGGGCAAGACCACGGGTCACATTTGCTTCTTGATTTGCGAGTATTCCTCATCTCGCCTTTAACGCTTCCTAAGGCAAGGCCCGTGGCTCGGGCAGAAGAGCCCCCCTGCTTTCCCCACAGGGGGTCCCGGGTTCAATCCCCGGCAGCATCTCCAGGTAAGGCGAGGAAAGAATCCTGTCCTGAAACCACAGAGGGCTGTTGCTGCCAGCCAGTGTCAGCAATGCTGGCCTCGATGGACCCAGGGCGCAGAAGGCAGCTTCCCATCAGGTACATCTTGGCCTGAATGTCCCACCTGCTGCCGCCTCTTGGAGGGAAGAACCCTGGACGACACACACACATACACACATTGTCCACCTGCCCCTCCAGTGTCGGACATGATCCCACCACAAGTGCCGGAGTAGGTTCCAAGTGCCAGACCAGCTGGCTTGTGGATGAGGGGCCAGAAGAGGGCCCCATGCTGCCCTCCGCCTCAGGCAGCAGAAATATCTTGGCGGCGGCGGGGGGCATAGTTCACGCCACACCAGCTAGTCCCTGCCTCTTCCCTTGCATCATGACAGTGATAGAAAGCCAACATATCTTTGGGGTTAAATACTTAAAACACATCCATCTGGAGGAGGAGGAGGAGGAGGGGACAGGGAGGAGCGCCCTCCCCTGTTTTGCTATATCCATAGCTTTCTGTCCTGCCCCTGTCTCTCTCTTTCTCTGCTTGGCTCTTGGTGCCATCTCTGGCTTCCGTGGACGACAAAAATGGTGAGGCTTGCAAATTCTTAACCAAATTCTTCTTAAACAAAAAACAAAAAAACACCCGCTCCCTCTTCCTCTATTATTGCTATCGCCCTACAGGATAAACAAGAGCCAAATTTTGCCCCGTAAAGTTTGGAAAGATATTTTTCATGACAGGTTCAAATTTGTGGACTGTCTTTGCAACATCTCAAATCAGTGCATGAAATGTACTCCTGAAACCATCAAGTAATTTTGGAGGAAACTAATTAATGGTTTGCTAATTCTTAATTTTTACAGGCAACTTTGGACGTTTATTTTATTTTATTGCACATTCTTACTATTGGTGGTGTTGGTATTGACATGTACTTAAAACTCTCATATTTCGCACATAGTATTTGATTTGGCTTGTTTTCCTTCCGGAGCAATTAGAAAAGAATAATAATATCTGTTTTATTCTATTTTGATCTTTATTCACTAGACAAGTTATACAGATAAAGGGCAGAAGGTAAGATCAACATGTTTTTAAATATTGTCTTCTTGTCCATACTGGCAGCGTGCTCCCACTTGAAAGGCAAGGTGCCGCTTTTTTCTCCTTAACAGATTTTACATACTAAGGAAAAACATGAAATAAGCATTGGGAAATCATTTACCAGGGGGGAAAATCCATTATGGAGAAAAAGACAGAATAGCTGCTCAGTGCCTTTGGACTGGTGACACTAAGTCCTCCATTTGGAAGCACAGGCTGCTGTTTTAAATAAGCTTCCTATTTAACTGCATGTATTTCTTAAACAGAAGTGAATTGTCTCAGAACCTGGGTCTTTTCACACATTACTCAGGGCAAACCCAGGCCAGTTACCAAGGACAAGACTGAGCGGGGAGCAGCAGTCAAACCCAGCCCCCTGCTGAGACTACCAGTGTGATACATGTGTTTGCAAACATCAGGTTCGCCCATCTCCGTTTTTGGGTGTGCACTAAAACAGAATACACGCACACTCGAAATGGCAATGTGAAGAGGCTCAGAATGTTTCATTTGTTCCGTTGTTTCGTATTTGAACAAAGTTGTGCTTTAAGAAACAAAAGCCCCAAGTTTAAAAGAAATAAAAATAACGTGAAGTAGCCGCAGACTCGCCAACATTAAGGCACTTTTAAATACATTTTACCTGAATGGGCCTTCAAAGTGCCTAACTGGCTGGATCCATATCCCTATGTTGCAATATTATTATGAGACTTTAAAGTGGATGCATTTGTTGAATAGTACGCTGTGCTCTTGCTTCATCTGAGCAAAGCTATGATGCTAAGCCACTGATTGTGAAGGGGGATCAACACGACTTATTTTGAAAATAAAGCTCATTTCGTTTGGCATCAGAGAGATACTGCATATCACATGTTATAGGACAAGAACCACCCCCCACCCCTCGGTTATAAAACATTGTTCAAGAGATAACAGAACTCGCTCATCCCCGACGCGGAGTTAGGTAAATATTTTCCAGGAGAATTAATATTTAACGAAGTAAGGTTATCAATTTTGTGAGTTCTCCCATAATCCAAACCCAGATGCATTCTCTTATTATCAATAGATTAACATCTGGATAAAGCTTTGTCCAGATATTAATCTATTGAGAATTTTGCAAAAAATAAAAACATCTTTCTAATCAAGCCAATCTGGACATGAAAGAAGGGCAGTTCCTTTTTTTCCTTTGAATTGGAAAGGGAGGTGTGTTTACTTAGTTTAGAACTAAGTAAACTCCCGTTATTTAACCTGGACCTGAGAGATGGATTCTTTCTCGACACTGGACTTCTTCATCTGATGCTGGACAGGGGAAATGCAGAATCGTTCAAGCCCAGTGTCGGCTCTGTTCACTAAAAGTTGTCGCATTGCAAGCTGGAGACCTTGCCCGGACCCTTAAATTGGGTGTGGGAAAACCTTTCTGTGGTTGAGGTCTGCATTACCTTGGTCAAAACCTTCCGGCAGTGGGTGGGGCCAGAGCCAAAAATGGGTGGAGTACCAGATGACACAAAATTGGGTGGGATAGCTAATACCCTGGAAGACAGAAACAAACTTCAAAGTGATCTTGATAGGCTAGAGTGCTGGGCTGAAAACAACAGAATGAAATTTAATAGGGATAAATGCCAAGTTCTACATTTAGGGAATAGAAACCAAATGCACAGTTACAAGATGGGGGACACTTGGCTCAGCAATACTACAAACGAGAAGGATCTTGGAATTGTTGTAGATCGCAAGCTGAATATGAGCCAACAGTGCGATATGGCTGCAAGAAAGGCAAATGCTATTTTGGGCTGCATTAATAGAAGTATAGCTTCCAAATCACGTGAGGTACTGGTTCCTCTCTATTCGGCCCTGGTTAGGCCTCATCTAGAGTATTGTGTCCAGTTCTGGGCTCCACAATTCAAGAAGGATGCAGACAAGCTGGAGCGTGTTCAGAAGAGAGCAACCAGGATGATCAGGGGTCTAGAAACAAAGCCCTATGAAGAGAGACTGAAAGAACTGGGCATGTTTAGCCTGAAGAAGAGAAGATGGAGGGGAGACATGATAGCACTCTTCAAATACTTAAAAGGTTGTCACACAGAGGAGGGCCAGGATCTCTTCTCGATCCTCCCAGAGTGCAGGACACGGAATAACGGGCTCAAGTTACAGGAAGCCAGATTCCGGCTGGACATCAGGAAAAACTTCCTGACTGTTAGAGCAGTGCGACGGTGGAATCAGTTACCTAGGGAGGTGGTGGGCTCTCCCACACTAGAGGCATTCAAGAGGCAGCTGGACAAGCATCTGTCAGGGATGCTTTAGGGTGGATTCCTGCATTGAGCAGGGGGTTGGACTCGATGGCCTTGTAGGCCCCTTCCAACTCTTTTATTCTATGATTCTATGATTCTATGTTGCATCTGGAACGAAGGTAGAAGGCACAACAGAGGGTGCTTGAATCTTAGGGGTACCCTTGTGCACCTGGTACAGAATTACCTCCCTTCGCTGTGTAGTTCTGGAGACAGAGTAAACGATCACACTTACCTGGAGCAGGGCCAGTGAGGGGGTGTGGCTTCAGGAGAATCCGGAGGTTTGGATGGAGAGGCCTTTAGGTCCGCGGGCCGTGCTTTCAATGATCTGAGAGGCAGCCACTCTTCTTCAGGTATTTCACTTGCGCAGATGAGGGGGCTGGAATATGAAGAAAGACAACTGTGACCATTGTTATTCCTTGTTTATTAAGTTTACATGGTAAAATAAACAGCAAAACACAATAATTCAGCAACAAACAACCCATTCAACAACTAAAATTAATAAAGGGAGCACCATTATCCAAGACATTTAGATCTTAAAATCACAGAAGAAGCAGTTCATTAATGCCGGAGATCTTTCCGTAAAGTACCATGAAACTCAGGTGGGTAACTGATGTCTTCAGTCAGATTTGACTTAAAGGGATGCTGTATGTCATGAACATTACGCCTTCTTTTACATAGTCTTGAACTCTTTACTTGCTTAGTTTACTCCTTCGTGAATGTGCCAGGCCACAATGGGTCGAACCCTTGGAGCAGCTGAATTTGGCCATTGATCTTTCTTTAAGCATGTCTTGAAAAGGCCAAATAGGAGCAGTGGGTGACCCAGGCGGGGGGGGGGGGGGACTGGGGCAGGTTTGCGGCTGGTCGGGCCAAGCGCTCATCCAAGGCCTTTCTTCCCTGCAGCCTGAAAGGGGCCGGTTCCTCCACTTCCATTCTTTGACGTTCTGGGTTGGAAATGCAAAGCAGGTGAGCGGGCCCCTCGGCGGCGGCGGTGTTGACATTTGGGTCATTGCTTTGGTTTGAAATCCGGCGGGGTGTGTCAAGGCCTGCGATCCAGGCAGCTTTGCCATTGGATGCTGAGGAAGGGGAGGAGGCTTATCGGGGGGCGGGGGCGTGGGGGGGGGAGGATTTCAGGGCATCCTGTATCCAGTGAAGGGCCTGTCCCCGGTGGGCTCTGCACTTGGCGTGTTGCGCTGGAGTGCTCTTTGGACGAGGCTGATGCAATCGGGGGCTCTCGGGACGGGGGACCTGTGTGCTTCTTTGCTGGGAGGTGGATTGCAGGGAGAGCGCTGGGCCAAGCACACACCCGTGCTCAGAGAGAGGGAGGCTGCCAAGCCATGTCCCTTTACAACACCTTCTGACCCACAGCTTTTGCCAGTGGAGGCTGGAGGCTCTGAGGTCAGTGGGGCGGTGATTCCGCTCCAGGTTTCAGTCAGATGCAAAGCACCTTTGACTCACTCCTTCAGAGTTCTGACTGAAACCGCATTCAGATTCCCCGTCCCACTGACCTTGGAGCCTCCAGCCTCCACTGGCTTTGGTTTGTTTAATGCAGGAGTGGGCTGCATGCCGCCACCCTGAGGATGTTTTTCAGCCCCCACTGGCTTCCCCCATATCAGCCACGCTGCCTGGGGCTGATTAGAGCTGCTCCAAAACATTTGGGGAAGTCTGGGATAGAGGGACGTGGAGTTGCCAACTTTTTTCCCCCCTGGCTCTGCTCTTGTGCCTTTAACAACAGCCCAGCATACAAAAATTAAGTAGGGTGAAGCTTTTCCCATGACGTCATGTCCAGGCCGGGAAAAGCTTCAGCAGCTTAATTTCTGCATATCGGGGTTGTTTTTAAAGGCATAGGAGCAGAGCCGCCCAAAATGTGGCAACCCTAAGGGAAGTTGGCAACCCACAAAAGTGTTTGAGGGCCTAAGTGAAATACCACGACACTGTTCGAGAGGGAAAATGCATTTCCAAGAAACGGGACGTTGGTCAGAGAAGAAGGAGAGGCCTCCTCCGGGGCAAGACAAGGGCGATTGTGGGGAGGGGAGCGGCCAGGGCCGCAGCGCCACTGTGCTTCTGTCTGTGTGTTTTAAAGGCCGCCTCGTTTTATTGCAACAAAATGGGGTTTGAAGAATTCGCCTACAGAGGCTTGGAAACGGGTAGCAGAGAGGTGGCGTCGCACGCGGTCAAGCAGGACAAAGTAAGTCAGGGAGAAGACGAGAAGCGCAGCCCACAGTGCCAGAGTGTTGTGCCTAGTGATGAGAGACCAACCTGGCAGGGTTCACGCCAGCTGGAAAGGGGGAGGTTGTTGTCTGGGGGCTACTAGCGAGCGGGCTCAGCCTCCCCTGCGTGGGCCGAAGGGAACACCTGGGCCCTTGGACTGTGACTAGCAAAGGAGACGGAATGTGGAGTTTCCAGCCAGCGCCGGGAGAGCGAGGGCGGGGGGCGGCCTTTAAGGGCGCACTGCTGGATTTGAGAAATCTCCCACCTCAGGGATGGACTATGACCACTTTAAATAAGTCACAATGTAGGTGGTTTTGAGCCTTTGCATTTACAATGGGGCTCTTACAGATTGTTGGTTAACCTTGGCTTAGCAAAAAATCATCATAAATTATTTGTTGTTGTTGTTGTTATTATTATTATTATTTCCAGATTATATTTGTCTTCTCCTCCGCTCTCAATCCTGGAAATCAAGGTAAATCCACGCTCCCTAGGGCCGACCCATTTGTAACTTTGAAACCCTTCTGAATTTCAGCTGGATTTGCATGGGTGGCGGAGAGTAAAAGGGTAATGCATTAAAACCGCCTTCCCCATCCCGGTGCCCTCCAGATGTTTTGGACTACAACTGCGCTCAGCCCCTGCCAGCATGGCCAGTGGTCAGGGATTATGGGTTGGCTGCTTTTAGAACATCCTGCTTCCACAGTGGCCCACCAGATGTCTCTTGGAAGCCCACCCGCAGGAGAGGAGGGCAAGAGCCCCCCCCCCCGTTTTGTCTGCAGCATGTGGTCTGTTAACGATTGATTACTGGACTCGGACTGCACACCTGTGCTAGTTCCTTAACAGGGAAGGTTTTAACAGGGTTTTATGTGCCGCTCCCCGGGTGAGCGATCAACACAGGCCTGAAGCAAAGTCTCCAAGGAATGAGAGGGAACAGGATGCCTGGACAACAGTTTGTCCTTTGTGGGGGCAAGTGCCCAGTGGATTCCCTCTACATGAATACAACACACCTAGAATTTCACATTCCAAAGTACCCTGGTCTTGGAGACTCTGTCTGTTGTGGCTCAGAGCAGTTGATAAACTTCTCTTCCATGAAGTGGTTTTCTGTTTTTGCTCCTCTTTCACATTTTGCAGAAATGGGAAAGCACTTAGTGAAACACGGGGATGGCGTCAAAGATATTGCCTTTGAAGTGGAGGACTGTGATTCCATTGTGCAGGTAAAACCACAGCTGCAGAGTCTTCCTGTGTAACTCTGAAGCTTGCTACACTGTGCTCATGCTTTGTCCTTTCTTCCCTGCTCAGAAAGCGAGAGAACGTGGAGCCATAGTCGTGAAAGAACCCTGGATAGAGGAAGATAAGCACGGGAAGGTGAAATTTGCCATTGTTCAGACGGTAAGAAAGTGTCCTATAAACTCAAGCAAAAAACAACCGCAAGGATAAAAGCCAAACAAAAACAAAATAGGCCGCTGCAAGGCTTAATGCCCATAGATCTGTGTCCTGGCGCTCTTAAAAAAAAGCTCTTCATCAAGGGCAACTAAAACATCAGTCTTCATTTACTTAAAACCAAAGGTCATCACAAAATAGAAGAGGGGGGGGGAACTCCCAAACAAATTCACTCTACCCACGATCCAGAACCCTCCCCACTATCGGCTCCAAAGCCACTGGGATCCACTGGCTCACCAGAGGAATATTAAAACCTTGTGATTTCTGTCCACCCTGCACCCCCACCACCCCCGCTCTAGTACGGAGACACGACACACACACTCCTAGAGAAGATGGACTACAAGGGGCTTTTCCTGCCAGGGTTTGAGCCCCCCCTCTTCAAGGACCCAATGCTAAGAAGGCTGTAAGTATCCCGGCCTCACTCAAAGCATGCGCTCCATTTCTGACGTTCAGGCGATGAGCGCCGTTGTTGACGGAGTCAAAATGGCACCGCCCACTTGAAAGTTTGGGGCAGAAGTACAAGGCCTCTTAAGAAGGAGAAGCCTGGGGGGGGGGGACCAAAACACCCCACCAAGGACTGAGTGACCTCAGTGGCCATGAAATACGGGTTGAGGGTTGGGGAAAGCCTGGGGAAATGGGAGCAGGGGTGGGCAGGCAGCGCTGCCCTGCTTTGGCTGTAGCAGGCTCTAACGGCCGTGAAGTCAGCAAAGCATCAAGGCCCCACCTCCCACCCAGTGGGCTTCAGGCTACAGCAGAGGTGGTCTAAATCCAGGCAGAAGGCAGAAGCCGGGTGGGCAAAGAGGATCCGGCGGCAGCAGGAGCAGCCACGATAGCAAGCAAGAAGTCAAACCCAGGGGATCAGGCAGGTACGTTACGCAGCCCAGCAGCAGGGCCGTTCCTTAGGCAGCCCGAAAGGCCAGGAAACGGGGGCCTCCATCACAGGCCACTGCTCAGGAGACAAGATGCACAGCCCAGGCAGGAGGGACCAAGTTGTTCCCATGCTGGCTGGGCTCTCAGGGAAGGCTTTTAAGCCCACTGGACCCTACCCTGTGCTCAACTGCAGTAAATCAAGCCCCCCTTTTCAGGGCCTTACTCCTGAGGAGTCACTTTCTCGCAAGGAGACCTTGTTTTGGAGGCGAGCACTCTGTTGCAGGGGAGCCCTGCTAGCCTCTCGCTTGAGGCGATGATGCTCCTGGGAGTCAGAGGGTTGCTCTGCCTCCGAGGCTGAGGGACAGTCCTGCAACCATCTCCCCCGGGGACTCAGGAGCCTGTGGGTCAGAGGGTGGCCCCTGGTTGGGGTGCCCTGGGTTCCTGGGGCTTCTGGCTCTTTTGCTGAGGAGGACACCTCCAGTGGCAGCATGACAAGGGGGGAACGGCATCGTGGAGGAGCCGAAGTCCTGAACAGCAGCAATTTGTGCCAAAGCATTTTGCTACCGGTCCTGTTTGCAAAATTCTAATTTTAAAGGCGATTAGGCTGAGGTGAGGTGGGGCGGGGCGGGGCGGGGATCTTCCCACACATTATTTTGTGGCTGCTAACTCAGATTTGCCACAAAGGTGGTACACTCGACAAGGAGCTGGCCCTGGCCCCGGCCCCGTGTGATGAGTGACGCGCTACGTCCCTAGAGGGAGGGAAATAACCTTTGTTGCTCTTACAGCAACACTCTGGTACTTGTCACAGTTCTAGGTGCACACGACGGAAAATCTTAAATATCCCCAGAAAAATCAACCCTCATGTGCCAAGAGCCAGTGTGGCACAATGGCCAGACAGTTGGACTGGGAGACCTGGGTTCTGGTCCAGTCACCGGCTCTCAGCCTACAGGGTTGTTGTGAGGATTAAATGGAAAGGAAGAGGGCCAGGCAATCCACCTGAGGTTCCTTCCAGGAAAAAAGACTGGATATAAATATAGGGAAGAGTTCCATGTCAAGCCGACCCTCTGGGAAGCCCAAGATCATGACGTCCCCCTTGGCCCCAAGCTGGATGACTCTACCAGCAGCCACCTGACCCCGGTTGTCTTTCTTTTCCCAGGCCATCTGGAAAGCTGAATTTCATTGACCACGTGGTGGGCAATCAGCCGGACCAGGAGATGGCTCCCGTGGCAGAATGGTGAGCTCTGCTCTGGAAACTGACTTCCCGGGGTGGTTTTGGCTTTTGAGGTGGCCCTGATGAGAACCAGCCTGGACTACAACTCCCATCTGCTCCAACCACTGTCTGTTTTGGGTGATGGGAGATTATAGTCAAACACAACTAGGGGCTGGTTTTAGAACAATTCTTACAGAAGGCCTTGTAAACGCAGGCCCCTAAAGCGACTAGGAGAGGCAGGCTCTTTTACCCAGAGCCATTTTCTCCTGGGGCCCAGTGTGCACACGCACGCACACACACCAGGGCTGGCCCTACCCTTAGGCAGGGTGAGGCAGCCGCCTCAGGCGGCGGATGCTGGAAGGCAGCAGCAAGGTGTTCAGGGAGAGAACTGTGTGCCCTGAAACCTGCTCTGCACCCCCCAACGTTAGCCTGCTCCCTTCAGGTTCAGTAGACGACATCGTCCCATCAGTGCTGAAGACAGATTCACCTGCCAGGCCAGTCAGCTTTTGTACACAGAATGGGAGAGGGCGCCATCTTGCCCTTCGCCTAAGCGCCAACAAGTCTTGGCCCCCGCCCACCCACCCACCCCTTTTCTGACCTCAGGAGAAGTTGTGATCCTTTGCTCCTAGGTCACATCTCCCCTCTGTGGCTAGCTCCTCAGGGCAAGGCTTTCTCAGGGGGCAGGTCTTGGCCACGATGGCTAAAATGAACATTTCGGTACAGAGGCAGCCTTCGCCGGCATTAGAGAGAGATGAGGGTCTTTCCCTACCTGGAGATGCCAGGGATGGACCTGGGGCCGCCCGCAGGCTAAGCAATGGCTTTACCATTTCACCACATCCTCTTTCCGTAGAAGAACCGATGGATCTAGAGTGCAAAACAGCAGCGATAGGCAAGGTTAGCTTTTGCCCTTGGACGATTCGCTCTTTGTCTTTTTAATTTCCTGCACATCCCCAGGTACCAGAGACATCTCCTGTTCCACCGTTTCTGGTCTGTGGACGACAAACAGTTGCACACGGCCTTCAGTGCTCTCCGGTCTATTGTAGTGGCCAATTATGAAGAGACCATTAAAATGCCCATTAACGAGCCGGCTTTGGGGAAGAAGAAGTCTCAGATCCAGGTGTGAAAATCTAGACGTTCTGATTCTGTAACAGAAGTGAGCCATCTTTCGGGCAGTGAGGGACTCATTTGCTCAGTGACAAAATAGTCAGAGACAAAGTCAAAAGTGGGGAGGGGCACCCCCTTTCTCTCCCCTTCATTCATCCATTAGCCAGTCATTCACTCTTCTGTACTCTGTCAGCAGAGGAGCAGAGCCACAGAAAAAGCTCACAGCCACATTCTCTCTATATACCAGTTTTGTTGCCCTTCTCTGGACACACGCTTTCAGTTGACTGTTCAGTAAGCAGGGAAGGGGCTTTTGTGACGGCACCAATTCTGGCCAGTTAGTGCTGTCCACAGCCATTTTCTACAGCAAATACACAAGAGAGGGTACTTCTGGACAAAATGCAGGAAGGGCATCTCTGTAGAAAGGCCACCACTCAAATTCAGCATGTCTGCATGTGCCCAGAGTGTTGTCTTTCTGCTCTGCAGGAATACGTTGACTATTACGGAGGCGCTGGAGTCCAACACATCGCTCTGAATACCTCAGACATTATTACTTCGGTAAGACGTCTCACTTCTCTGTGAGTCTGTGATTCTATTCCTGGTCCACCCACCTTCTGGAATGGCCTGTTATGGTAATGGACCTTCTTCGGTTGCAGATCACAAACCTGAAAGAACGTGGCATGGAGTTCATGTCTGTTCCATCCACCTACTACCAGCAACTTCGAGAGAGGCTGAAATCGGCCAAGATCAAAGTGAAGGAGAACATTGATAAACTGGAGGTCAGTTGGCTACTAGGGTTATGATTCATTCTGCAGTGTGGCATTCTGGATTCCACCTTGAATGCCTTGGTTGAAGGATGGGGTAGAAATCTATTAAATTTAGGGCACAATCCTACATGTGTTTAGACAGAAAGAAGTCCTACAACTCCCAGCATTCCCCAGGCAGCATGACAACTTCTTTCATTCTCCTGTCATTTCTTTTTTCTCTAAAGGAACTCAAAATCCTAGTTGACTTTGATGAGAAGGGATATCTCCTCCAGATCTTCACAAAGCCTGTTCAGGACAGGCCGACAGTCTTCCTTGAGGTCATACAGCGCTACAACCACCAGGTTTGTTTGGTATCAGAGGCTAAATGGAACCAAAGCCACTTTTGCAGATGGCCTGAAGGTGGTGGTGACCTTTAAGTTGCACAAGTAAGGGGACTCTGAAAACAGGATCCAGCTATGGGCTGTTATCATCCCATTCTTTACTGTTCTGTGGCGCCACACAGCTAATGAACAGAGAGTATCCCTGCTCATCAGCCCAGGCAGACTAGGACACCTGAGGAACCAACAGGGGCCTGGCTGACCCTATAGAACTGCTGGCCCAGGCGTAGGCTCATTGGCCTGAGCAACTCATCCCTACATGGACTCCTAGACTTCCTTTGGATTAGCGCCTTGTGGAGCCCGGCCATCTGCCTGACTTTAACTATATACCTTTCTTCAGCCCCATTGATTTGCATTTGCTTTCTGGATCTTGACTTTAGGCTGATCTGAACTATATACTTCACTCTGCCCCATCCAACTGCTAGCCTGTAGCACCAGGACAACTGTTATTCAAAGGATGGGGTGAAAAAAAATTGTAATTTCATTTGAACCCCAACAGGCTGCTTATAGCCCAATTATCTGGAAGAAAGGCTCTCCTGCTAATTATGCTTTTTTTCTCCTTGGACGCTAGGGATTTGGTGCTGGAAACTTCAAATCTTTGTTTGAAGCTATTGAAGTGGATCAGGATGCCCGGGGAAACCTCACCTTCCTGACACCCAATGGAGAATCAGATGTTATGTAAGACTCAGCACCAAAGGGGGCAGTTATATTCCAGAAGTGGAATGTGGATACAAAAGGAAGCAGGAGAAATCCTCTCAGTTAAACCTTTGCCAACACCAACGAAAGGGTCTTTTTTCTTTTCTTTTCTTTTCCGTTGAATAAAGACATTCAAAGCATGGAGATTTCTTGCTGTGTTTGTTTTTGTAAGAGTTCTTTCTCAAGGTGATGGGGGACACTACACCCCACCCCACCCTCAAACCTATCTATTCCTGATTCCAGCATATAACTAGAATAAGCTGTTGGGAAAGGGTCCATACAACCTATTATTATTATTATTATTATTATTATTATTCCTAGATAAGAATTGGTGTTTGGGGTCAGATTTGGGACCTATCTTGTTCTGTGTTCTCTCTGCAACCTCAGCCTACTCCCAAGAAGGGTAGAAAGGGGGTATTGTCCTTCTCGGGGACTAATAAACCAACACATAGGTCTTCTGTAAGAAAAGTCAGTATATTTATGGTTTGCTTTATAAAAGTTACTATAATACAATGGTACATAGTATTCAATTCACAAAAAATATGAACAAGTATGTACAGCATGACACACCCACAACAAAAAACACGTTCTTCAAAACAAGGTACATACTGATGACAGTGCCTAGATGCACAGAACGGTCCAAAATTTATACAGTTGTTTTAAACAAAAGGGAACAGAAATGTTTAAAAAAATCCTAAACCTCAGAAGCAGAACTTTAATTCTGCCATTTTGTTTAAAGGAACATAAAAAATAGATGTCATTTATTGCAAACCATTTTCCTCTCCCCCTTTTAAAGGAGATCCTTATTCTTCACACTGCGAATTAAAAACCAATTATCTTTACAGAATTAATGAAAGAGGAGCAACAAGGACTACGTTTTCTCCCACCACAGCTTTTCGTTTAAGAACTACTTCCCAAATTTAGAGTATCCTTTGTTCCCCCCACCCCCGCCCCGACTCCCCCTAGGAATTGCCCCACTCTAGCAGCTCTAATGAGAAAGCCAGAAGCCCCGATGGGGCACACAGAGCTCCGCCCCAGTAGGGCTTGCCTTGCTGGGGGGGGGGCAATACTCTGCTCAGGTGGAAGCGGCACATGGGCATTGGAACACCTTGAAGCTCCAGACCGTGGCAGGTACATGTTTCTTTTTGCTTCTACAAATACTACATTGGTAATCGAGAAGGAACGTTATAAAATAGAAGAAAATTTATATTTGGAAAAAAAAAATCAATGTTGCAGATTTGCTTAAATACATTTTAGGTTGTCATTAATAGACTATACACATTTTCTTGTCTGAAATAAATAGATTTTGCACGTTAAGGTATCAGAAAGGCAAATAAAAAAAGCCTCAACTTGGCATTTTTTTTAATCTTCAGCCTCTTAATGCTTCTAGTTTGAGCTACGTATTGACAAAAAAAATGTACAAAATTTACATTATACATAGCTTGACACAAGCTGTAAATGGCACCAGCTCTTTCCCTCAGTGGGCCCCGCCACGCCATGTTCCATTCTCTGCTTGAGGACTCGGGCTGGCCATCTTTTAAAAAATGAACTCCAAACTCCAATAGTCATTTTTAACAAATTATTTACATGCTTTTGAAGTACAAACAAAACAGCCCCAAAACAAAAAAACAAACAAAATCAACGTGTTTCTACAAGAAACAGTGTTTTGAAGAGAAGAGTCAGAACGGTTGCCTATGTACAGATGATGTGTCCATTTTAAACTGCAAAATTTCATTTTCCCCTCCTTTTAAAAAACATTTTATACAGAAATGCACTGAAATGATCCCTGAAAATAGGTCACAAATGACAAAACTGAAACAACTTTCCATCAGAGTATTAAAATTATTTCCTCCCCGCCCCGCCCCGCCTCTACCCCATTGTAGAAATAAGCTTCTTTGACAATATAAATATGTGCCAGAGTGGGACAGACTCCTTGCTGCCCTCCTGAACTCCCAATATTTAACCTCAAATTAGAAACTGAGGCAGAGGGAAGAGAGATGATTGTATGAAACCAAGCAGGCTGGGACTGAATGATCGCACAGAGACATGTGCTAGATGACACCGGCTGAAAACTCAATGGAAGCCAAGCTGACCTCCCCACCGCCCTTGGGAGTGGAAAAGAAGGCTTGTCAGTGAGTGGGCTGACAAGAATTTGGCACTCCTTTGGGGAACAGGGGAGGAAGGAGGTAGGGTGGAGACTTGGAAAGTCAGGCCTGTGGTCACTGCTACGCCTCCCCACCCCACCCCACCGCTTCAAGAGTGGATCCTCATTCCTTCCAAAGAGCGGCTGTGAAGGAGCCCCTCCCCCCCATCTGGGGCGGAGTCAGAGGTGCAGGTCTCCATCCAAGGGTCCTTTCAGCCCCGAGCTCTTCAAGGAATGGAAGCCGAACCAGCTCCGGAGGGGTCCAAAGGTACTTTGGATTTAAAGTTCAGGTTATGCTTGTGCGTATGAATGAAAACACTTCGGAAAGCCTCTCACCAAAGCTTGGCAAGGTTTCGGCTATACACGGTCCTTCCTCTATCCTGCCACCCCAGTCATAGCAGGGTCGGAGTCAGGAGGGGTGGGGGGTCTGTGGCAGTGACGTCACAACTTCTATGCCTGGAAGTTGCTTCAAGTTCTGACTGAGGTTAAACCAACAGAAGCGAGCGATTGCAGTAGTCCTAATATTGCCGTATTTCCCCAAGGGAATGTGTTTCCCAACAATTTAACTATTCAAACACGTGAGATTAATAACTGAGACAACTCACCAGGACCCTTTGCTTCACTGCCTTTCAGCGCATGTTTGTGCAGTAGGCATTCCTTGTGGTATGGAAGGAAAAGCACAGGAACACGTTAATATTGACAACAACCTCTGTCATGAGACGGATGTGGCTTTCTCAAAGACTGGAAGCATAAAAAGCCAACACCACACGCATGCCAAAGGAAGAGTTGAAAGAAAGCAGGGAGCCAGGCAAAAGGGAAAAGACGCTGGTCTCAACCAACCAGCTTCACGGAGGGTCTGGCCTGGATCTCCCATACCCAGCTCCTTATAGCTCAGACTATCCAACCCGCCAGGTCAAAAGAACCAGCCCAGCTGGAAACACAGATAAGGCAGCTTGCGTTGGTTTAAGTCTCCTTCTTTCTGTAGGCTTTTGCATACTAGAAAAGGGAGATGCACCTATCAAGTAACTTGCAGAGGGGTTGCTGGCAAAATCCCACTGCCTTAAAAGAAGGGGAATACAGAAGCCATCCAAACAACACAGGGCACCAGATGTCAAGTCTTGGGTCAGGTGGGCAGGGGGGAGGGGGGCTGCCGGAGGTATTATTTATGCCTACTCTAGTTGCCTCATTTCTTCTCTAGCAAATTAATTCTTAGTACAGCAAGTTTAAAGTTCGATAACTTCAAGCCATGAACAAGAAACTGAGTACTGAAAATGGGCAAATATTTCAAGATTTGTCTAGCATAGCAGCCTTGGAACTAATTTTAAAGGAACCTCTTTAGTATATGGATTTTGAGCAGCAATCTTCTTCAGGGGTACAATGGTAAATATGACACACATTGAAAATGTCAATACAATGCTTTTTTTATCTTCTCTATCATTTGCACCCAGGTATTATGTGTTTGTTTAGGACAGGCGTCAACTAAAAAGTTGGTTTGCTGCTGGAAATTGGTATTAAAAAGTATTGCTTCTTAAGGCCATAAAACAGCTGCTCTCCACTCCATCAACGCATTCACACACCCTTGTGCGCCACACCTGACAGTTGCACAACTAAGCTCTAGCAAGCCAAGGTTGGTCACTGAGCAAGACACTGTCCCATTTGGCTGAGGGAGGCAGAGCTCGGTTCTTTTTAGAAGAACGCTTTTGAATATTTAGAAAGAGAGGGAGCATACGATTAAAGGCTCACATAGCCAGAGGTGACAATAGGGGCGGGGGGGGGGGGGGAGGAAGGCGAGAGAAAAGCGGCGTCTGATGTGGGTTTGGGTGCCAGCCAAGGGACAGACCTTGTCCTGGTCGGCGACTCCTCTGCAGCCCAGCCGTTTCATCCCCTCTATTCCCTTCTGGTGGTCTCTACACTGGCTTCTTGCGCAGGCCTCTCAGACAGGCATGAAGGATGCCCAGCAGCAGGGACTGAGGGAGTCCACTCAGCATGCTGTGTGACCAAATGTTTGTACGGCAGAAATAAATGCTAATGAAAGCACGGGGGGCGGGGCTGGGAGAGCACCCTCTACTGTGAAAAAGAAAGGCCACTCACTGCTAGGCACAGTCAACAGCACCTTCCTGCCAGATCCTCTCCAAGCAGACCAGCAGAATGCCGATGGGCGTGAAGGTGGCACCCTTGAGCCAGATCCAAGCGTTTCAGACCACTCAGGGATCCAGAGATGGAAGAGGGTGACTCTGTGCTTGACAAACGCAAAAAGAAGCCCCCACCCCACTGCTCGCTGTCCCTTGACAGCTCTCGCTACGCTCAACCCCAGCCAGCTTCCGTTCGACTCATGAACGTCTCTTGTTCAGTCTCTGCTTCACATTTTAAAATCTCGAATGTCTTTCTACTGATCCCCCCACCCCCAACCCCCTGCAAACAAAATTCATGAGGAAAAGGTAGCAGCATTTTATAGAAAGAGGAACGTTTTTAAACAATAAGAAGGTACCTTATTCTACTCAGGAGAGCTCTGCCATGACGGAGAGGGCAGAGGGGGAAAAGAGATAGTGTTTGACGTTCGGTGCCACTGATGAAGGGGAGCTATTTGCCAGGGGAGTTCTGGATCTGACGTCCCAAAAGCACCTGCAGCCTGAAGAGTCCTAGTGTGCGTGTCTGCAATTTGCACTTTTCTTGACAAAAGGACAGAACGTGCCCAGCGGGATTTTCTCTCTCTCCCTCGCCCTCGTCCATTCCCCCCCCCCTCATTATTTTTTTTCCTTCTTCCTCCTCCTTTTTGGCAAAAGTGCAACCACCCTCGGTTACCACAGTCCGGACAGAGCCAGTGCGTGGCAAATAACCTTGGGTTTAATTCAGGGTCCCTCTGCAGTTCTCAGAGCCACACAAGCAGGGGATCTTGACGTCCTCGATGGGGAATTTGTAGTCGTAAGTAATTTCCTCGTTCACATTGATGTGCTGCTTCGAGTAAATGACAATCTTCTTTTGGGATTCCACTGTGATGACTTTAGCATAGCAATTTGGCTAGAGAGACAGCATTAAAAAGGTTATTTAGATTTTGGGTCTGTGGGAACAGAAAGGGGGCTGTATGAACTCTCCACAACCACCCCCTTAATACAGGATTTATGTTAAGAAGTCAGGTCTATTGCAACTTTTTTAGGGGCTCAACAGAACTTGTGAGGCCCAGTAATACTTACATTGCAACTGTGATTAATAAACCTGGCAAAGTTCCCACACTTGGTTGCATCAATAATTGTGTCGTGGTCGACTCGGAACATGTAACTGCTCCCAATGCCTTCGTCCTCGTATCGTTTCTCTCGCATATCAGCAATTACCTGCAGAACAAGCCGGAAGTCACCAGAGGCCCTTTCTAAGGGCAACCACTCAGGCCTTGACTGAGTCAAACTCTATCAAGATGTCAGTGTTTAGATCACTAAGATCCCTCCATGGCTGAAAAGTGGCAAGATTTCACAGTGTAAATCTTAAGGGCAGCGTTTTCAAAGGGACAAACAGGGGAGGTCCATGTATTGGACAATGGGTACCTGTCCTAAAGTCTGGCATGAGAGGCGGTGATATGCCCGGGTTTCTGTAGACAATATTGGGGGAAGAGCAGCGGGCTGGGGCCCTGAAGGCTTCCAGAGAGAAGGGTGAAGGGAGGGGGAAACGGGACTATTTCCAGGCCAGGTGGCCCTCCAAGGGAAGAGTGGGCCATGCTTGCCTCCTCCCTGGGGCTTTTTCCATTCTAGCTCCTAGACATCTTGGTGCCTGCTCCCATCCTGGCTTGCCTGTATGTTTCTGAGCCAAATTCAAGGTGCTGCTTTTGTCCTACGAAGCCTTACATGGCTCAAGACCCCAATACCTGATGGAGTGCCTCTTCTGGCATGAATTATACTACCCTCAGCATCCAAGACCCTGAGAGAAGAGGGCAGTTTTAACCTGGCGCCTGGAAAGCTCGGAAGGTGGCAATAAGAGAGAGGGCTTTGTTGGCAGTGCCCCCACGCCCCACCCAGTTATGCAATGATCTCCCTGACAAGGGCCGCCGCCTGGCACCAACATGGTTTTCTCTTCGGCACCAGGTTAAAAACTGCCCTCCTCTCAGGCATCTGGCGGCATGTCTTAAATTAGGTCTTGGATCATCATTGGCTGAAGGTTTAACATTTTGTTTTTAGAGATATGTTGCGTGTGTGTGTGTGAGAGAGAGAGAGAGAGAGAGATGCTGATATAGTATTATGTAAATGCTTTTCTATTTGCTCTTTGGATTATCTATTTTAATGGTTTGTAATTTTTTTGTGAACTGCCTAGAGAGCTTTGGATGCGGGGTGCATCCCTCCTCCCCACCCGCCATTTTAAGAGACTGAGCTGCCTCTCCCAAGGCTTAGTTACCAGCAGCAAGTAAGTGTGTGTGTGTGTGTGTGTGTGTGTGTGTGTTTTGGCCCTGCCTCTTTTCCCTTTGGCCCTGCGCCCCTGCTTTGAATGGAAGGGACTGAGACCCCGGGGGTTTCAAGGGGGAGCAAAGACAGACTCCTCCTGGGAGAGCTCTGTGGCTTCTCCCAGCTTACCTGCCGGATATTCTGGCCCACGTACTCAATCACCATCTCGTCAGCAGCAATGGGCTCCATCGCAAACAGTCCCCAGTCATGAATGTGGCTCTTACAGAACTTTAGCTTTTTCTTCCGGAACTACACGGTGGGGGACAGGGAAGAGATAGAAGACTATTGTGAGCCATGTGCTAGAAAACTAACAAGATACAAGGGCACACTTGTATGCTGCTTTGGGATTTGTGCAAAAGAGAAGTGGCATAGAAATAAAATAGCAATAACAACAACAACAACAACAATAGTAGCAAGAAGAAGAAGAATGAGCTGCAAGATTTTAAGTAGAGCGATTCCTAAAAATCTGGAGCCAAGGATGCTTTTCAGAGTCGTCACTAGGCTGCTTAGTTCGGTCCACAGCGATCAACCCCTGTTGAGCCACAACCGTCTTTTGCAGAGCCTGCCCTGGACCCTTCCGGGGCCCCATTCCAGCCATGCCGTCACATGGAAAACAGACAGTTCACTGTCCAGCGGCACAGCAATGGGCTGCCACCGAGGGGACAGCCATGCAACATACCTTGAGTTGGTTGAATTTGAGCAAGTCGCTGTCGCAGCTGCCAGTGAAGGACGACAGGAGCCTGCGCTGCTCAGACCTGCGCTCGGAGCCAGCACGGGTGGAGACGTGTACCTGGGCAGGGATACTCATTCCCTAAGAGAGAAAAAAGGGCCACTCCAGGGTTAGACAGCTATTAAAGGGGTTTGCTTCTGAGGAGGTTTTGCATCAAGGCTGTGGAGGGACAGCAGGTCACTGGCAGGGCAAGCAAGACTCCGGGCCCAGTCTCTGCCCCATCCAGCTCATGGCGCAAAGCTGAGGATGCCTTTGGCTCAACAGCGTGCAGAGGGCTGCTGGGAGGAGAGATCCCGGCCCAGGGCTCCCCAGCAGAGCCCCTGCTCAGTGAACAGACTGCCCCAGGTTCTAGCCTCGACACTTGCCGCTCAAAGGCCTGGAAAGGCCCTGCTCGTCACAGTGGAGGATACAGGGGCAAGTGAGTCAATTGCCTGACTCCATAGAAGGCATCATCCCATGTTCATATATAGGGTAGCTCACCCTCCCCCAGCCTGGGTGGCAATGATGGGACTTGCTGTCCAACACATCTGGAGAGCACCAGGTCAGAGAAGGCTGGGCTGGGCGGACTGTTGGGCTGACTTGCTAGCAAGACTGCTGCTTATGTAGCCTTCTGCTTTTAGTGGGCCAGTAAAGATATTAATTCCATTTGCAAATGAACCCAATGACATGCCCATCGCCTCAGTTTTGGACATCCAGGAGCTTGTGAGCAATTCAAGCTTCTCATTTGTTCTACCCCAAATGGAAGAGCTTTAAAGTCTACTCCAGCTTGGAAGGAGCTGCCTGAAGAATTGCCACCCTCACGGGCACAAAGGCAATTCCAGTCAGAGCAAGAGCAACTGGCAGCGAGGAGAGAGAGAGAGACAGACACACACACATACACCCCTCACCTGCGTATCAGCCGGAGGCTCCTCTGCAAACGCGCGGCTGTTATTGAGGTATTTCAGTTTGTCTTTCTTGTCGATTTTGTAATAGCCCTCACTTCGGGCGCAGCCGGTAACGTGTTCCCGCATCCCATCATCCCGTTTCTTCTTCTTTGGGAGAGAAAAGCTGGTTGGTGGCTCTGAGTTAAGGGAAAACCCCACTGCATGTGGGCTACCAGACCCTACGGGTTGCTCACGAAGCATGATACTGTTTTGCCCTAAGACTATACAACAACAGAAGAAGAAGAAGAAGAAGAAGAAGAAGAAGAAGAAGAAGAAGAAGAAGAAGAAGAAGAAGAAGAAGAAGAAGAAGAAGGCAGTACATAGGGTTAAACTATTGGCTTAAAAGTATATAAAATAAAAATAAAAACATCTATTGGCATTAACTTGGGTTAACAAGTGTTATGCAAACTTCTACATTTCACAGAATTCTCTGCCAGGTAGAATTCAGTTCTGGTTGAAGAACAGTTTTGTGAGACTTGTAAACTTGAATGCTCCTCTAACCAAGCAAAGTTGGTTCAATGAAAGGCTACTTTTTACCTACTCTGTATCTCTTATCCATTGGAACAGCATAGCATAGCAATTGCCACATAATGAGCTGCCTAAAAGAAAAAACTAATAGGAATTTTGTTTCCACCTTGTCAAATACAGTTTGGAAAACCTATCCATCAAATAGACTAGAATAACTACCTACAATTAAAAAAAACAAACCACCCGTAGTACTCTAAGAAAAGAACACGCAGCCATTTCTCGGCACAGGCATTGTGCCCAGCCAATGTTGTCCAGGAGCTCTTGAGTATCGGGCTGATGATGAACTTCTTTGGCTCCCTTTAAAGAGCTCCTAGAGAGGTGTTTTGAGGGCAGAACGGTGGACCGGCCATTGCCGAATAAGCAGGCATATTTGTTAAATGATACGGGGAAATGGGCAATCTTAAAAGTGGCCTGGCTTTCTCTTTTAGTGTACAATCGTATGGACATTTGGACAGGAAAAATTCCTATAATTCTCAGCATTTTCCAGCCAGCACTGGAAAATGTAGAACATTTTTCTCTGGTTACCTTTCTGGAATCAGAAGGCCTAAGTTCTGTTTCTTTTCCTATTTCTACGTTCTTTTCATATATTGTTTCTGAAGGTGATCTGCCATTATTAAATGCAATGTCTGTATTTTCCGCTATATTATAAAGGCTTGCAATAAATACAGTGTTGACCAGCTACAGCAATGCCCAGTAAATCCGGCTGCTCTAAAACGATGGCCTCCTAAGGAAGCCCAGTCTGACAGGGCAGCAAGAAAAGGATATGAGGGTGGTATACCCACAGGGTGTCGTTCAGCCAGTCCATGCCATTGTCTTGCTGCAACAAGTGATCGTAGGTAACGCACAGGAAATGGATATCCTCTTCATCAATCCCCCCATTCCAAATATCATACAAAATGGTCATCTCCTCAAACTCAGAGCGGGGCCTAAAGTGATAGCGATGCGGGGAATACTCGGGGGAAGGAATTGTCGGGACATCATCCGTCCGCTTCTTCTGGCGCCTCCACTGGCGCCTGGATTTCAGGTAAGCCTCGTCCTCTTTGAAGTCCTCATTCCACTGGTTCTCCAGCTCCTTAAAGGGAAGTTTCTCAGCTAAAACCTCGGTGGGGACCTTGTCGTGGAAGAGGTCATTCCGGAAGTCCAGGGTCACTGCTTCCGGGTCTTTCAGGGCATAGATGGCCTCCGGGTGGCTACTCAGCAGCTCTTTGCTCACAGCACTTTCAGCCAAGGCGACTGGGATCGGAAGAAGCGGAGGCTCCACGGGCTTGCCGGAATAGGCGTCAAAGGGGGGGCCCAGCGGAGAGGAGCGCTTTGGCCGGCCCGGCTTCCTTTTGACAGGCAACACAGGAGATGGAGGGGGAGGAGGGAGCGGCGGGGAAGCCCCAGGGACATCTGGGAAGGGCAAGAGCGGCCGGGCATCTGGGCTGCACCCCTCTAGAGGCATTTGCGAGTCCATGAATACGCACGGCCGGACCGCAAAAGGGACGGGCTGGTTGGGAGGCAAGTCCATGTGCGCGTGGAAAGCTGGGACGGGTGGGCTGGCAAAGGGAATGGGGGAGGGGACACTGTTCACGCCAGCCAATAAGGAAGCACCAAGAGGCTCTTTAAAGACCTTCTCCTCAGGGTCATCCTCTGAGGGCTTCTTGCCAGACGAAAGGCAAGGAAGGGTGGCAACGGGCTCGGGGAACGTCGGCGTGAAAGTGAAGTCCCGCCCAGGAGTCCGAGGAATGCCACCACTGTTGATCCCGGGGGACTGGGATGGGTAGGAAAAGGGGCTCCCTGGGACTTGTGGGGAGCTTAGGGTCAAGCTGCTGCCTGTGAGAGGAGCCTCGCTGCCAGGCGTGGCCGGCACAGTGTCCGTGCTCTGGGACTTGGAGAGGCTGTGCATGCACTTGGCTAAAATGTCCCGCCCAGGAGTCCGAGGGAGCTCTTCCTCCAGCAGCGCTTTGGTCACAGTTAGCTGATCAGGGAACTTGTCGGGAAGAAGCAAGGCTTCCTCTTTGCTCGCAAGGATGGAGGGGAGGGGAAGCGAACAGGGCGGCACGGCATTCACGGAAAGTCCAGGAGGCTCCAAGCGAGCCAGAACATCCCTGCCGGGAGTCAGAGGGAGCCGGTCCTCTTCCTCAGCAGTGCATGGCGGCTGGCTTCTTGCTCGGGCTTCTCCATTGCTATCGTCGGGCTGGGTGGAAAAGGAGGGCTTGCCAGACTGTGCTTCTCCAAAAAGCCCCACTGGGGTCAGCGGTCGGAGGTGTTCCTCGGCCTGCGTCTCTGGCTTTGGACCATCCAGCACCTCAGGCTCCGGGGCAACAGCTGCTTCACATTCCTCCACTGGGAGAAGGGAAGAAAAAGAGAGAGGAGCAAATGGCATCATTTCATCGCTAATAATGCCCCTTTGGATGACTCCACTGAGGGTACAAACTAGGGCACACCGCCCAGCCAACAGCACAGCTCTGGCTTCTTACGTTGCACAGAGATGGCTACAATTTAAAAGCGAGGTTCCTCTACAGCGAGCCAGTGCATCGCTCCTCCTGCGGAACCTAAAACTAAAGTTCATCCTTGGGCTGGAGCGTGTGCCCTCTGCCCCACGAAACCCCCAAATTCCATAGGGATAAAATAACAGTGCAACGGAAGCAGTTCTATTCTGCTACCCAGAGGCTTAGAACTGGGACAGGCAACTTAGGGTCCTTCAGATGTATTACCTACAATTCCCATCATCCTTCACCATTGACTATGCTGGCTAAGCCTGATGGGTGTTGTAGGCCAAAACATGTGGAAGGCCACAAGCCGCCCACCCCTGGTGTAGAACATTTGGGTAATTTACTGGGATGGCATACAAGGAAAAGGGCAGGGAATGGAGATGGGATATGAAAAGACAGCTGTGGCAGAGGAAGGGCAGGCAGCAGGACATGTACTGAGCACTGAAATCAGGGCCTGCTTGTCACCCTCCCCAAAAGCTGAGTCTTCAGAAGCATAGCTAACACATTTCATCTCCACAGCCCTGAGAGCTAAAACCTTCTTGCCCTTCTTTTAAAACAAAAGCTGAGATCGCAACGTCCATGCCAAATACCCAATTCCGTGCCTGTCGACAAGAAAAGAGCTCACAGTGCCAATCGCAAGCTGATTTTCTACTATGGGGCTGCCTGGCGTTACATGAATGAGCCTGGGGCTCATGTGCTGCCTCCCTCAGGTCCTCTCCTCTCCCCTGAGCTTATTCCCTCCCTAAGATCCCACAAAGCAAGTACAGGAGCAGAAAGAGACAGACACACAGTCAGGAGCTTCTCCTCAGAGAGAGCTAGCACTGCAGAGACTGTCAGCAGCATGGTCGGAAGATTCCCCCCTACCTGGCACGCACACCGGAGACAGCTGGAACTTTTCCTCCTGGGCTCTTTCAATAACCACCAGCACCTCGGCAGCAAGAGACTCCTCGGGCACCTCACCAATTTCTTCTTCCCTCTGCTCCTCTCCTTCTGGCATTGAAGGTTCAGCCAGTGCGAGTGGAGTCCCTCCCATATAATCTTCCACTGGGAACAAGTTCAGGATAGTCTCCTTTTGATCATCATATTCAGGCTCTTGAGTGAGTGACTCAATGGCCAATTCGGTGGGCATAGCTTCCCTTTCTTGCTGTAGGGACACCCCGATGTTATCCTCCACCTGTTCCTCATAGTCCTCTTCCTCCTCCTCCTCCTCCTCCTCCTCCTCTTCTTCTTCTTCTTCCTCCTCCTCTTCTTCCTCTTCATCATCAGAGTCAGAGCTTGTCCCAAATTCTGAGGATTCCTCACTTTCATCAGATGACTCAAGCTCTGCTCTGGAGGAGGCAGGACTTCCTACCCCCTCTACTGGGGAGACAAAAAGTTAATGTGGTTTCTTCAGGCCTTGACTTGGCTCGGGCCAGACTGGAGAAATGAATGAGAATTGTAAGGCTGTTGTTTCCGCCTCCCCCTCCCCCCTCTTACTTTTTACTCCTCTTATCACATACCCACTCTACAGACAGCCATTCTAATGGATTTTACAAAGCAAACTATGTTACCACCCATTACAAAATCCCGAAACAAGGCATTATGTGAAATACTTCTTTGTACCCTAAAATGAATCAGTTTCATTGGGAAACCCCAAGTTCCAGAGCCTTACAGACAGGTGATCTTTCCTCTTCATTTATCTGCCCTTCACAACCTTTTTTTTCTGACTGAACAAGCTTCTTGCACCTCCTTCCTTCATAAGAATGAAGTTTGGCCTTTTCCTTCCCCCATGTTCTTTTTAGGGGCTTCAGTGAAACTTCACCTGTTTTACAATTTATTCTAGATGGGGCAACGACAACTGCATATGGCATACGAAATTTGGGTGCATGTTAAATTATACGACAATACTATGAAAGGTGCTGCTTCATTTTCAACTCCTTTCTGGAGAACTCCTGGCCCTGGCCCTGCCTCTCACACTATCACAGTACAATGAGCTTCCTACTCGAATGTCAAGATCTCTCTCCTGGGTGGTCGTAGCCAATTTAGTTTTTGTTCCAATGGGCATCAGTCTGCAGTAACTCATATTAAATCTTACCTTGAAACACAGGTTATATACTAGCGCTTTCAAACATTCAAACCGGACAATATAGCCAGTCAGCATGAAAAAAACATGTTACCAAATCAAAACCTTACATTTATTTAGATACTGACAAGACCTCATACCTTCTTCAGAATCCTGATCCTCCTCTTTTTCACTCATCCCTGCTTCAGGCTCTTCTTCGTCTTCCTCCTCCCCGTCCTCCTCTTCATTGATACCTTCCTCCTCCTCCTCTTCCTTGGGAGACAAGGCATTTTGAAAGTTCAGCAAACATCCATGTTTTTTGGGGGGAGGGGAGAAAGCATGTTCACTGAGTGCTTATATTATGACATGACAAAAGACCTCCAGCACCACCATGGCACATAAGGTACAAATGTGTGGATAAAATGAATGGCAATGGATCCAGGGCATGTAATGTGGTACCCCTTCGTAGAAAGGAAGGGGAATTTGAAGTTGAAAAAAGAAGGAAACCACACCAATTTTCAAATCTGGGAAGAGCAACATGTATGAACGCATGCAAACAACTAAAGCTACAGACAGTGTGTGTGTTAGTAGAGATGTAAGCCAAGTGGCAGAGGGCAATCCCAAAACTAGATTGTGAGCAAAGAAGAAAGAAAAGCTCACAGTCAGGGAATAGTTTGCACAAAGTCCCTTTTGGACCACTGACCTAGTAAGTACGAGACAGAGATAACAGACCCAGACACACACACCCCCACACACATCCCAACCCTGGTTCACCAAGGGATTTGCAATGGATGAGGCTGTCACTCACTGAGAAAAGCATGAGACCATGACTGTGAAACATTACGGATAGTATTGCAAGTAACATGGCCCCTCTCACGGGAGGCATTTAAGTGGATATTAAATGCTTTTTTATTCCGCTCAACTTTTTATTGGTGGTTTATTTGGATCTATGTTTTAGTTGCTACTGTTTTAATTGTTAATTTATTGTTTTTGTTTTTAAATGTTTTATTACTTGATATAGTATTTATTAATTGCTGTAAGTTGCTCTGTGATGATTTTACCCTAAAAGGTGGGATATAAATACATTTAAAAAAATAAAAGTAAATAAAATAAACAGATTGATGCTCTTTATCTCTTACTCTGCTCTCACTGGAGATGAAGATGAAGCAAGGGGAAGGCAAAGTACACAAACTTTTCTAAAGGCCATGTAGCCCTACACCAGAATAATTTGTTCATCATAAAAATATCAAGTCACGTGCGCTCTATGCCTTCCCAGGTACCTCAGTCTACAATCAAGAGGAAGGCCGCTTCCTCTCCAAGAAGCAGAGCACTCTGGGATATCCTCCCATGATATCACTGGAGTGAATATGATCACATTTTATGGGGGAAAGTTAACAACATACTCCTGAGCGTAAAGCATTCTGTGAACAGTACAGGAGGCAGACACTCCTGATGAATTCCACAAGCATAACGGGTTGAATAGTGGCGTCTGTCCAACACCAGAAACTATTCCCCCTCTCCCTGCAGCCCACCCCTCAAATCTGCTCCAGTGTTGGGGGACCCCCTGGAGACTATTTGGAGAAGGGTAGAGGAAGAGGAAGCTAGGTTGTGAGAGTAGAAGGCTGCTCATGCAACACTGGAGACAAGACAAGCAGATTCCCCTCATTCATGTCCATGCAGCCAGAGGAGACAACTCACACAAATGACAGGACATACCTTGTCAGACATGGATTTCATCACCCTGTCTTCTTCCTCCTGTTCTGGCTCCTTTTCTGAAGAGGATTCCTCCTCCTCCTCATCTTTGCCCGAATCCTCCTCCTCTCCTTCACTGTCCAGCTCTAATGGTCTGGCAGGTCTCCTTCTGATGCCGACAGCTTCTGCATCCTTCTTAGAGAGGTCTGAGGCTGCATCTGGCAGGTCTCGATCTCGTTCAGATTCTGGAGAGCAAAAATAAACCATGAGAGTGGGGGTGGAGTCAGCCACAATGCTGGGAAGCAAAGAACTGTGTCCCCTCTGCCCAATCATCAAAACAGACAGGTGAGCAAAGTTACTCAGTGCTCAAGTACCTTGAAAATATATTATGAATGGGAAGAACTTAGCTATTTGTCATTGTTATATGTACATCTAGATGTAGCACTGGCAAAATGCCAATTCTTATGACAGGCATTTTATTTTAAATGCAAAGTCCTGTGGCCGAAGCAAATAAAGGAATCTCTATAAAGCTATTGCTGTTACACATACTTAGGTTTACTTCTTTGAAAAGGTGAGTTTTTCAGAGGAATCTGAAGGTTGCATCACAAAAGGTGTGAGAGGCAGGGATTGATGGGGAAATGAGAGCAGAAGGATCATGGGGGTGCAAGGTCACAAAGGGCTTTGACAGTAAGAACAAGAAGTCAATGAAGGAGCCAGGAACAGACAGGAAGTCAGTGTAGGGATTTAAATTGTGCCTTTTTTGGACTAAATCAGGCAATGAGACTCAAATCTTCTATCTTGTTCTTATATAAACAAACACACACACACAAAAACACACACACACACACACACACACACACACACACTGACTTGCCATTGATCTGCACAGCCCCAACCTTTGGGTTTGGTTTCTTGGTCACATCAGAATGTGACAGTGCTGGGATTACAGACTTATGTGCCTGCCTGTGGGCTGTATCTCTGGACTTTACGCACTTCATGCAAGATTTTATTTTTAAGACACCATTTCTGACATATTGAGGAACGGGAAAACATCTCTCCCTTCGCAAGCTGAGCTCTGGGAACCTCTGCATTTTTAGTCCCACATATTCCACATCAAGAAGCAACATTTCAATCCCATAATGGTTCACAACAAAAGTGTAACAGCATTTAGATATGTTAATGGTTGGGAAAAGCCAGCATAAACAAGTGAGTTTTCAGCAATTGTCAAAAGCACATTATTAACTGCTGCTGGAATAATGGTTGAGAGAAATGGGATTACCAAACACCTTTAAGTCTTTAGATAAATAAAGTGCAGTACATCAAACTATTATTTTTTGTACTTCTCCAAAGAGTTCCAAGACAGAAAAGTACTAAATTAGATTTTTAATGAGACTTGGGGTTCTTTCATTTCTAAGTGGAATAGCATTAAACCAGTTATAATATTGAACAACTTGTTCTTTCCATGATACAGAAATATTTTTTCTACGATTTTAGATGTTACTTAATGGAACAGTGCATATCTGAATTGCAAAATTTAACACCAAGTCCTATCTGTGTAACAAAGTGATCCTTAAAGTGATGCTAAATTGTAAAAATTAGGACTAAAAGTTGGAACTCTCAAATTGTCAGTGGCATGTCCAGATTGACATCAGTGTGAAGATTAGAAGACGATGTAGTTTTAAATCCAGACTTAGTCATCTTTAGAGTAGAACCACTGATGTCAATGGGACTTTAGATAGTCATAACAAACTTAAGTCCCATTGATTTCAATAGGTCTACTCTAAGTGTGACTAAGTCTGGATCCAATCCACTGCATTGGCGGAAAAAGCAATGGCTGGCCAACCTTCCTCTTCGTCGTCTACGGAGGCAGAGGGACGGATTCTCTTCTGGTCTCCAGCTGAGGCAGCTTCAGGCGGTTCCTTTCTCTTTACCTGCAGAAAGGACAGAGTGAACCTATTTAGGGAGAGTTATTTGGAGAGGTATATTCCGCCACCCATAGGCAACAACCTAAAAAAACAGAAAGATGCCAGCTACTTAAAAGAGCACCAAAATAGGTTTGTTTTCCTCCTTATTATATTTGTCAAAGCAATTTTACTCTAACTTGTAATTTAATGCCAATTCAATTAATTTAACAAACAATTCAACCTTAATGGACTTCAATCATCCACTGAAGCCAGCACCAAAATCTAAATACATGAAAGTGCATCAAGAAAGACAAAACAAGACAGTAACCATAAACCCTTTATCACCTCTTTTCTTAAATCTGTTAAAGGGCTTCTGATGAATGACAGAATCATGGATGTTATCAAGGTCAACAAAGTTTAAACTGTTTTCTATAGATCTCCAAACAGTTTACATGTTTGCATGCTTCTCTCAAACAAAAACAAGCACGTTACCCGACTTTCAAGACTTCCAGTGCCCTGTTTAAACACAGAGGGGTGAGAGGCAACCATTCACTGTGCTACACCCTGTTATACTGCTACAATGAAGGAAATTGGCCAGTAACAGCTTCAGTGGTGTGAAGAGCCAATACTGGGTCATTCTTTCATCATTTTTATACAGTTCGTAGAGCTAAAGGATAGTTTTTTGGGCAGAAAATCTGGAAGAGTAGAGGTATTAAAACTTCCATTGTACTTTAACAAAATCCTTTTAGAGTACCACAGGAAAGCAGAAGATGCTGGGCTTACCTTGAAAGATGGTAATCGGATGGCTCCTCTTAACCCAATGCCCAAGCCGATGCCCTCATAACCCAGCCCTTCGCCTTTGTTCCAGTTCTCTAGAAGGCAAGATGTGATGCGGTCCTTTGGTTTTGGCTTCTCCTCATCTTTATTTTCCCCAGATTTTACTGGCGTAAGTGATGCCTGTGTAAGATTGGCAAGATTAAAGAGGAGAAAACACACTGGCCCATCCAGCTAGAACTGGGTAGCTGGACAAAAGAGCATCATCTACTCATAATAACCTTTCACTTCTCCGAACAGGTGCGGAGTTATGTTTCCAGCATAAGATGTTCAAATCCACCAAGAGCATATACAGAACCATCCATGGGGAAAGCTCAACTGTAGAGAGACAATGTACAATTACCTATATCGAGGCTTCTTTAACTGCAACTTTTTACAAGGGCCTATATGTGGGAATGACTGCAAGAGCCATTAAGATCAGGACTGGTGAACACAAAAGCTGTAGAAGAAACCAGAGGGTTTCTCAGCCCCCCACCATCCTCCTTGTTCAACACTTCCTGGAATGTGACCAAAACCTCCATGATCTGAAGTTCTGCTGTTTGGAGAAAGTCAAAGGCCAAGGCCAACAGCTGCACTGTAGACCTTCTCCAGCAGGAACTGTTCTGGATTTTTATTTTAAAGACCAAATCTCCAGTTGGCTTGAATGAAGAGATGAACTGGATGGCAATGTATTAAGACGGACTATCAACAACAGTGCTGTTGTATATGGCCATTCTGTGCTTGATTTGCAGGTCTACTGGTGATGCTTTTAAATAATCCATTGTTATCAGTCGGTTTTTGCTGAATGCCCTTTAAGGAGCTAATCAAGACTTTATCAGGCTCCATTCTCTACATCTGTGCCTTGCTTGTTTTAAGAACTTAATGAGAGCCCGAAGCCTCCACAGGCTGCACAGATAGCTTGAAAGCTCCTGTTCGGGCAACATTCAGAGCTATTTTATTTTCTTATCAGTCTACTGCTTGCACGTGAGTATGTAGTTTTATATACGTGTAGTTTGTTATCTATTTTACTTTTAAAATGGATACTTATTCCCATATATTTGCTTTTAGGAGTACTGTGGTTCCTTGCCACCCTCAAAAACAGTTATAGTGGAGCTTTTGGCTCCCTTGCAATTTATTTATTATCATAACACCCATTAGAGGAAGGACTGGTACGATTAAGTAAATTGGTGAGCTTTTTTCTGGTGTATTTTTATACAGTTTTAAGTAGCTGTTTTTAATTATAAGTAAAATATTTTTAAACACAATGTTGTTTGTATATCCACAGGTCTAAACACTGCAGAATCCTATGTCTGTAATTGTGCCTGTGTACATGTTTGCTTACTTTGGGACATACCTCTTACATATCCCTTTTACTAGCCCACTGAGGAAGGCGGTACATCACAACACATTTGGTTTATTTGGCATTGGTTATTTTTGGTACGGTTCTGCCATTATTGTACATTATATTCCCTCCCATTGGTTAGATGTATGATTCTTCACTAAATAACAGTGTGTGCTTTCTTATAGTTATGTATATATTTTTAACTACATCGATAAAAAAACGTTATTATTAGATTTTGTTCTACTTGTATTTATTATCACCCAGTTGTTTTGTTGGGAGATATCTCCTGTTTTGGTTTGAGCAGAGTTACAGAGCCTGAACTGGGAGAAGCTCCAAGCAGAACAAGGAGGGAGGCAGCGTAAACAAGGCCTGCCAATGCAAAGCCATCCCTCCTTTGAAGCTTGACTCCTACCTTTGCTAGACGTTCCTTCTTATCCCACCAGTCATCGAATGCCCGGAAGGCCACCACCTCCACCATCTTCCGGTTCAAATCTCTTTTCATGATCGCTTTGAGTTCCTTCACAATCACCAAAAGGACACCATCCACTGTGGCCTTGTGTGGGTCTTCCTTCTTGGGCTCGTAGCCCGGAGGGGGAACAGAAGGATCAAACTTGGGTAAAGGGGGCCACGGCTGCCCACGGTTGATAGCTGCCCCCATAGAGAAGTGCCGGTAGGGAGGAAGGTTCACAAACTGCATCCGGTTCCCCATGAAAGGAGGGTACTGGTACGTGTTCTGCCCTTGCATCAGGCGGCTCAACATCTGGGTTTGCATTTGAAAAGACATGGACATGCCGCCCCATTGGTTGCCCAAGACACTGATCATGTCCACTTGCATGACAGGGAACATCCCAGGATGGAACGGAGGGAGTGGAGGCAAGATATGAGGGGGAGGGACCCCAGGAGGTGCCGGAAGGGGTGGAGGTGGGACGGTGACGGCTGGGTGAGTTGGTGGAGGTGGAGGTGGGAGAGGTGGAGGCATCGGAAAGACTGGCTGGGGCGGTGGCGGCGGAGGCAAAGGAGGAAAACCAGGTGGAGGCATGGGGAGCGAGGGAGCCATCACGGCCGAATTGCCAATAGAGGTATTCACCACAATGGTTTTGGCACAATCCGAGCTTGGAGATTGGCTCATTTCGTCATCAGAGATCTCCATGTCTTCCCCTGAAGACTGATGACACTGTAAGGAAGAAGGAAACATTCTGTTCATTGTAGATCATAGTTCTATTAGCAAACACACACACATCTCCCAAAAACTAACTTGAGAACAGAAACAACATTCTCAAGGAGGCTTTTTGCAGGGAGACCATTCAATATGAGACATTTACAAATTGCTGCCTATGAGCTGCTTATGGGGGCAGGATTGTTGTATGATGTTACAGGTGCCTGGACGAGAAAGAGGCACTTTACTACTGCTGGCTTCCTAATACCATAGCCTTCCCCAAATTTGTCTCTTCCAAATTGTTGGACAACGGCAGCCAGAATCTCCCATCAAGCATGCAGTGTAAGACATCTGGAGGACACCAGGCTGGGGAAGGCTGTAATACTAAATAACTATGAGTCAGAAACACTTCTAATCTGGTTTTAATCAAGTCTCCTTTGATAACTTTTCTACCACCAGAGGGCAGCTGTTTCCAAAGGACGAAAGTTACAGACGGCAATATGACTTTTTTTACCAGCCTGTGGCTAGGATATATAAGAATTTGGGTTCAGTTCGTAAATCACATGAAATTGTCAATTTGCAACTCTGAATGTGAATGGGGAGTGCTTGTTCCTATCCATATTCAGAATGGGGGACTATTGCTCAGCCCTATGGCACAGGGCTGAGCAATAGTCCCCCAGCACCATCTTCTGGGAGACCTCAGCCAGAAAAGTCTGAAATCAATAAACACCATCCCAAGTCCCATATTGGCCAAATGCCCAAGAAGGATGCAAGGACCAATGGTATTAGCTACTGCCCAGTCCCCCTCTGGCAACTTTTATTAATCAGGATGGACAGCTTTTCCACATCCTCAGGTTGAACAATGTGAAATTCATCCAACAAAACTAGACAAGTGGCTGCCTTAATCACCACGCAAGAGCCGACTCTTCACATGGAGTCCAAGTCAAATGGAGGCAAGTGACTTAATCAGGGCAGTGTTTGCAAACTCGTCACAGCGGGTAGCTGAGAACTCCCCCTTGCTATTCTGGGGGTCAAAAAGTAGCAGTCGCTCTACAATTGAACTCCATTCAATGCACTAGAGGCAGAGAAGAACGTCTTTGTGGCCACCATCATCACAGAATAGGACTTAAGGTGAATTCATCCCACATTTTCCTCCAACAACACTCTAGCCATCTGTCTAAGCGCTTAATCACCCTGTGCTCTTCAGAAAACCAAGCGGACAGAGCTCTGGGCAATAGGGTGCTTGGAGGTGATTGTGTCAACCACCCAAGTCACTTCCCCGTTCCAAGGTCAACCAGGATTTCTACGGATCACCCACTATAGCGGCTGGAAAATTCCCCAGAGCCATCAAGAACTCTCCTGGATCCATTGGTCTCCCAGAACAGAGGTGGCATTTCAACTAAAAAATGAAAGTGAACGCCTGTGTTTTGCAGCCAGCGTGGCAGGGCACACCAAGCAGGGTATGTCTCTTCATTAGCGTTTTGGTGCTTTTGAAACATTGCAATTCACCGTTTAAAGGACTCTTCTTAAAAGGTATTAATACATGTGTGGATTCTTCCCCTATCTGGCTTGGGATCAAACTACCTTCTCCCATAAAAATGTCCCTGGGTTTTAAGACCTTCTGGAGAGGCGCTTCTCGGAAAAGACTACCTGGAGCGTCCCCCTGCCACCCCCTTGCCTCTTAATGCCCCCCTATGCAATCCCACCGCCCACTTTGGGAACCACCGTTGTATCTACTTATACTACAGGTTTCTCTAGACGGTTCCATATTTCTCCTCCTTCTTTCCTATCCCCAAAATGATGGCTGTGGCACCACTGGCAAGGTCACACTGTACCAGCTGAAGATCAGCACTCTGCCGGAGTACGTTTATTACAGTTATAATAAATATAACAAGGGCTGGGCAACTTGTGGCCCTCCAGATATTGTTGGATTGCAACTCCCATCATCCCTGCACCATCTGCCTTGTTGATGGGAGTTACAGTCCAACAACATCTGGAGGGCCACAAGTTGCCCAATCCTGCTCCATGTGAATACAGCCTTGGGTTGCTGCCTTCCTGCATCATCCAAAGAAACCAAAACCCACCCGGGCCTGCTGGCAGCTTGCACTAACTTGAGGCTTTTGGTTTGCCTTTAATTTGTTCCTCCAGTCAATTGCACAGTGAATATTTTAATAAGTATTTAAATATATGGACATATATGCCCTTTGTATTTTAATATGGACAGAAATAAGAGCCAGCTAGTCAGGCTAAGGGCTGGTGATGGAAAGGCTACCAATGATTCCCTCTGAAGTTTATGTGGAGGAAAAGTTACAATAGTCTCTTGGGCTTCCAACAGCTTCACAGCTGGTGTCTGACCTTCATTCATTCTATGAATGAGTTTTGCAACCCAGGTTTTTATCTTAAACGATAGATGAGAAATACAATAGTAGGGAGATGGAAGGGAAACAGCAGTGAGGGAATATACAAAATAATCAAAAGAAAGCCAGCTGGAAGAAGGAGGCTTTCAATTAAGCAGAGTTCAATTAAAATAAATTTCAGAAGGATGAATAGCTTGTTCAAGATTTAAGAGAAATCACGGATGGTGGCAAAGAACAAAAGCAGATAGCAAGGTGTGGTCAGGCAAAAAAAATGGGGGCTAGGCTTTAGGGGAAATGGAAGGAGAGCACAAAGTATGGCTTGTTATAGGAAGTTAGCTTTATTCCTCAGCCTGGCGACATGGGATTTTAACACTAGCAAAAGAATCTAAAATCTTGATGGACCAGGATGAGGAGACAAAAATATACCCACTATTGGTTCACACATGCAGGCGCCTCACTGGGTCTCATCATCTGATGACTCAATCTGATTTTATTATTCCTTATGTACCTGAGAACCTGGGTGCTGCATAAAGCAGAACAACCTAGGTCCATAATAATGCACACATAAGCTTAAAGGGAAAAGAAAAAAGGGGAGAAAGAGGACTCTCATCTGCCTCATCAATGATGAAGATTAGGGTCATGAGGGGAGGAGCAATAGCTCAGTGGTAGAGCTCAGGCTCTGCATACAGACGGTCCCAGGTGCAATCTCTCGGGGTTGAGAAAGAATCCTGCCTGAAACCCTGGAGAGCCGCTGCTGCCAGTCAGTGTTGACAATGTTGGGCTAGATGGACCAATGCTCTGACTCAGTATAAGGCAGCTCCCTATGTCTCTCAGGTGAATGTGGGACATTTCTCCATTGAATATAATTGCGTTTGAGTCAACATGAAGCACTTAAGTTCCATGTGTAGTCATTGGACTGTGAAGACCTAGTGTTACACGCAGTTCACCCCTTGATGCTACAGTCAATGAACATGCATATCCTGCTCTGAATCCCAACTCCTTTTCTGAGGCTGCAGGACCCACCTGTTTTCTATAGGATAAGAAAACTAATGGGTGAGTTGAACTCTTAGCATCTGAACAATAAGAAGCACATTTGTTGTGTGTGCACACTTAATTAAAACAGCCCCAAGAGCTCCCCATAATGCCTTCCTTATAACCCCTTGCCTATGCAAACCCACATATCAGTGACAGGAACTCACCTAAACATGCCAACCAAGCCCCTAAAATAAGGAATTAAGAGATTGTTTATCAGTTGCATCCTACTCTTCCTCCAAGGAGTTCAAAGTGGCACACATGGAGTTTTCCCATCCTATTTTCACATACACACCCTCCTCCCCACCATGAGGTAGGTTAGGCTGAGAGGGTATTACTGTCCCAAGGTCGTCCAGTGAGCTCCAGGGCTAGACGGTCTCTTCCATCCAAGTCCAACATGCAATCCATTACATTATTCAGTTAATTGAGTTTGCAAATATATATTTTTGGCATAGTACCTATTACAAAGAAAATGTAGCAAGAACCAATAAAACCAGGGAGACGGACAGAGAAGGTCAAGAGCTTTCTCCAGAGTTGTCGGCATATCACACCTCAGCTGTTTACTCTCTGAATCGCATCCAAACACAGTGTGCCCTTTGTCTAGGGCTGCTTTCACCTGTGCTATGAAGCCTACTGGCCCTCTTGAGCAAGAGGCCATTGTTTGACACCTGTCACCCGCCATACACCTACAAGGCAGTGCAGATGGTGCAGCGACAGCTGCGATCCTATCCAGATGCTTGTTAAAATATAAAAGGGCACCTTGCTGGGAGGAAAGAAAACTGAACAACATCAGGTCTCATTTACACTGCTTTATTAAACTCTCACGAGGGGAAATGTAAGCTGATCCCTCCAGACGCAGAGGGGTGGAGAGAGTGATTCCCCTGAAAACGGCAACTCACTCCCAAGACTACCTAGCTTGTAAAGAAATGCCACTGTGGTGTGTTTGTGCCATACAATGTGGCAGGCTCAGGTGCGGCTTCCTAATTAGTTACCGCCTCCCACCATGAGAAGTCAGTAAAAAAAGGGCAAGTGAGAAAACTGGAGGGGGGAGGGGGAAGTCAGTTGATTGCAATGGGGCATTTGCAGAGAGAGAAACTCCTCTCTCATAAGAGGGAATTTCCAGGGGATGTGAAATGCTGTTGTTCATAAACAACTACCTTGTTTTGTTTTGGAAATGTCAGCAAGAGGAAGACTTTAAGACTGTGGCCTGTGATACATTCCCTACACCTGTTGTTCTAGAGATGCGATACTCACACTCCTGGGGATGGCCAAGCCCTCGTCAGAAGATCCTTGAGAGGAATCCTGCCGTTTTGGCCACTGGTCACCCTAATGCAATACAGTTCACGGACACCTTGATGGCTACATGGATACCCAGAGACTGCGTGTAAAAACAGTGCCAGGCATTTCCTAACCAAGGGAATGTAAGAGTGCCTTAAGGGCTTTTGTGGGATCAAACTCCAGGGTTCATGGAGCTCGGCAATCAGTTTCCAAAAAGATGTCTCTGAGCCACCATCAGCAGTGCTGGAAGGCCAAGAAAACAATATTCAGATTTGCACTGCTTCTTTCGTGGATTTTTCTCTTTTTATTATTTATTTATTTATTTATTTATATAGCACCATCAGTGTACATGGTGCTGTACAGAGTAAAACAATAAAATAGCAAAACCCTGCCGCATAGGCTTCCTTTTTTTTTTAAACTGAGGCAAAACCTACAAAGATCCCTTTGCCAAATAAGAAGTGTCCAAGTTAAAAAGTGCAACCTTAAAAATGAGCTCCTGCATTTGAAGAATAGCTTTCACCGGACAGCATTTCATTACATTTGCAGGGGGGGGGGGGTAGGGGGACCGGGACCGGTAGCAAGACTGCTGGTGCCCAGGACTTGCACATTTGCAAGATGATTTGCGATGCAGATTGTGAAGGCTGCATTGCCTAGATAACAAGACTCTTATTACTACTAGCTCCTTCAGACGAAGCTTGCCATTTATCTACAGTGGGAATTTTCAGCTTCTCAGGACCCGTTGAGCAAGGCAAGAACTGTTCTACTCTATCGGCCGCTGCCAAAACAATAACAGTGTCACCCCCTATGCTTCCTGGATTGGTACTGGGTGCCTGGAACAGAGGCAACCTGCATCTCTATCATCACATATCCCTGCTTTGACACTCAAGGAGGAGGAAGCCATGGTTAAATGGGTTTCTCCAGGAACAAGTCTGTCTGCTCTGAAAAAAAAGAAAGACAAAGCCATTCCTTCACTGTTGCTGCAATTCAAATCATGTGTGCTCGAGTGAAAAGAACATTCTGCCTTCTTTTTAAGAGGACTTTAATACATACAAACAAAGTTCCATTTTGAAACCCAAAGTTTAATTTTGGATGTGGCTTTGCAGGTTATAAATTAAGCTTCTACCAACCAGTAAAATAAGAACACCCCAATTTGTAAACACATTTATTTGGATGCAAATTCCACTGATTTTTGTGCAACTTATGTCCAAAACTGGATTCATATTGATTAGGGGAAAAGGTTGATGAGCAGATCAGTCAAAGTGTACATGGCAAATTCCACTTTCTACATACACTTGATATTCTGTATGAAATTAGTACACCAAAGCAATTTATTAAACCAGAACAAACCGAAAACCTCACTTTTAAACTGGCAGCAAATGAAATCCCTGTGATGAATTGTGGTCACTGCTCTCAAAAATCCCAACATAAAATTACTTAGAAAAAGGCCGATAGAAACTTGCACAGGTACTTGCTAAGGAGATACAGCAACATCATCTGGTGTAGATATGCAAACTCTAAAAGCCTAATCCGACACTTGAGAATGAAAGAGGGACTGCTTTCTACTCTGACTTTCTACTCTTCAGTTTCATAAACATTCCAACACCTCTAGTTAGTTAAATTGATAGAGGAGACCCTCTTTCCAACTGGCTTTATTGGAAAGGACTGGCCCGTCACTTTCCAAGTCTGCAGCGAGATCTCTGCTTCAGCTATGTACAACAACAAGCACTCTAAGACTGAGCCATCAGGCACAGTGCCCTTAGGTAGCTTAATTACAAGCCACAAGCACAATCTGTCATCTTGCTGGGATTCTGTGTCAAGATGTCATCAGGTCACAAGTAAAGCGTCCCCTAACTAAAAGAGCTCCTCTGCTGAATCAGAACAGAATCAAAGTTGGGACTTAGGCTTATCCCTTGCAGTCAAAAGCTGCATAATGTCTTAGATGGATTTTTACCAATGGTATACAATTAATCAGGTACAGAGAAGTGAGCAAGGAGACAAGAAAAGACACTTGGCTATGCAAATACAGCCACTAAATTCAGTTGTCACACCAAATAATTGTTAGCCCAAAACATGGTTTGTAAACCCACTTCAAAACATGGTTTTCAGTTCTAGTTTGTTGGTGGGTAGCAAACCATGGCTTGTTCATTCAAACCACAGTTAAACTTGTGATGTCAATTATGTAGGTTCATCTGTTGGGGTGGATGTGGGGGAAATAGATGAGTGGCCATGTCTCATGGAATAAATGGAGGACAGAATAAATGGCCTTTGAATCAACTTTATGATTCTGTGCTCATACCAACTACTCTGATCAAGAACTGTTAGGGAGCATTATATTTTAAACTAAGAGCCAGAAGGAACACAGAACTGAGAAAGCATATCCAATGCTCTCCTAGTCAATGCAGTTTTATCTTCAATCAGCTAGCATGTATGATGATTAACTAACAAAACAGACATAGACAACCCAATGCCTAAATCCTCATCCTGTAAACCTTTAATACTGGGGGTGGGGGGGGGGTGGAATCCCACAGAGGAAATTTAGCTCACATGAGAAGGGCACTTTGAGAAGCACACATTAAGCTTTAATAAATAAAGAATGTGAGTCTATATTGAAACAGGAATCTATTATCAAAGAATGGAAACAACCAATTTTAGGACAGAATTGCAGCAGCTGTTAAACAGCATGTAATGATACAACACTAAACAACAGGAGGCAAAGAGAGACTATTCCATGCATTTTGAACTGAAAAGGGACAGCAAAGAAGCAGAACGGAAAGAGCTAAATTCAATATTGCATTATCAATTTCTTCCAACATATAAAGAACACTTACAAATACATTGAAATGTGCTCAGTAAATTCAATGGTCATGGCAATTCTGTTTATCACAAAAGGCTTTTCCCATACACAGTGGTAATGTCCATTAACGGAAATATTTTGGGGGAAATATTTTAATTAAAGTGAGATGAGAGAATGTGTATAATCCTGCAAATGCATTAGCATAATCTTTGAAAAGATTAGAAAAAAGGTGATATGGAATTCAACATAATTTGTTAATGCTGAAAAAAGTTTTTTTTTATTTAACTGGTAAAACAGAAGACACTTGCACTGAATGAGCCCTGAGAAAAGCAAATACAGGAGACAACAGTTATAATTTTGACAGATTTGGACTGACTTAATGAGAAATTAGTAATATTGTACATAACAATATCACTGCTAGATTTTTCATGAACAGCTGTTCTAACCTTTTTGCATTGTTTTTGTGTATCTTTTTCTAAAACGTAGAGACTGCAATAAAAGTACATTGGTTCTTGCACACAATTTGTTTGTACCTTACGCCTGTTTAAGAAATACTTCAGGAGTGGCACTGAAGGGGCTTTCCAGTTTTGACACACAGAAGAATCTCCCTAAATGGATTTAAAACAACAGTTGGGTTTGTGAAGCTGTCAAGTAGCAGCCATGGGTGGGAAAGTTCTGCTAAAGGATGATGGTGGAGCCATGATGCACCAGAGCATTCACAGCAATGCCTACCACCTGGATGGCGTCACCAGAACAACAGCTATGAAGCCCCCACACACCAACCCACGATTTGGAAAAGTTCCTGACATTAACGTAGGGATGGGACTGAGGGCTGCATGGAATTAGACTGAGGACCAGAAGTTCTCCATCCCAGCTTGAATGCAAAACTACTTCCAAGTACCAAGTGCTCCCCCATAAAATTGGTCAAACACAGACAAGTAGCTGCATCCTCCTTCTTCTCCTGACTGGAAAATGCAGGTTGCTTACCTGTAACTGTAGTTCTTCGAGTGGTCATCTATGCATTCACACATATGGGCTTTGCGCCTGCGCAGAGACCAGACCGGAACCTACTATAGCTGAGTGGAACGTTTTTTGGCGGGAACCCCTCCCCCCACGCTACCGCGCATGTCCATGGGGTTCCCGCCCTTACCTCAGTTTACAGGAGTCCGACGTTGTGCCCCCATAAACATGAGTGTAAATAAAGTAAAGTACATTCCACAATAAAACAGTGTCATTTATAAGTCTCACACCACCAAGTGGGGATGGTGGGTGGGTTGTGTGAATGCATAGATGACCACTCGAAGAACTACAGTTACAGGTAAGCAACCTGCATTTCTTCTTCGTGGTCTCTATGCATCACACATATGGGCGAGTAGCAAGCTGACATACCTTTGGAGGTGGGTTGGTGCATCATCTGAAGATCTCCGAAAGCACTGTCCTCCCAAATGAGCAGTCCTGCCTCGCACGGGTGTCCAAACTGTAGTGCTTGACAAACGTGGATGGAGTGGACCACGTTGCGGCTCTACAGACTTCAGTCAGTGGAACACCTCTGGTGAAAGCCACCGATGTTGAAACAGCTCTGGTGGAATGAGCTGTCACAGGTTTCACTAACTCTAATTTAGAGATAGAGTAGGCCAATTCAATCGTCTCCACTATCCAGCGTGACAACCGCTGGCAAGAGACAGGGAGTCCCTTAGAAGGCTCACCATAACAAATAAACAATTGCTTTGTTTTTCTAAATGTCTCTGTCCTGTCTTTGTAAAAAGCAAGAGCCCTTCTTACATCGAGAGTGTGCAAGGAAGACTCAAGAGGTGTAGTTGGATTAGGGAAGAAGGCAGGCAAAGTAATATGCTGAGACAGATGAAAAGTAGACACTACCTTAGGTAGGAAGGCTGGATCTGTGCGTAGCACAACCTTATCCTTATGAAAGATAGTGTACGGGACATCTATCCTAAGAGCTCTAAGCTCACTTGCCCGTCTTGCCGATGTAATGGCTACTAGAAAGACAGTCTTTAAAGTAAGTAGCCTAAGGTCTGTCGACGCCATAGGCTCGAAGGGTTTGCGTGTCAGTGCTTGCAGCACAACTGACAGGCTCCATGGAGGTACAATACTTTTCACAGTTGGTATTGTGTTCTTAAGCCCTCTCAAAAATTTCTTAGTTGTTGGGTGGGTAAAGGGTGTAAACCCATCTATGCCTTGGTGAAAAGATGTAATTGCAGCTAAGTGCACTCTGATGGATGTAAGCTTAAGTCCCTGCTGAAAAAGCATCAGTAAATAATTGAGGATAAAGGCTAAGTGGCAAGATTCTGGTGTTTGATCTTGTTCTGAAGCAAAGTTCCGAAATCTCTGCCACTTTGCTGCATAAGTTTTCCTAGTGGAAGGCTTTAGTGCTGCCAATATAATGTGATCCACAGTCAAAGTTCTAGTTCCAGAGGAGGAGTGGTTGTTATCCTCCATGCAGTCATCTTGAGGGTCGACAGATCTGCGTGTCGAACCCTGCCCTGGTGTCGAGACAGTAGCTTCGGTGTCGACGGGAGCCTGATGTAATCCCCTCTCGATAGCCGAAGGGCGTGAACGAACCACGTCTGACGAGGCCACCACGGAGTGATGAGGATGCAATTGGAGTTGTCCATTTGGATCTTGGCTATCACCCTTGTCAATAAAGGGAAGGGAGGAAACATGTACAGGAGATTTCCCCTCCAAGTCCTGGTGAAAGCGTCTCCTAAAGATTGCTCTCCTCTTCCTGCCCTGCTGCAATACTTGGCACAAATTGCGTTGTTTTCGGTAGCGAAGACATCGACAACAGGACGGCCCCAGTACCGAAAAAGGCTTTCCCGCACTTCGACATCGAGCTCCCACTCGTGGTCGACATGGAAGGACCTGCTGAGAGAGTCCGCAATGACGTTTTCCTTGCCGGCTACATGGATCGCAGTCAGGTAAGTCCTTCTCTTTATGCACCAGTTCCATATCCTGAGTGCAGAACGGTTCAGGGGGTGTGATCTTGTTCCACCCTGTCTGTTGATGTATGCCACTACAGTAGTATTGTCTGTCGCGATCAAGACATTCTTGCCCTCGATCATCTGTGCAAATGCTTTTACTGCATTTTCTACTGCCAGGAGTTCGAGATGGTTGATGTGATGCTCCCTCTGTGATCGAGGCCAACGACCCTGAGAGGTTAAAGAGCTGCAATGGGCTCCCCATCCTTCTAAGGATGCATCCGTCGTGATCGTTACCGAAGGCGCGTCTTGTTGGAATGGAACGCCTTCGAGAAGAGTCGACATCGAGAACCACCATCTCAGGGATGCCCTCACTTGCTTCGGTATCGAAAGGTAAGTTCGTCGAGCATTGTGTCTGAGGTCGAAAGTCCTCAAAAACCAGGCCTGCAAGATCCTCATTCTGAGTCTTGCAAATCTGATGACTGCCGTAGTAGCTGCCATCAATCCTAACAGTCTCTGAATTGTCCATGCCGAAACCTTTCGGCGGCTCTCGGTATCGATGGCTAACTGCTGCAAGGTGTTCGCCCTGGTTGACGGTAAGTATGCCCTCCCGTCTCGAGAGGATAGGGTTACCCCTATGAAGTCCAATCTCTGCTGTGGAGTCAAAATGGACTTTTCGTGGTTGACCCACAGCCCCAACGAGTCCAACAGGTTGAGGGTGGTTAATATGTCTAACTGGAGCGCCTCGCTGTTGTCCGCTACGAGGAGCCAATCGTCCAGGTATGGATAAACGTAAATGCCTTTCTGCCTTAGGTGGGCGCACACCACCGCCATGACCTTCGTAAAGACCCTCGGTGCCGTGGCCAACCCAAACGGGAGAACGGTGAATTGGTACTGGGATGTGCCGATCGAAAACCGAAGGTAAGCTTGATGCGACTTCCTGATGGATATGTGGAAATACGCATCCTTCAGATCCACCACTGCGAACCAAACTCCTTTCTGTAGAAGCTGTAAAATTGAAGTAACCGTTGTCATACGGAACTTCCTCGGGGTGATGAACTTGTTCAGTTGTCTTAAGTCCATGATCGGTCGAAGACCTCCATCTTTCTTCGGGACCGTGAAGTAACGGGAGAAAAACCCCTGGTTGAGTTCCTCTGCAGGTACAGAAGAGATGGCTCCCTTCGATAGTAAGGTCTGTACCTCGAGCAGCAGAGGAGGGGATGGAGTCGTTACTTTCACGCCGGAAAAAGGAGGAAGGGCATCGAACTCGATGGCATAGCCCGAGTTGATGATAGTGAGCACCCAGGAGTCTGTTGTTATTGACTCCCATAGATGGTAATGGGGTGCTAGGCGGTCCGCAAAAGGGGGTGGATCTGGGGCCGAAGAGTCAAACACGCTGCTTCTTAGAGAAGTCAGGTTGCCTCTTATCTTGTTGATATCGAGCTTGGTATGGTCTCTTCCTCTGCAACTGTTGTTGTTGCTGCCGAGGTTGAGGTTGGTACTGAGGCCGGTATTGCTGGTGTTGTTGCGTTGGCGGCCTCACCCATCTCTTTGGCCTATACTGCACAGGAGGAGCAGTGAACCCCATCTTCTTAGCCGTTGTTCTCGCTTTGTAGATGGAGTCCAGCGTTTCATCAGTGTTAGTATTAAAGAGTCCTTCGCCATCGAATGGCATACTCTCAATCCTCCACTTGGTTTCATGGGTCAAATTAGCCGATCTGAGCCACGCGTGTCTCCTCAGAGATATTGCGCCCATCATCGATTTCGAATGGCAATCCACTTGGTGTCGGGCCGTGGATAATTGCTGCCTGGCGATTGCAGAGGCCTCATTTTGAAACACTCTCGCCAGCTCCTTCTTGTCCTCCGGGAGGTGTTCACATAACGACCCCATCTTTTCCCACAGGAAAAGCTGGTACCTCGCCATCGTCGCTTCGTATGCTGACGCTCTAATACCTAGAGAAGAAGAGGAGTAAATCCTTCTACCAGTCTGGTCCAATTTCCTCCCTTCCCTATCCACCGGTGCCGAATGTGCCTTCTGTAGTCTGGAATACATCATAAATGGGGTCCACAACCGATTCGTCCGTTTGTTGGATATCTAATCCCAATGCCTGTGACATCCTAAGCATATGGTCAGAAAACCTGACCATATCGTCCGAAGGAGAGGAAGGGTCGTCATCGTGGACCTCATCCTCCGGCGAAGGCATCGTTGGAGTCGCAGACACCCTCGATTCCGAATCTGAAGGGTAGTCTTGTTCAGGAGAAGACAGCGTAACCACCTGCAATTGAAGTTGGTCTGTTGGTACCGTGGGAACTGCCCCGGTCGACGCCGAAGGTTGCATACATTGTCGAGGAGTAGACACCCTCGAAGCCTGATGGTCAGGTGGTGAAGATAGTGGTAACCGGCACACTCTTGTCATAGGTGGCGGGTGCGCATAGTAACCTTCCCGGGGACTCTGTCGATCCGGAAAGTAGCGCTGGGGACGATATCGGTCCCATTCATAGTCTTCATATCTTGGCTGAGGATCGGAGTATCTAGAAGCTCCGTCCCATTCACGACGAGGTGTAAGTCTTGGAGATGGTTGTAGTGGGATTAATCCCTGCAACGTTTGAGGCCTTGTAGGCTGTTGGAAAGAAGCCGCTGACGCGGAATCTCTTAGTTCGCCCTCCGAAAGGCTGAGTGGGCGTGTCGGTACCGTGGCCATCGGTACCGACTGAGATCTCGATGCCGAGGGAAGCCTCGACATCGACGCGGTCGGAGCAATGGGAGGCGTGGAATGACTCCTAACCGGCTCCGCCGCTCGAGGTGACGCTAAGGTGGATTTTTCAGCGTCCCTCTTTTTCTTCTTCTTCTTCTTCTTCTCCAGCTCCGAAGAAGGTTTAGGAGTTCTGGCTTTCTTTGAAATCTTCTTAGCCATAGAACTCGTCAAAGACCGGCCAGGCGTGAGGGGTATCTGTGCCCTATGAGCTCTGGCTTGCACCTCAGTGCCGCGGTCTGCTGGTTTGTCGATAACGGGCTTACGGATTGCCGTTTTTTCAGTAACGGACTTACCAACTGCCGTTTTTTCCATACTGGGAGCCTCAGTAGCCTTGAGAGCTTTTTCCCACAATATAGAGCGAAGTCTATCGGCTCTATGTTTCCTAGTTTGTTTTGTAAACGACATACAGTGGTGGCAGGCCTCCACAACGTGTCCTTCTCCCAAACAAACGAGACAAAGAGAGTGTCCGTCCGTCGGCGGAAGTTTCGCCCCACACCTTACACACTTCCTAAATGGGGCTTTCGTTGCCATACGGGCCTCAGGCGACCGAAGTCGCTGAGGGAAAAACTATCTACAATAATAATTTTTTATATAGATAAGAAAGAAGTAAGAAGAATTAGGAAAGATTGAAGAATGAACAGGTTTAAAGAAAAGATTAAGTAAGTTAACTAGAAAAACGCTAGAGGTTCGGTTAAGCTGGTCTATGCACAACGGCGGACGACGAAGAACTGAGGTAAGGGCGGGAACCCCATGGACATGCGCGGTAGCGTGGGGGGAGGGGTTCCCGCCAAAAAACGTTCCACTCAGCTATAGTAGGTTCCGGTCTGGTCTCTGCGCAGGCGCAAAGCCCATATGTGTGATGCATAGAGACCACGAAGAAGAACTGATAGAACTATGATTTTAAATTGCCTGGAAAGGGTCAATTTCACTTCCTTATAGACAGGGGTCATCTGCTTCACCACTGTTCATACCATACTTTCCCTTCCTTTGGCCCTTCTTCAAAGTTTTTCTGCCTCATCCTACCTTGAAGGATCACCTCTATTCTTGGTCCATGCTGATCAGGCTATGGATGCAAATAAACCCTTAATAGACGTTCTCTAGAACCGTTTCCTAGCTTCTTGATCCAGCACTGTCTCCCAGCCAGAACAATGCCTGAGAATAAGTTCCCTTCCTGGAGACACAAAGAACAGTGCAATTCTTTGGGGAAACCAAGCAACAGGGAGATGTGGTCAGGACAGCTCATGGAGAAACATGCATTATTATGCCTTTTTAAATAATGTGCTGCTTTTAATAATGTATTAGTTTTTAATGTTTTAATTAGTTATATGTATTTTATGGAGTTTTCATTTGTGTTGTACCCCGCCTCGATCCAGAGGGAGAGGCGGGTAACAAATAAATATATATTATTATTAAACCAGAGGATATTTGGTCCTTTTACATAATAGAAACTAGAATGAGCTCAAATGTAACTGTATTCTGTTCTAAATATAATTCATAAATGTATAGTATAGAATGGGTCATAGACAGCTTCTTCATTTCTCAGTCCAACATGTAAGGGTTACCTAGTGAATGTCTCCTTTCAAAATAGTTTTGCTGCTCCTAATGGGCATTTAAGATTGCTTAATGAAGACCAGGTCTCTCCTAATATGAGCCAACCCAGCTATATATATATATATATATAATGGGAGTAGTTAAAAACAGACTTTTCCATTCTTCTGGTTCACCTTTGTGTACAAAACAAGAATTCTAATGTGTTTAGCATTGCAACTGTAGAGTCAGGCAATGGTCATTATTCCAGATTTATTCATTCCAAATATGACATGCTATTCTCTAAATATGACATGCTATTCTCTTCATGGGACCCCATCTTTCTTTTCTTTGTTTTTGGTTCATTTTCTTTTAAAAACCCTACGCACTGTACTGAATCTCTGTGTTTCCTCAACACAAACGACAGAATTCAATACTGCTGCTGAGCCTTCACTAATTCTGTTGTACCCATGGTGTCCACTACTAGGGCAACAGGAACTAGCGCTTCTGAAAGCAACCCCAAAAATGAGCAGATATGCTTGTTTCCAGAATTTCTGCTCTTTCCAATTGCCTTACGATGCTCTAGCTTCTTATTGCACCAGTGGTGGATTCCATTGGTGTGCATGCAGGATTGGATACTGCCCAGCTGTTTCCTTACTGAACGTTATTTACCACTGCATACATTTGGCTAATATATGCTTGCAGCCTGATCCAATGCTCAGAAGCACAAAGGGCCAGCCCAAGACATTTTCTGCCTGCAGTAAAGAAGCAAATGCAACCATCCACCACCACAGTGCATAGTATCCAAAACCAGCCAAGTTAGTTGGGCCTATGGGGCACAAAATCCCAAAGGCAACTCTCGCCACTCGTGGTAGTAGAAATACAATAACAAATGAAAAAAATAAACAAAAGAGACCCAGCCATCTGCTGGTTGGGGTGCCTCATTCTATCTAATGGTGGGTAGAAGGAAGTTCCAATAATCCCTGGAAGGAAGTCCCAAAAAATTCAAAAGAATGTATTGTGAGGTAAGTGTGCATTGGATGGGAGACTTAGGTCATAGCTAGACCTAAGGTTTATCCCTGGATCATCCAGGGGTTAAACCTGTTCATCTAGGTGACACACAGGGGATCCATTGCTCAGGCAGGGGCGAACCCTGGATGATCCCAGGATAAACCTAAGGTCTAGCTGTGGCCTTAGTGAGTTTTTGGGGGAGATCCATAATTGTAAACTACTACATTTCCTACTTCCAGAGCCCCCGAGCTATCACAGCAATCACATTGGAATCCAGCTATTCTAAAGCTAAATCAGAAGATTAACTGTGGAAAAGCCCCATGCCCTGGAACACAGGATTTATTTTATTTATTTATTACATTTTTATACTGCCCAATAGCCGAAGCTCTCTGGGCGGTTCACAAAAATTAAAACCATAATAAAACAACCAACAGTCTAAAAACACAAATACAAAATACAATATAAAAGCACAACCAGGATAAAACCACACAGCAGAAATTGATATAGACTAAAATACAGAATTAAAACAGCAAAGTTTAAATTTAAGCTAAATTAGGTGTTAAAATACTGAGAAAATAAAAAGGTCTTCAGCTGGCGATGGAAGGAATACAGTGTAGGCGCCGGGCGAACCTCTCTGGGGAGCTCGTTCCACAGCCGGGGTGCCACAGCGGAGAAAGCCCTCCTCCTAGTAGCCACCTGCCTCACTTCCTTTGGCAGGGGCTCACAGAGAAGGACCCCTGTGGATGATCATACGGGAGGAGGCGTTCCTTCAAATAACCTGGCCCCAAGCCGTTTGGGGCTTTGAATGTTAGCAACAACATGCAACATGTTCTGCACTTGTTTGTGTTTGTGTGTGTGTAGGTGGAAAAGGTCACTGGACTTTGATATGTGGGACCTACTTTCTGATCACTATTTGGCAATGAATCCCATTGAGTGGCCTTCAGAATGGCACACTCTGTTAGACTAAGATACTTGTTGAGAGGATAAACAAAACAAAAAAGGGCTACATAAATTTATAATGGAGTACAGCTACAGAGAAGAAATGCAGTGGCTTTGATTTACAACTCAGCACTTCTTCCAGGGAAGCAGTAACATTCTCATTCACTCTTGGAGGCTCTGGAAGGGATGGGTCACCCATACGAAAGAGGGAAAGAAGTAAAAGGATCCCCCCACACTGTTAATTTGCTTATACAAGGACGTTTCTGAGATCTCACCGCCAGCGCGTTCACAACTACAGAAACCGCAGTTCATGGATGGATTGTATAATGGCATACATTTGCTCGCGTGATGCGAATGCTAAAGAAAACAAGGCAGTCTAAGGAACCTCCTTTTTCTTTTTAAGAGGGAGGGATCTCCTTCTGCTGGAGAGGTGGAGCCACACAAAGCTCATTCTCCCTTCTTGCCAGAGACACTGGAGAAAGACTACCAACCCTAATTCTTCTTGCTGAGGAATCCTCTGACTGCAATCAACAGCCTCACAATAGGATGAAACCCGAGCCTCGGCTTCTCCAAACCCACCATAGGCTGAAAGCTGGCGCTCCTTCCCATCTCGTTTGCAAGCTGGAAAAGCAGCAGCTCACGTTTCAACAGAGAGTTCTGCATTACTATTTCAGCTTCAGTCCTTCCAAAAATAAGAATAAAACGGCAGGCCATGGAACTTAAATCAGTGGTCGCTTAAAAAGGGAGGGCTATTGATTTTTTATATCTTATGATGGAGCAGGGAACATCAGAACTACATAGTAAGCCCTTGTCAAATGACATGTGGATTCTAAAAGAAGGTACAAACAAGCAGAGCAATGTGACAGAAAAGAGACTGGAGTGGTAAAAAAGTAGATTTCATGAGACTCTGCCTCTCTTTGACGTTTAAGTGGATGCACAATTGGATCCTACCCGTATTTCCTAGGGAGTGAGTCCCATCAAGTTCAATGGGGCCGAAATATAAATATATATGAAGGCTGACTAGTGCTCAAGACTTGCATGTCACATATACAAGGGCTATGCCAGGCCCAGCTTTTAACAGGAATGACTGGGTGTGTGTGAAACTATGCTCTATCTTTTGTTTAAATAAAACTAAACAAATTTAAAATAAATGAAATAGGACAAGACAACCCCTCTTTTTTTCTCAAGTGCCCCCTTGCAAATTCCCAGGGCTGGTGCCAGACTATTTTGTGCCCTAGGTAGAGATGCGAAGGCCCGGAAAAATACCGGAAAAATACCAGGTTTTTTTCCATTTTTTTCTGAAGCCTTTTTTGTTTTCCCCCCGAAAAATTTTAAAAAATGAAGAAAAAACAGATTACGGGACGTTTTATTTTAGCATGATGAATAAAATCTGTAAGACAAGGTGTTCAGATATTTATTTCTCCAAATGATTTCTAAAAGCTGTACCGTATCAGATTATTACAATGTCTGTGCACCAAGGACAAGCAAGTCCTAGGTTGCAAACTGAGACTACAACTCTCAAATGCAAGAGCAAGGTGCATTTCTGCCTCTAGGGGGCAGCACTGCCGTTGAAGCAGAGGCTGAAACTGATAGTGATAGCTATAGGTCAGGAAATGAGTCTGATTAAATGTCATGCATATTCATTGAATCTTGGTCCCCCCCCCATTTTTCTCAGTTCTTTTTATGGGAATGGAGGCTTTATGTCTTGACACTGAAGGACTAGCGGAGACATAAATAATTTTCTTTGTTACTAATGTTGGTGGTTTCTTCCGTTGTTGTTTTTTAAAACTTTTTTTTTCCATGGCTTCAAAATTTTTGGAAATTTTACATCTATAGCCCTAGGCAAGGTGAGCTACTTGCACCCCCCCCCCCCAAATTGCCAACTTCGATTCAGCTGTTCAAGAAGAGTTTCTGAACTATATTTTTCTTTCATTATGTTTTTTCTTAAAACAGCTAATTTGTATAAAACTATGACCTTTAAAGGTCAGTACTGCGCCGCCTGAGGTCTGTGCCCTAGGCGGCTGCCTAGTCGGCCTAATGGTAGCACCAGCCCTGCAAATTCCCTAAGAGTCTGTCCACACTACAAGACAACCCAGAGTATGGGCTGTAATTGAATCATGGGTTGTTGTATTGTGTGAACCCTCCCACACACGAAGAGAACCCATAGTTTGTTGCTGGGTGTGAACTCCAAGTTGTTCATGGTTAACAAACATTGGTTGCTAGCATCGCTGGGTTCACACAGCACAACAACCCATGATTCAACAACAACCCATACTCTGGTCCCTATTTGTTCCATATATATAGTCCCCCCCACCCCCAGTCTCTCTATGGGATGAGACAGTCGGGTGATTAATGATTATTAAGGGCAAATCCTATGCACGTTTAGAAAGAGAAAAGTCCTACAACTCCCAGCATTTCCCAGCTAGCATGGAAATTTATATACCACCTTTCTGTTTAAAACAACAACACTCAAGGCAGCTTACAAAATACTAAAATAATTTCTCATAAATATATAAAATAATCAAACTATCTAAAAAATCAGCAGAGTAAAAACAAAAACAAAAACCAAACACTACAACAATTCCAGGGGGCCTAAAAACATTTACAGATCAACAGAACAAATGCTTGATGGAGTACAATGGTGCTCTAGGTGACAAAGCTAAACATAGCTTCCCACAGGAGATATAAAAGCAGTATGTAAGACACATAGAATGTCCCTCTCTCCTTCCTATCCTAGCAGACTCATTCTAACTTACTTAACCAAGCTGATGGGGAGGGCGAATTTTCAATACAGGGCCTTGTATCTTGCATTAGATATGACCATTTTCTTCCCGCGACAATCAATCAATCTGCAAATGAGTGCTTCTGAGCATGGACAGAGCACTTCTCTTTCATCTCTGGTGTAACCTAACCAGTTCCAATATGCCGGGTTAGGTGACAAAACATTTAGGTAGGTCAAGGCAATCGTTTTACATATTAAACATTGTATGGCATGCAGATATGAGCAAATACATACATACACACATATGTATCTATCTATAAATATAAACACACTCCTGGGTGCACCCCCCACCCCACTGCCAATTTAAAACCAGCAACGGAATTCTGAGACAAGAAACTCTCCACATCCCTCACAGACACACCACACACACAGTTGATCTGAATCACATACCTCTTCCATTTTTTCAGGAGTTGGGCTTTCGTTACTAGGCAGCATTTCTTTAGCCTCAGAGGACTCTGGTTTGGATGTCCTGGCCAGCTGGTCAACAGGAGTCCTACTAGCATCCAACGCTCCTCTTGAATTCTGACCAAGAGAAGCTGTTCCAGGAATTGGCTCATCGTCATCAGAATCTGGCAATGGTGTTGGGCTAATGTCTTCCAAGCCAGTGCTGGAAGGGCGGGAGGAAGGAGTTTGTGCTCTGTAGCTGGGCTGAGAGTTGGACCCAAAGGTTGGGATTGGAGAAAGCTGGGAGGAGGAGGAGGAGATGGGACTACCTTCCATTCGAATCTCGTTGTCCGAATCATGCTCATTGAGGAAATATAGCTTTGTTCTCTGCTCTTTTAAGAGCATCTCAATCCGTGAGTCCAAACTGTTATGCTGAACATCAGATTCTACGGTTGGGGTTCCTGGTGTCTCGCTCCTTTCCGGTGTCTGCAAGAAGGGTGCCACAGCTGGTTCATTATGAGTGCTGGACTCGGGCGGGGGCGGGGGCTCCTCAGGTTTTTCCTTCACAGGAACAAAATCAACACTGCTAGCAGTGCTACTTTCAGTTACCACCTCCGTGGGAGGTGGCGGGGGTCGTCGATACTCAACGTCCCTGGACGTTTGGGCAAGTGGCAGCTCCTCAGGCTGGGGAAATGTCGTCGTGGGTGCCTGGTATGGGGAGAAGGCTGATTTGTACGTTGAAGAACCCGAGTGGCTCAAAGGAGAAGTGTGGGAATATTGCACAGTCTCTTGCTGATGGGATTTGAACGCACTAAACTGATGTTCTGACCCTCGAAAAACACCTGCTGAGTTATGAACATAGTGATGGCCTGGCCGTCGATTGTAGGCATCTGTAAATTTTGTTTCATGTCTCCTGGGTTTATACGCAGAGTCCTGGCCAAAATGGTATGCTGGTGTCGTCTGACGACTCGAGTAAGCAGAATCTTGGGAAAAGGGAGTCCCTAGGCGTGGAGTGAGAGGAGTTCCTTGGGACTGAGGGGTAAACTGACTATAAGAGTTTGGGGTATCTTGCCGACAACTGGAAAAGGCTGTATCATGGGAAAATGGGGTGCTACTGTTTGGGGTAGCTGATGATCCCACAGAAGAAAGGCTACTGTCTTTTAGACGTTTCAGAGTATCGGCCAACTGCGAAAAAAGGAAAAGGGAAACATAAAAATATGCATACATTTCTCAAGAACCAACAAAATAAATGCCAGATCATAGACATCTACCATGGAAATGGAATCTTATTCAAAAAAATTATTCCCATATAAAAGATATGATGGGATTATGGATGTCTGTGTGTGAAAAAGGTAAACACATTAATAGCTATTTATTCTATTCCCAAAAGTAAGTCTTAAACTGACAATTTTGCTCAAAGGAGATGTGCTAGATGTCAGCGTTAGACTATGTTGTTGGCTCATTTTAGTTGCTCTCTGGTTTCATTATCATTTTTAATGTTAACCATCTTGGGGGCTCTTTTGAAGGCCAGAGGTTAGTACATAAATGGCTTTATAAATACGATGCAAAACCTTTTTGATAGAACTATTGGCATTTTTGCTATTTTTGTAAACTCTCTCAGTATCTACCATATGATTAATTTCTGGATTTCTCCCATCAGCTCCAGTGACATGGACAATGATCATGAATGCTGGTAGTCCAAAATACCTGGAGGACAACAGGTTGGAGATGGCTGTTCTACAATATATGTTACTTCGGCTATTGGGCAGCATAAAAATGTAATTAATAAAATAATAATAATAATAATAATAATAGCTTGCCTTACCGACTTAGCACTCATTACCCATAAATTCACATACAGAAAACCAAAAGAACAAACAAGTTTCTACAAAATGCAATACTGAAGAAAAATTGAGGTATCAGCCTCTCAAACTAAGCTTGCTAGTTAATCAGAGTTAATAAGCCAACCTTTAAGGTAAGTACAAAATACAACTCGTCCCACTGTACTATTTCAACCCACCCACCTGCATATGGCTTGAGCAGTGAGCCTAGCAAGCTACCAACCCTAGGCGAATAGCTAACTGCCAAGTATAACTTAAGGTGTCAATTGGCAGGCATACCACAGACACACAGTTTCCAAGTTCCTGCAAACAGATCTCAGTAGTGGGCCTCGGTATCAGCCCTCTTGGGGCCGGAAGCATTGTACACGGGACAAAAAGTTCCTGAAATCACCCTTTCATCTAATCTACCAATCTTTTTTTAAGCTCTAATGCAGGGGTGGGGGGGATTAAATGTACTACCTGTAAAAGAGGTTGTATTTGAATAGTAAAATAAAAACAAAATCTTTGAACGCAGACACACCAGGGCAGCTGGAATGTTTCCAGCAATGGATTTTTAGGAACCACAGGCACCGCCAACTGATCACTCTCAATTAAAATTTACTTTGAAGTCCTCTTTAGCAGACTTTCCAAACAGAGTAGTCCAAGTTTGAAGTTAAAGAAAACTAAAATGAAAGACTTCAAAACAATGCTAATGGTGAGCCAAAGGCAGATTTAACCAGGCGGCTTCTGTTTGTGGGGGGGGGGGGGGAATCTATCCCAATCTTTTTTGGGATGACAACAGGAATTTGATCTTAAAGCTAACACGGCAACAGTAAATCCATGGTCAATAAAACCAAACACTGAAAAGTATCAGGACATCAAGTAACTTTGGGATTCAGTGGAAAGGTATATTAATATATTTCCTATCATTAATAACAGTTGAAGAAATTAATTCCCATTATGCTTAGAGGTGTGTGTGTGTGTGTGTTTGCTTGCAAGGGGTGGATAGACATACAACAGGAGCACACACAGCCCTCTCCTTCTGGGCAATTTGGGCTCAGGGAATAAGGAAAGCAAATGGGCAAGGAGGTGGTTCCGTTCAGGGCATCGTGGCCAATCTCCCCCCACCCAACAAACCTGGAGCCAACCCTGGGCCAACAGCAACTCCTTGGCTGCATTCAGAACATCCTCCAAATCATGGGTTTGAGGGTCAGGAATGAAACGTATGTTAACAGACTCCCTCCCTCTCTGGTGGATTTTAGTTTTGTTACTTCCTATTTTCATCAAGCCATAGTTAGTCATTCCGTCCAAATCAGCAAACTATGGTTTGACTGATCTCTCCAAACCAGGATTAAACCATTGTTATGAATTCCAGTTAGAAGGGATTACTTAAACCATAGTTTGCCATGTGTAAGAGGATGAGGGAAAGGGAGGACTGAGCATGGTCTGGAAGATTATCTGAATGCAGCCATTACTTTGTGAGACTACTCAGAACTGTAGAATAAATGCTATTTATCATGTTTAAAAGAAGAACAGTGAAAACTGCCCAAGTTCACTAGATCTAAATTCCGACAAGAGGCTGAGCCCACACCACTGTCATGTAAAATGAATAGAAATTGCTCAACAGAAGGCTTCAGACCCTGTAGAACTGAACCTATGGTGCAACTATAACGGCTTGCAGGGGAAATGAAAGTGACAAAGGAAAGGAAAGTCTTACGTCAAGCTTATTTCTTTCTCCTGCATTAGACCCGATAAAGAGCAAAAGGCTACGGAATTTTAGTGCTCAGAGAAAAGAGCAAATGAAAGAAAAATGTCAGTGAAGTGGCATTTAAAGTTCTAGGCAAATGTGCCTTGCTAAACTAGTAAGTAGGCTCCCAAATAAGAGTAACCAGAAATTAATGGATATTTCAATGCATCCATCATTGCTGTTAAAAAGGAGATGCTTTAACATTTATAAAGGCTGCAATACTATACCCACTTACTAGTGAGTAAATCCTAGTAAGTTCAGTTGGATTTATGACCGGGTATGCTTGGCCACACTGAATGGGGCCTCAGAATAAGTCCAACAGAATTCAGTGGGAATTTCTCCAGGTAAATGTGTATGGGATTGCATCTGAAGTTGATTTATCATCTGCCTTTTAATAAAAATAAATAAATTTAAATAAATGTGTGATTACTAAAACGCCAATGTGGATGTCTTTTTGAAATACTGAAGGAAGTGTAAAACTTATAAATTTATAAACAAAACTAAAATTTCTCAGTAGAAGGAAAGGCCATCTTATTCAACTTGGCAAAGGCCCCCGTGGATCTGGTAAAAGGTCCAGAGGTACCTGAGTTTCACCCTGATTTGCCCCCGTTGAGACATATTACAAAGGAGATGCTGGAGTCGGCAGTTGTCTAGACAAGGATGTCAATAATGTGTTTCTTGAGAGACAGACAAATCGCCATTTGTTCTAAACAAAGCTCACCTTAAAGCAACTCTCTATCAAAAACAGTGTGTGCTATTACAACATAACCAAGCCAAAGAGATACCTGCGGAGTTTCATTTGCAGTGGGCGACACATCTGGCTCATTCTCCACAGGGAGGGTCTGAGGAGTGTAGAGTCCATTCACAAGGAGCTCATAGAAATGCAGGCGCTTTTCACCTGGACAAACAATGACAGCAGTATTAAACAGGACACACCACAACCTGTAGACCAGGGGCAGGAAACCTGGTGCCCTCCAGATGGTTTGGACCACAATTCCCATCATACCTGACCATTGGTCATGTTGTCTGGGGCTAATGGGAGTTGCAGTCCAAAGCACCTGGAGTTGCCCACCTCTGCTATGCCACAGACACTACAGGTACTCCTGTAACCTTCATTTTAGCAATTGTCTTTGCAAACTGTGGCTAGACAGAGGCTGCTTTGGGCTCTGTTAAAATATTCAATATCAGAGGCTGTCATTAGCATTTGAGGCAGTAAGCCTGTGTGCACCAGTTGCTGGGGAACATGGCTGGGAGGGTGCTGTTGCACCATGTCCTGCTTTGTTGTCTCCTGGTCAACAGCTGGCTTGCCACTGTGTGAACAGAGTGCCGGACTAGATGGACCCTCAGTCTGATCCAGCATCAGGGCCCTTCTTGTGTTCTTAATCTCTCTTTATAGAAAACACAAGCGACTGTGCTTCATTAATTTCATTTTTATTCCACCACTCCTCCAAGCTGCTTAGTAGCATACATGGATTCCCCCCCTCACTTTATTCTCACAACAACTCTGTAAGTTAGGTTATGGTGAGAAAAATAGTGACAAATTAGAGGACAAAATGGTTAGGATAGGGCAAAATTTGCACAAGTTTCATTGCAGATTTGGGGCATTTTATCAAGGAGGACAGGTTTCTTCAACACACAACTGCTTCTCCTTAGGGATTGGGCACTCTCTACACTTATATGCTTTTAAGGATATAACTTTTTAACAATTGGAGAGAATGAACTATTTATAACAGAAACAGAGACATGTCAGTTTTCAAGTGCATCAATGCCTGTGGTCAAACTTGAGAAATCTTCAAATGGGACAGACCCTGATCTCCAAATACTAATGGTGTAACATGGCATCCAATTCTCTAGAATTTGACATTCAAATATTTTGTTTTTGTTTTGTAAAAGGCACATTGTACGTGCTTTAATGAAAACACAGGTTTATAATAGCTAATCCTTCACCCCCATCCCCACTTTAAAAAAGAAAATAAAAGAAAGATTACCCTTTTCCCAGAGACAGTGCTGACTCAGGCTGCAATCCTATGCATGTTTACTTGGGAATAAACTCCACATAAAATCAATAGGATTTACTTCTGCATAGACACAAATAAGATCAGGCTGCACAGCTAAACATGTTGCCCAGTGTGGCCCAAATATTGCTGCAGGCTTCTTAGGTACTCAGACACCAGCAGCCCAATCATAGGGTCAGTTGTGCAAGGACGAAATGAGATGGGCATCAATTTCACGCTCAAAGTGATGGTGTTCTGCAGACATAATAATTCATCCCAGGCCAACTGCACTCACGCAAATGAGGTAGCAGGACTGTACTGTGCAGGGGCGACAGGTGGGGATACTGTGCACAGTTTTCATTCATGTCAACCGGACAAGGGATTCACTAGGAAAGGGGGTGAAAGAACAACTGCCAATGTTGTCATGCTTTGATACAAATCTATACTGAGGCCATCCTTGGAATACTGTGTATAATTCTGATTGCCAAATTTCAGAAAGGATAGTGTGGAGCTGGAAAAGGTGCAGGAAAGGGCAACCAAGATGATCAGGGGGATGGAGGAACTCTCTACAAGGAAAGATTACAATGTTTGGGGCTCTTCGCCTAGAAAAAAGAGGAATGAGGGGGGACATGACAGAGGTATATAACATTATGCATGGGGGGGGAGGGAGGGAGGGAGGGAGAGCGAGAGCGAGAGAAGTTTTCTTCTTCTTCTCCCATAACACTAGAACCTGGCCTCATCCAATGAAGCTGAGTCGTGTGAGATTCAGGACAGATAAAAGGAAGTACGTCTTCTCACAGCACAGAGCTAAACTATAGAATTCACTACCACAAGATGTGATGACAACCATCACAATTTAGGCAGCTTAGTAACAGGATTAGATAAACTAATGGATGATAAAGCTATCAATGGCAACCAGTCAGAGCAGTGATATGCTTCCTGAAGAATCAGAAGAAACATGCCTCTGAATACCAGGTGCTGGGGAACACAGCATGGGGGTGTTGTTGCCTTCATGTCATGCTTGTAGGGCTCCCATAGACACCAGGTTGACCACTGAGAGAAACAGGGCATTGGACTAGATGGGCCTTTGCTCTGACCCATCGCTGCTTCCACTGGTGCATTCTCGTCATTACAAAGCAAGAGTATCAAGTGCCAGAGGATACATTTGGATGGCTTTAAAAGGGGGTTGGATAAATTCCTGGGGGGGGAGGAGGAGGAGGCTATCCATGGCTACTAGTCCTAATGGCTAGGTGCTACCTCCAGGATCAGAAGCAGTAAGCCTGTATGCACGGTTGCTGGGGAACATGGGTGAGAGGATGCTGTTGCACTCATATCCTGCTTGTGGTTCCCGGTCAACAGCTTGGTTGGCCACTGTGTGAAAAGAATGCTGGACTAGATGGACCCTTGGTCTGACCCAGTACAGCTCTTACATTCTTATACATGTGCTGGTGGGCACTGGTGCAAGTTAGTTGTGAAGCAGCCCCCTGCAGTCACCCAGTAGTTTGCAGTATACAAACCTGTTAATTACCTCTAATAATAAATACATAAGTAAATAACATTTAAAAACAAGCATGTATTATGTGACAGCATGTCACATACATTTTGTTAGCTATCCATACATGAGCCCTGGAAGACAGGCCAGAATGATTATTGTCTCCGTATCACAGGTTGAGGGACTGAAGCTTAGAGAAAGGGGCTTTGCCAGAGGCCAGCTATTGAGTTCACAGCTGAGCTGGAGATATCCTGATTCATGGACTGGTCTCTTTGCCACTCTGCTACACTAGCAGCTAGTGTCTAGCTCCTCACACGTTCAACTAAAACACAGGATAACATCATTTAATTGGACAGGTTACTACCCCAGTTACAAAAACAGAATTACAACAGATCAGAGTGTGGTCCTTATCTCACTACCAGCTGCAACACTCTTAGTATAGATCACCTTAAATGACTCACTTAAAGCTACAGAGCTTCATTCTAGGGCCTGTGATATTCATCAGGCTTCTGGTCTTCCGAGTCCATCAAATCATGATTAGAACAGACATTTAAACACCATGCACTGCCTTTAAACATCATTCTATTGCAATTTAGAATCTATTTATAGGGTTTAGCCAAATAAATATTTTAAAGTACAGGTAAGTTGGCTATATGGCTGGTTTTAAAAACAGACTGCTGCTCATCTGTACGTTTTGCTTTTTAGCTTTCATGTAAAAACTGAATGTCATGTAACTAGTGAAGTCACAAACATTGGGCATGTCAGAAGCTGAGAAAGAAGTGATAACAAGAATGTTAAAGTTTAGTATCAAAAGCCTACAAAAAGCTTATTTATCACCAGTATCAGCAAAAATATGTATAACAATAAAACCAGGTTTTAATACAGTAGTAGCCTAAACCACAAAGGAGTTAAGCTGGGAGTTGTAAACATTTAACACAACTGAACTTTGGCGAAGACAGAATAGCTTAAACCTACAATCTGTTACACATTTTCTTACAAGTTAGCCATATTAATCTCCATGAAATATACTCCAAACAAATAAATATAGAATTAGCCTGCATCTAAAGTATTCCAGCTTAATTGATATATGGATCAGATTTCAAATTTCTCAGAATGAAGAGCTCAAATCATAGACTGTGGCTTAGCTCTTTCTGTCTCACTGAGGATCATAGCTTGGATCTTGATACAGTAGTTACTCAAAATAAAAGTTAAGAAAATTATGAATAATAAACCTATTTAACCCAGATGTGGAAAACCGGACACGAAGTCCAACTCCCATCAGCCTCTATCAGTATGGCCTATGATCTGAGGTGATTGGGAGTTGGAGTCCAACAACATCTTGAGAGCCACAGGTTCCTCACTCCAACCTAACTATGCTGCTCTTTATCATTTTATTAAGCTCCTTCTCTAACATGCATACATAAATCCTCATAATACGACTTGAGGAAGAATACTGAACTTCAGTTGATCAGTGCACTAGAAAGAAAACTGAGCTCTAACAGAGATCCAGTGTGTTTTGGAGTTTAAGACGCATGCAGTTCCAGAATTCTAGCAAAAACACTTTTTTACAAGAACAGGAAAACATAGCAAAAACTGTTGCGTTGTGTGTGTTTTGTTCTTTAAAATAGTAACTATACATTCTTTCCAAACATTTTGTTGCAAAAGTTAAAGAAACATTCTCATTACTTTTTACAATTAAATTGGAAAGAAAAATGTAGTGGTGGTGGGGAGTAAATTAGCATGTATATGTTAAAGTAACAGACTGATCTGAATTATTATATATATACATCCTGGGTTTATGGAAAAGAAAAATATACTAAATGGAAGATTAAAAAAAAGTAAAATGTTGAGGCACTTATTATACTTTTAGGAACGATATGAATAATTGAATTCTTGACTGTATTGTCCATTGCATTGCTTTTGCCTGACAATGTCAGCACTACATACCAGTTACTTTCAAGAACAAATGTTACTGTCCCTTTAAGAGACAATGTGGGGGGAGGAGGAGAGAGACTCTTGCAATCTCCTGTGCATATGTAGATTCCCACAATGAGATGATTAAATAAAAGCAAGAACACTGCTACAATCCAAATTATAGATAGGATAGTTTAAAGATATTTTTTCCAGGCATTTACTACAATTATTTTCTAAACCCCATCAAAGTGATTTTTTTAAAAAAGTTATCTGCTAAGTGTAAAAGGTACTTCTAGCAAAAGGGTGAAGGGGGGGTGTTTGGCAAACCAAGTGTCAGCATGAGTGAGTGAGTGGGTGAAATGGAGAGGATGGCAGCATTTTGTAAATTACAGGACTGTCTCCTAGCAACAGACAACACATTCAGCTCCACGTGACTACTAAAGGCCCAGAGAAAAGCAGAGAGATAGAAGGGGGAAATAGAGTGACAGCCATTTAATAGTCCCCCCTTTAAATTAATTACTACCGCTCCCCATCCAATCTTCAAATGCATCACGTTATAGGATCTAGGAGAGAGGAGTGTGAGAGAGAGGAGCAAAGAAGATGTTCAGAATGGACTCCCACCTTTAGTATCTAGCTCCACGTGGATGATGTTGCCCATGACAGAGGTGTTGTGCAAGTGCTGAACTGCTTCCCGGGCACCTTTGACTGTGGCAAAGATCACTTTGGCAATTCCCAGGTGCTTCTTGTTTTTGGGGTTGTAGAGGATCTCCACTTCTTCCACTTCTCCGTATTTTTTACACATGTCTGTCAGGAAGTTTTCGCGGATGTTGTCGTTCAGCTTGGCAAAGGTGACTTGCTTGGGAGGCACCGGCCCCACATAAAACTCATCAATCTGAAGATTCATTTTTGCACCAAACACAGCAGGATATTAAAGGGAAAACAACAGGAAGAACTGTCAGTAGTCACACCATGTGGCACAGAGAGGGTTAAACAACTACTGAATTTTAAGAGTAATTTTTCCTCCTTAATATTGCAGCATTTTATGGGGAAATAACGAACTATTACCACAACAATATCTTATTTACAAAAGTATTTATTTTAAAATCAACAATTTTTTTAAAAAAACTTTTGAGTTGTTAATCAAGCACACAGTTTTGACAAACAACAAGCTCAATTGCATTGTGCTACCTTTATGATATTGCTAAACTAATTATCCAACTAACAATATCTATAAAGAAGCAGTTAGGAAATGCTTAAGCATAGGTTAATATTGCCACTGTTCATAGTGCATGTACCTTAAATTTAGGGACAGAGAGTTCCAGCTCCTTAGTTTTGGTCCATATTCGTCCTATCCTGGGATCTCTGACACAATCTACTGGGGCAAGACCCGGGTTCTGAGAAGGAGGGGGGGAAATTCACTGAAGTTCAAAAATACACTTATTATTTAAAAACAAGACTTGGAAATTTACTGTACAGCATTTAAAATCAAGGAAACTGAAGAGAACGCTCTTTAGGGGGAAAATGAAAAAGCAGACAGGCAGACACATACACAAACACACACATGTCAAATAGCCATTCTGCAAGGAATCAGTGAAATAAACCTGCAGGTTTTTTCGTCAGATTCTGACAGACTACATTATGTCAGGTGTGTGTGCAACTTTAATATCTTTCCTTAACATTTTCCAGCAACATTCATTGCTCAGGTCATTAAGAAATCTTTCCTTCCCTCCACCCCTAGAAGGATGGCTGGGTAGTAGAAGAAAATGAACCGGGTTTGGGAGGCAGCAGAGGGAAAAAAGAGAAAGAGAGAGAAGGAATGCAATCATGTATTTTATTTTAAAGATAAGGAATACTTACAGGAATGCTGAAATGTTGTCCATCATAACGATAGAGTTTGTGCTGTCCTTTTTTCAGAGCTGGGTCAATAATCAACTTGTAACTTTTCCAATGGTGATTTTTTTTCTCAGCAGAGGTGCTAGCTTGGGAGCTGCTCTCCATTCCGTTGATCCAACCTGGGAGATGAAGAGGGGGGCGGGGGGGGACCAACAAAGTTAAAGAGAGAGAGAGAGAGAGATTACAATTGCAGGGGGGAAAAACCCGCCATTCCGTCAAGCTGGGGGGGGGGGAGGCTATACATACATCCAGACGCTATCACAGGCTGTCCCCCACCCGTATAGAGTGAGAGAAGACACAGAAAGGAGGAGGAAAAGAGAGAGAATCTCACTTGAACTCTGCTTTTTGCCATGGTCTTCGGTGTGCTTGGCTTTTTCTCCCGCTGCCTTGATCTCTTTGAAAGACATTGTTATTCGGTGGCCGATCGTCTCGCTGCCGCGAAAGGCGAGCTCCTTTCGCTCACATTGGGCTGGTTACATTACATGGGTTTTGAAAGCCTCCTGCCTCCTCTCTCCTCTTTTTTTTTGCGAGCCAACACATATTGTGTGTGTGCTTTCTGCTTGCTTTTCAGGCATCCCACAATTCACCGCTATGGAGCCTCGGCTAATGGCTAACCGCCCTCAACCGAATGCACATTCACGGCAGCTGCAACGCGCTGTAAAGCCCCCAGCCCGGCGGCCCTGTAGCGCCTCCCCACCCCAAATAAAGGGCCATGCATTTTCCCCAGCCGACGGACGCCCCACCGCGGCTCTGCCTGCGATTTAGTGGCGCGGCCAAATCCCCTTGGAATCTGCCGACTACATTTACCCAAGCGCCAAACTGTTCCTAAACAAGATGGACATAGGTGGGACAAGGGGGGGGGGAGGGTTTTTGTTTTTGGGGGGGTTGGGGAGGGTGGACGGGAAAGGGGGGGAAACCCTCAGAGAGGTTGACAGAGACTCTTCAAACGTTTGAGCTTTGGAAGTTATATCCCAGTGAGCCAACCGGGGCAAGGAGACCTTGGCACTGATGCTACGTTGCAAGAAGGATGCAAGAAGAATGTTTCCACCTCCGATGAATGGCTTGCTATGGGGAGGGAGGAGGAGGAGGAGGAGGAGAAGTGGGGGGGGAGCCCCCGTTTTGTTACAATTTGTCAATTTCACGACTTGGGAGGAGGGAGGGAGAAAGAGAGAGGAAGGAAAGTAGCAGTTTTGCTTATTAAAGATCCTGAACAACCAATCAGTTCGGACCTTCCATTTTGTTTCAGCAAAAGAAAGTCCATCTTGATCCCCCTCTTTTTTTTTTAGCCTCCCCCCCCCCCGGGGGTCGCCTTGTTGGGGCTTCGTGTTGTTTTACCTCGTCTTGTGCTTTTGGTTTGTAATTTGGCCGTGGTTAGGTAATTGGCTGGTTAAAGGCACCAGGCAGGCGCAGCCAATCAGCGCGCAGCTTCCATTGGGCTTGAGTTATTAGACGCTGATCTAAAAACATCCTTCAGCAGACAGCTAAGGAGAGGCCAACAGATCAGGCAGCCATTTTTCTGCAATGGAATTAAATGGCCAACTGGGTTTTCCTTTGTTCCAAAAGGGGAATACTTGATCTGATGAATCCACACCATCCATTTCAGGACTGCTCAGTGTTTGTGTTTAATGTCTTGACAACATTTAGAGGACTCAAAAGGAAGAAGGAAGATTTTATAAAAAGATCTGGATTTTTCCCTTTGATTTGGAACCCATCTTTGTCTTGTATATAACTAGGTCATGGCACGCCCTTATGTCAGCAGTAACAATTTTGAGTTACCAAAAAAAGAGTAAATACATGTGTTATTTTTGGTGTGTTTGTTTTTGAAAGCTTTTATCTATCTGCCTGAGCAATACATTTTTAGATGTAGTTTCCTGTATTAAACACTAAATACCTGGCCATCTTAAGTTAAATACTTTCGTGATAACAAGGTAACGTTTTAAATATAGATGTAGGAAACGTGAATTCTTGCAAAAAGTCATTAGGATAAGTTTTTTTTCCTTTTACATTGTAAGTACCCAGTCCATTCTGTCCTTCTTAATAAGTGTAGTTTTCATGTTAATGTTACTGGAGTTCTCCTTATTTTTATTTAATTTTTTCGGACTTCATCTGCATGTCATTTTTGTCTTGTTTATTTCAACCAATTGCTTCTGAAATACTTTTAAAAACAAAAAATATTTAGCTAGAGATGCTTAAAATGTTTACATATAGTAATTAACCAGGTGTATTCACACTAACATGTACAGATTTAAGTGTATTTGAGATCATGTTTGAAAAAATGGGGAGGGGGAGGAAATACACGCAGCGTCCTTTTTTATGTGCAGAGTAAATCTGACATAAGTTACCGATTTAAGCCTGGAGTTTAAAACAACAACTGATACTGGTAGTCAAAATAAGTGGATGTCTTTTAACAACTTTTTTTTTTGTCAAAGCCATAGCAGTGACTGAACGAGAGTTGTTGATTTGCAAACTTAAGACAGAGAAGTGATAATACAGAACATAACGTATATTTAGAAGTAGGTTTTTCTTTAAAAACAACACACACCCCCCACTTCACCTTCAGAACTACATTCAACTATGGTGTGCGGGTAAGTAAACCCTTTTGCCCTTGCAGTGAAACAGAGCAGGGCCTATGCAACAAATGTTTTTGTCCAGGGCGGATATCCGAGTTACTTTCGGGAGGGGGGGGGAGAGAAAGATAGCTAACGTTCTTGTGGAAAGTACATAATTCAGGATCTACTTTATATATCTCTGTCCAAAGGATACTTCCTTTCTCTTATCCTCCTGTAACGAAGTGCTTTGCTTGGCTGCATCTTTGTTGATTTGAAGCGTTTCTCTCTGCGACTCCATAAATGGCGTTACATATCTGCTAAGCTGCTCCTCTCCAAGTCAATCTGCAGATAGGGGTAGACGATATATATTTTATATTTAAAGTCAAGTAACCGAGAAGAACCAGTCAGTTTTTCTCCCCCTGGTTGTTAGAGGGTGGGGGGGGGGACGGGGACAAAAAGGCGTTTTTGAGGACGGTAGCAATTTGGAACAGGAAAGAGGGACTCGGGTTTGCTAAAATGTACCCTTACATGGTGGTTTCTTTCAGCGTGAGAGGCGCCTGGTTAGGAAGGGAGAACTCGAAAACCAAAATCCAAAATGGAGATTTCCTTTCCCCACCAAAGACGACACGCTTTGCAGTCTTGACTCGTGCTGTTGGGAAAGCTTGTGACGCGTTTGGTAGTTCACAGCAGCAGGTCTACGCCTTTCCAGGTAGCTACACTTAAAAATAGCTTCCAGCTGGCTTTTTGAGGCAGAGTCTTTATTTGGAGAGGGAGAAACCACCTCTCTCACCCAGTTTACCCGGGCTTTGATGCCCTGAAAGAGACTGCGTTTTAGATACTTTTATTCTGCGCTCGCAGATCGTACTCCATATTGTGTGCGAGCAGCCGGGCTTCGTAATGGCGGCTGTCCTTTCTGATGTGTGGCTGTTTCTGGGGCAGCCCCAACGCTGGATTTCTCCAAGGCTCAGAGCGGGCTTTCTGGTTTCGATCAATGCAGAAAAGACTCCTTTCTCTGTTCTCTCTCCCCCCCACCCCTTGTCTCTCTGTGTGTGTGTAGGCTTGTAGAAAGTAAAGCAGAAGTGAGAGGGGGTTGCTTTCTTTTTTTAAAAAAAAAAGACATGGAGAAGGAGGGGGGCTTGCGGGAAAAGATGGTTGCCATTTCATGCAAGTGCTTTTGCAGCAGCGAGAAGAAACGTAGGGGCGAGCAGGCGAGAGTGTAAGAGGAGACGCTGGCAGGACTCCAACTTCTGCCTGCTGTTCTGCTCGGCACTCCCGGGGGTGGGGGAGGGGAGGGTTGGAGGCTGCAGGGGGGAGGGGAAGGCCAGGGGTAGCCGAGCAGCTCTGGCTCTTAAAGAAACAGGACGGCGCTCCTGTAGTTCAGGGAAGACAAAGGGCCGGCCGGCCCTGGTCCTTTGTGTCTAGAAAGCAGAGGGTACTTTTGCATGGCAAGGCGGAGGACGGTGGTCAGGCGAGTGCTGCACAAGCCAGCAGCAGTTGTGGTTTCAAAGCAGCGCGAGAAAGCTGCAAAGACGTTGCTGAAAGAGAGGAGCACTGTTTTCTGCAGTGCGGTCTCAAGGCTTCTCAGGCTTGGCATGGCTCGCTCGCTCTCTGGACGGCTGGAGAGCCCGTCCCGGGGAGGGGGCAGATCTTTAGAACAGGTCGAACTCCTGAGCACGTGTCTCAGAACAGGTCTCCCGGCATTACTAATCTTCTCTCTCTCTCCCCACCCCCCATGACCCCTGGAAAGGGTGAGCTCAGCGATGATGATCGAGGAGGAGGAGGAGGAGCTGACAAGGGAGTACGTGGCCTGTTGTCAGACGAGAGGGCTTTCAGATGGCATCTCTGCCTCTGGGTTGCAGTAGGGAGGGCTTGCCAGGCGCATTTCCGTTTGAAGGGCTTTTCTTTGTCTAAAGGATTCCTTTCCTCAGCACTGCAGGCTCCCCCCATAGAGTGGTAGTGGGGGTGGGGGTGGGGATGGGGGGTGGGTAGCTGCTGCTGCTGCTGCTGCTGCCGCCTGCTTCAGAGCGCCACAGCTCTGGAATCTATTGTCTCGTTGAAGAGTTGAGCCGACAGTCCTGGCAGTAGATCCTGAGGCCATTAAGCAGCTTGTGGTTTCGTCACTGCATTGTTATCCATCCTGGGGGCAGAAATGGGTGCCTTTTCCACATTTTCAGAAAAGGAAGTTGGAGGGGCCTCCCTCTGGCCTTGACTTCATTTCAGAGATGCTTTAATGTAGCCTTCTTAAACAGGCTCTTTTTTTTAAGCCTGTACAAAGTTTAATACTAGAAATTAGTTCTGGTTTTGTTTTTATTAGTCAAGAAATACTCCTCAAATTAATGTCTTAAGGGGTGGATGGCTTCTACTTTCGCGTGGAAACAACATACATCAAGGTGAAATCCCTGTTTGTGATCTCCCTCTTCTCCACTGTAGCAATATCCCATAATAGTTGGTGATTAAAATATTTGGTTTATACATGTCTCCGGTTGCTGGCTTATTGTAAAATATTCAGCGGGCGGCCATGGATGTTGCCTCTCGGATCTCTGTGGGGAGTGGAGGCATTCCGTTCTGTTCCACCTCTGTGTACCAAGATTTGCTCAAGTGGTAAAACCTGCTTTTAAGCAACAACTCAAAGGAGCAAACTGCCTGTTAAACATTGAACCGTCGTGCTTCTAGTCTTCAGGGGAGGAAAGCGCGTAAAGTGATTGCTTAAGTCAGGAGGTTTGCCAATTAGAGGTATACTAGGCATACAGTCCTTACTAGGTAGTAAATCCTGTTGTGCTGGTGTTACTTCAGAGTAAACTTATGATGACACTGTGCAGTTTTCTTTGACCTGTCAGATGATGTTGTGAGATTATCTTTGTCCTTTTAAGATTATTTTCTTTTTGTGAGCAGTTTGAACTAAATATGTCAAAGCCCTGATTAATTGTCAGTTCCTTGCTTCCAAATAACTCTTAGAATGGAGGCTAGGTGAACATGTGTACCTTCTCCTAAGCATCTTTTTTTACAAACTCCCTGGCTACTTACCTTTTCTTCCTAGTAGGTAATCTCCTGGTAAATATCAATATGCAGACCTGCTCATTGTGATGTGGCAACAGCAAGTGAGGTCAGTCTGTCAATTTGTTGATTAGTAGGGCATCTATCCCCGAGATTCCTGCTGTTGCAATTGTGTGCTACAAATGAAGTGTTTGGCTTAGCGTTCTTAAATTCTTTTCAAATGAGTACAAAGGCATGAGCAGTTGCTAGAAATACAGGCTTGTTCCTGACAACCCAGATCATGCGTACATACCCTGCCTACCTTTCTCTTCCCTCCCTTCCTACTCCACTTGATTATAATGTAGGTCACTATGCATCTCCTACTTGCTTGCAGCCAGGGGAGTTTTTCCTTCCTTCCTTCCTTCCTTCCTTGCAGGACTTGCATCCCCAGATACTGAATAGTTGTATAGTGTGCTTTTGTATTTTCAAAGCAGTTCATATACATAGTCATCTTTAACAGCAGCCCTATATGCTAGGCTTGTATTATTCCCATGTTGCTGATGTGGGGCCAAGGCTGAGATATAGCATCTTCAAGGCTAAGGCGAGACCTGAATTGGGGACTTCCTAACTGGCAGTGAACTACTGTGCTACTTCAACTTGGGCACCATAGAATGTGTGGCCTTCCTCTTTTATCAGTGTGCTTGGAATGGGAACAAGTACTGAGTCTGTTTTTAATTTCAGGTGGGGGAGGGCTAGACTATTTTGTTTGATCTCTTACTGTGGCATATACTCTAACACAGAATCTTCATAATCTCAATTTATCAAAATGTACTTTTGGGGTTATTCTGGCGAATTGAGCTTGGTCACTTGTTTTCAGGAGTTGCCTATATTGCATATGTTAAAGAAACCATGCAGATCCTAATAGAAGGCTGCAATTGCATTGAATTTCTAGAAGCCTTGGAGAGGGGACGCTCTGCAAAAGAGGCTTGCATGTCTTGACACTCTGTTAATAGGCGCTGGTACTCCTCTGTCTCTGAATGAATGTGACCCTTTTATATGGCTGGCTATCTTGTCCGTAGTAGTAATTAAAAGTATATGTTGCAAGTTTGTTTCACTTCATTTGGTTTTTAAATTTGTCTTTGTAATACAAAAATTGCAAACCATACACATTATTCCCCACTGCTTTAAAATGAATATTTCATGGAGTGACTCTGTATGTAAAACATTTAAATGTATTCAAGTTACAATAGCTCTAGCAACTAACTTGAGATAATTGGTTTCTTCCTCATCCCCAACATCACTAACCTAGAGGCCTTCAGACTCCCTTGAAAAAGCACAAAATATTTAACAGTGCAATCCTAACTCCCATTGAATTAAATTAGTCTAACTCCCAGGAAACTGGGTGTAGGATTGCAGTTTAAGCACTATAAACATTCTGGGTCTTGTCAGACTTCAGCTGGACCTCGCTATTTCTTCGTAGGTTTGGAAATCTTGAATTGAAATGTGCTAAAGTAACCCCACTTGACTACTGTGGGATAATTATAGTTAAAGAAGGGCATGTTTTTCCAAGTAAATCTTCAGCTACAATTCCTATTTCAATGTGTGTTAGGATCTCTCTGTTCACTCTCCCCAATTTGTTAACTTGAGGACTTCATAAATAGAAGCATTGCTTTCTTAATTCATTTCATTTTCTGAGTGGTATTATGAGCCAGTATTCCAATTGAATAATCATTGTTTAAAGTCATCAGACTGAAATATTTGTGAAGTACATGATTTTTTTAAAGGAATCTGAAGTTTTTATTACCGTATTTCTTTGATTGTAAGACGCCATCGGGTAGTATTTATATTTCTATACTGTTTACCAGCCAAAGTTGTCTGGGTGGTTCACAAAACAAAACTTAACCATAAAATACAATAACATAGTGAAACATAGTATTCTTGTGATACAGTTTCTATGAGCATATCTACTAGGCTAATTTTCTCATCTGGGATATACCACTTACACATTTGTATAAACCACATACAAAATGTTTTGGTTTTATTTTGCCCTTCCCAAAACAAAACAAACAAAAATCAAAAAGCAAGTAAGGGGACTGAGACTTTAAGACCACAATTAATTCATGTGGAATTTGAACTGTTCATGTGGAATTTGAACAGTTTTTCCCTAAAGCGTCCTGTTGGCCACTCTAAGAAACAGAATGCTGGATCAGACAGACTTATGAAGGCTTATACTGGCTTGATCAGACCTAATGTGTTTAGGAGTTGCAAACAGGACTGAGGTGACCGTACACAGAGGGTCTAGACTAAGGGAGAATACATGGGGCTGGCTTGGCAGAGCAGCGCTACTAGTTCTTGCTGTTGTCACTGCAAGATAGTAGCCTGCAAACACAGACCTAGACACAGGTTGTGGGAAGAAAAGCTGAATTTTACGTAATTCAGATCAGTAATATGCCAATTCTTTAGCTGTAGGCTTCTAGTAAACTACATTGTGATCAACCATGTGCCTATTCTCAAAGCCCTCAGTCATCTTTTAGTTTACATTATTCCAGAAAAAGGAATTTGTGAATAGCAGTCACCATTGGGGGCCACATTACCTGTGAATAATTGTTTGCTTTGTATAATTATTTGCTGTTTGTAAGCAAGTATAGCTGCCTTTTTAAGACCAAAACGTTAGGAAAACTCTGCATAAACACCTGTTGTATTGGTAAGCTAGGAAGAAACGTGCATAAGACTGCAAAAATCAAGTGGAGAAAAAGAGCATGCTTTTGCTTGAGAAAGAATGCCTGCTTTAGATCAACAACTTTTGTCTTATGACATTAAGTGATAAAGGAGGAAGCAATGTAATCCAAATTGCTTAATGTTTGTTTCACAGGAAATGTGAGGCCCTGTTCTGACATACACTTTCTGATAGAGGCCATAGCCTACTTCCTGTGTGCTGTATTTAGCACTCCTCTGGAATAAATGGATCACACATGGTCTAGCTGCCACTGGAAGTGACATGATAAAGTACATATGTAGTGCAACTGTGGCTTTTGGGGCATTTTTAAGAGGTTTTTTTTAATACTCTTAAGTGCTTAAGTCTTTGGACACTGTAATTCTAATTTCTTGTGTCCAAATACTCGTCAAGCCGATTTATCAGTTCAAATTAATATACAGTGAACGGCAGCGGGTGTAGGGAACATGTAGCCCTCCAGATGTTATTTCTGTCCATATTAAAATACAAATGGTATATATGTACATATATTTAAATGCTTATTAAAATATTCACTGTGTGCTTGACTGGAGGAACAAATTTAAAGGTAAAGCCTCCAAGTTAGCATGTTTTGCAACAGCCAGGATGGGTTGCCTTGGATGATGCAGGAAGGTAGGTACCTAGGGCTGTGTTCATATGGAGTAGGGTTGGGCAATTTCTGGCCCTCCAGGTGATGTTGGACTGCAACTCCCATCACCCTTGGCCAATGCTGAGGGATGATAGGAGTTGCCATCTTCTCCAACCCTGCCTTACAGGTATATGTATTGCACACAAACATTGTCACGTAACTAAAATACACAAGTTACCAAGTAATCTGATCATCACTAATTAATAATGCTGGTGGGCTATAAACAGGGTCATTAGTTATGATAAAACACATTAACACCTTTGAAGAAGGAAAATCATACTTGCTGTGTGCAAACCTTGGTTTTACCTAATATAGGTTAATGTTTGAACAGAACTTTTTCCTCATGGCGGGTCAGCATAACACCTGAACCTGCCATGCCACTGCACTGTAAGGAATTAGCTGTTGTGCAAATCCAAATTGGCTTTATTTCTAACTTCTCATGTTTGTCCCCCTCCTTACCATATTTTTATAATAAAATATATTTAACTGTTGTCTGGCCTCCTGCAAATGTTGACTCTACACTTCCACATAAAACAGGCAACCATTTGTAGTATTGACTTTGATGTGTTCCTTCTAACCATGTGGAGGTGGTGAAAAGGACTCTGGACCTTCAGTGGATTCATAACTGCCCCGAAGCTGAAAGAAGATTGGGATAAGCCCCATAACTACTAGTCTATTTTCATTAACAATCATTTCAGGATAGACTTCAGTTCAGTGTCATGCTGATTTCATTTATATGCTGCACTGAATACAAACCACCAGTGTCTTTTGGTGATAAGTAATTATGGGAGTGAGTAGGGGTGTTGTAAATTAACTGAGTTCTAAGTGTATTGCTGTGAAATCCGCCCACAGCATTGCCTTTTTCATTTATAAATAATTGGAAGGCTTCATGAGCAAGGGGTTGGACTCAATGGCCTTCTAGGCCCCTTTCAACTCTTACTATTCTATGTACTTACGGCTTCTGTGTAGAAGTAGACTTGTTCCAATATGTCCTGATTTGAGGCTGCTAGAAGAATAAAGAAGGGAAGAATATAAATATATATTTTAATTCCAGTGATTTTATTATATTCATAGTTCATCAAATCCAGATTCAAATCTCCACTAAGCCAAGGGTGGGAAACTTGTGGCCTATAGTTCTGATGATCCCCCTCCTATGCTAGCTAGGGATGATGGGAGTTGTAGTCCAAAACAGCTAGCGGCCATATGTTTCCCCTCCCACCACTACATTAAGCTCAGCAGGTGATCTTGGGCAGATCTCTCTCATTGTAAGCTACATCATAAGGTGAATGTGCAAATTCAACAGAGGCCGGGGGAAGAATCCAGCTCACTCTGAGCTTTTCCTGGAAAGAAAACTACAATTGCAAACATAAAATAAATGTATACGCTGTATGGTGTATAATACTTTAAAAAAAGTTGCTGAGCTCCCTGATTCATTGATGTACATTTAAGCATCACTTCCCACCTCAAAAAAGTCAAGTGACTTACACAAGTAATCCACAGTCAAATACAAATAAACGCCATAAAAACACGATCTAATTGTACTATACATAATGTATTGTAAATGATTAAATTTTCTCATTAAAAAGCCTGAACAGCAATTCATAAATTATTCTTTCTGCCTTCTACTGACTGGGATCCAGAGAGCTACTTCATATGTAGTTAAGATATGATATGTGCCAAATGGGTAGTTGACAAATATTGCAAGCTGGTTTTAGAGCTCCACAATTTTCAGAAGTGATTTTTAGTTCTGAAGCTCTGTTGGTGCAGGACATAAATATAAAATGGTCTTGGCCCCATGCTCTTTTTGTACAACTGATATGTTCCTCTTGCTTCTTGGACTGGTGGCTTCACTGCTGTGTTACCTATGGAAAGTAGTCTGCAATGTTTGCTTTTATTTAGGCCTAGAAGGACACCTAGTGGCACAACCAAGTAGTCAGAAATGTGAAATAGGCAGGAGTGAACTTTTGAAATCAACAAGTAAAGTTTGTGGATGCCACAAGTTTCAAATGATCAGTCAGATTGCTGGTCGGAACAAAATAAGCAGCCCAACTAAGTGCTCTATAAAAGTTATAGGCGGTTTTTTGGTCTAAATATACATAACATTGCATCTTAAGAAGTTTTTAATCAAAGCTGCAATTCTATACTCACATACCTGTGAGTAAGGCCCATTGAACTCAATGGGACTTACTTCTGAGTAAATATATATAGAATTCTGCTGGAAAGGTTGTAAACCAAGTTCTACTTGAAGAGTACTGGAAAACTTAGAAATTCACTTATTTTCTTTAAATACTTATATCTTGCCTTTCTGCATCATTATGAGCACCCCAGCTGGGTAACAATAAAAAGATACAATTCAGCCTTTTAAAAACGAAAATGGTAGTAAATGAAGCAGACAACAATTTCCAAAAGCAGATGTAATCAGATAAAGAATGCATCTAACACTCAGGTCAAAAGCCTGATCGAGCAAATAGGTTTTCAGCTGCTGTTGGGATGCCATTAAGGTGGGCATCAGACATCTCTTGGGGCAGTTCAGTTCTGGGTGCTGCAACAGAGAAGGCCCTATCATACATTGCAGCCAACTGCACCTCAGATTTTACTTACTATTATTAGCACGTGACCCAATAAAAGGGATTTCCTTACCTGCTAATTGACTTGTAGAAGCAACAAGTTAGAAATTCCTGAGCAATGACATTGCCTTCATCTTGTTGTCTTTATGAGAAAACCTTCCCACCCACAGAACTGCTCAGGTCCACAAGTGACCGTAAGTGGAGGGAAATTTTCTCCAAGTTAATTTTCTCAGATTCTGTTTCTGAGGGAAGAAAATCCATTGGTACATTGTTCTTTTAATGACTCTGACCTCGGGTGTGAATAAAAAGTGGCTAAAGCACATGGTGTTAACTAGCATGTGTAGAGTGATCTTAAAATATTTTGTGGAGTAGTGATTGGAGCCAGCAGCTTCATTAAGTGTGAAATTTATTCTTGGACTTGTTATTTCTGTATTGAGTATGAGAGGCTTCAAAAAAAGTAGCTGCCAATCATTGTTTTTGGAACCTTCTTTATATGTTTCAGAATTAGAAGTTACATTTTACAAGATGTACAAATCACTCTTAAATACTATTAAACTATATTGTAATATTAACTTGAACAATTAATGTTTCCAATTATTCAAATTTGTAAGGAAGCCTGACTTTTGGGGGGGGGGGGACGACTACTAAATCTTACGCCTGTTTCCAAAGAGCAAGTCAGGTGACCATTTAATGGTTTTGGGGACTGGCAGGTAAGGGAGGGGGGCAGGTTGGACATTTCTCTCCTGTTCCAGTTGTTTCTGATGCACCCTTGGGCATCCTGGTTCTATTGTTGAATGCCAGGTTGGTTGGGGACAGGGGAGGGGCTTTATTTATCTAATAATTTATACACTACCTTTCAGAAATAATAATAATAATAATAATAATAATAATAATAATAATAAAATGCGTATTAAAAATATAGCAGCATTTTTTAAAAAGCACTAAAAATATGGCAGACATGGGATTTTCTGCATAGCTTTTAAACTTTTTGGGCTCTTTCCAACTCAAAAGTATGTGGGGATTTGCACTCTTAAAAATGAGATGAAACGTCTTCTGGTGCTCCCCAAAAAGTGAGGGGGTGAAAACACACATGATGCTCGCCGCCCTGAGCTATCGGGAGGAAGAGAGGGATAGATGGATGGACAGACAGACAGACATATACATACACGCACATGCCCACGCACACGCAGAATGTTTCATGCTTGCTGGTATTTACCCCTCACCTCTATCAGTATCATCATCATCATCACTCCCTAGTATTGGGATTTTAGATTGTAACCTCCTCGGCGCAGAGACCTGCCTCCTGGGCGCTCAGCTTTTTAAAAACTAATGCTTTCCACCCGCATTTAAAAACCAAACAGAACCGAAGTGTTGTAGGAGGGTTATGCTGAGGAGAAGGAAGAGGCCCTCGGTGCTGCTGAGCCAGAGCGCCTTTCACCCAACCGCATCCTTCACGCCTTCCTCTCTCTCTCTCTCTCTCTCTCTCAGTCCGGCTCCCACGGAAGGAAGGAAGGACGGAAGGACGAAGGAGCAGCGGCCCACGAGGCTGCTTCTAACGTCGCCAGAGGAGCCGGCTTGAGAAAGAGAGAGAGAGAGAAAGAAGCAGCGCCGGGGAGGTGGGCTCCTCTCCTTCGGCCCGGCTGCCCCTTCAGGCGTCTTTCCCGCGCTTTTCCGCTGAGGCGAGGGAGCTTTTCCCCTCATGGCCGAAGCGAACGGGTCGGTGCCGAGCGGGGGCTCGGGGGAAGGCGAGCGGCCGCCTGAGGAAGAGGTGGAGGAGGAGGAGAAGAAGAAAAAGAAGAAGAAGAAGAAGAAGAAGAAGAAGAAGGGCGAGGAAGAGCTGAAAGTGGTGGTGGTGGGCGACGGGGGCTGCGGGAAAACGTCCCTGCTCTTGGTCTACGCCAAGGGCGCCTTCCCTGAGGTGAGTCGTGAGGGGCGGAGGCGGGCGGGTGGGCGGCCGGCCGGCGTCCCCCCTCAGGCCCTTATTCCCCCCTCAGGCCCTTATTCCCCCCTCAGGCCCTTATTCCCCCCCCTCAGCCAATCGCAGCTTGCGCCCCCTCCCCTCCCCTCCCCCCCCGGTCCCGGGGTTCCAGAAACGTCCTTCAGCACCTTCCCCAAACTGCGGCCCTGCAGGTGTTTGGGACTTCTACTCCCATCCGCCCCAGCCAGAGGCCAGGAACGCTGGGAGTTGTCATCCAGCGCACCTGCAGGGCCCCATGTTGGGGGCGGCTGCCTTAGACCAAGGGTGGGCCACGTGTGGCCCCTCCAGATGTTGTTGGGTTGCAGCTGCCATCCTCCCTCACTATTGGGCTGATGGGAGTTGCAGTCCAACAGTACCACGGGTTGCCCATCCCTACCCGAGAACATTGTGGAACAGACCTTCCTCACAGAACCAAATGCACAAAAAGACAGGCAGGCAGGCAGGAATCCCTGTTATGATTGACTTTGGTTGTCTTGCCTGCCCTGGACCAAAAAACAACCTGCTGTGGTACAACTCCCATCATCCCCAGCCATCATGGCCAATGATTGGGGGGTTGCCTTCTAGAATATCTGGAGAGGACCAGGTTGGGGAAGGCTGGTGTAAAAGTAGGGGGGGGGTGATCCTTCATCAAGACCAAAAGTTGCTTTAAGAAGCCAGGTGAGAACTTGCTGAAGGACAGGAAACGGCCAAAATGGGAGTTTGATCCACTCACCTCTCCCGTGTCTGCTGGAGGCTGATGCAAGATTAGACACTGTTAAAATGCTCCAAGTGGCTTGCAAGAAAAACAGTATAAAGAACGCTAAACTATTGATTATTTTTTTTAAAAAAAGACAGAGCAATCAGGAGAGCGAAATTGACAGAAAAAAATACCAAAATTTAAACGCTCAAGCCATTCAAGGGGCCAAATGCCTGTGGGAAAGGAGGGGAGAGGCTCCTTCCAACCCACGTTTAGTGGCTTATAGGGAGCACCACTTCCTTGGAATCAGGTAACAAAGCGCTCCCACAAAAAATAGTTATGTAAACCTGTAGACATAAGGCCCTATAAACCTATAAGCATTAAGCCAGTCAACCTGTTTCCAGGTTCCATTGAAACTATTGAGAAGAACCCACTGTACAAACGAGAAGGATCTTGGAATTGTTGTAGATCACAAGCTGAATATGAGCCAACAGTGTGATCTGTTGTTTTTATACTGTTTTTTATGTTTTTGGTAGTTTTTAAATTTTGTATACTTTTAATGTTTACTATTTTTAATTGTTGTAAACTGCCCAGAGAGCTTCGGCTGTGGGGCTGTATATAAATGTAAATAAATAAATATGGCTGCAAGAAAAGCAAATGCTATTTTGGGCTGCATCAATAGAAGTATAGCTTCCAAATCACGTGAGGTACCGGTTCCTCTCTATTCGGCCCTGGTTAGGGCTCATCTAGAGTATTGCATCCAGTTCTGGGCTCCACAATTCAAGAAGGACGCAGACAAGCTAGAGCATGTTCAGAGGAGGGCAAACAGGATGATCAGGGGTCTGGAAACAAAGCTCTATGAAGAGAGACTGAAAGAACTGGGCATGTTTAGCCTGGAGAAGAGAAGATGGAGGGGAGACAGGATAGCACTCTTCAAATACTTAAAAGGTTGTCACACAGAGGAGGGCCAGGATCTCTTCTTGATCCTCCCAGAGTGCAAGACATGGAATAACGGGCTCAAGTTAAAGGAAGCCAGATTCCAGCTGGACATCAGGAAAAACTTCCTGTTAGAGCAGTACGACAATGGAATCAGTTCCCTAGGGAGGTTGTGGCCTCTCCCACACTAGAGGCCTTCAAGAGGCAGCTGGACAAGCATCTGTCAGGGATGCTTTAGGGTGGATTCCTGCACTGAGCAGGGGGTTGGACTCGATGGCCTTGTAGGCCCCTTCCAACTCTGCTATTCTATGATTCTATGTAGACTATCTTTAGACAACCGGCCCTTGTAACACCACACCCAGCCATATATGCCCGTAGACACATACAGAAGGGCATCCAAGCCCCTCAGACTAGCCATAGAAGATACGCTCCCACCCATTTGATAGTCACGAAATTCACCCACTCCTTCACCCGTAAGAATATTACTTCTAAAAACTGGCCAGCCTTTAAGCTTCCCCATTCCTTTTCACAATATTGTAAAGGGGTGCGTGAGTCATGCGCTATGAGTGAGTAGCCCTGTAGAATAGATGCCAGAAGTCTGCTGAAGTACCTCCAGGAGATACTCCGCTGTGTAAGTTTCCCCCTCCTATGTTCGTTGAGGTAGTTTTCAGAGGTTAGTTCAAGGTGGGAAGAAACCTTAAATGAGAGGGGCAAGAGCTTGTGTTGGGGCTATGGACATAATCTGCCATTACAGCCTCTAGCAGAAGCGGTTGCAATGGGGCAAAGGGGTTTCCACTGGGGCTTGAGTCAGGAAGCTCCTCAACTTGTATCTAAACCACACTTTGGCAGGATGTGCTGACGATGGTCTTCCTGCCACAGCTTTAGCTATTAGCACATTTGAGGGTTGCACACTTGTGTGTATTGCAGACGTTTTGAGATGTCACAAAATCCTCCCTAGCACTGCCCCAGCCTGAGGACATACTAAACCAAGTTGCAAATGCCATAAATACATAGTTTTGCAATAAATAGGCACTATTGCATCATTTGCTGAGTAGGAGGTGTTGGTAGTGGTGGTGGGATTCACTACCAGGTTTGATACCGACTCCCAATGATACAACTAATTTCTCAAGTTCGAAATACAGCCCATCAGCAATTACCCAAGAAGTCTCAAGATGCGTCTCTCGCAGAATAAAGTGAAGGCTGCAGGCCTGTGCAAATTTACCTGTAAAGGCCGATTGAATTCAGTTGGGTTTACTTAAAAGTATACATGTGTAGGAAAACGTTGCAAATTACATAACTGCACGATCATATGCATATCCTATTTTTTAAAAACACAAAACAATCTTACTTTGGTTACTTTTGCAGAAAGGAAATAGGACCTTTTAAATCATCTTGTTCAAAACATTGCACTGGTAGAGGGGTTGTGGAACATCACAGTATTTAGTAACAGTATTATCTCTCTCTTTCCTGATAGCAATATGCTCCCTCAGTATTTGAAAAATACTCCACCAGCGTCACTGTGGGCAAAAAAGAAGTAACCCTACACTTATACGACACTGCAGGTAATCTCACTTGAAAGAAAGCCTCTTAATCTCACTTGAAAGAAAACTCTAATTTTAAAAGATCTAACACCAATGTCAAGATTTCTTGCAATGGCAGGAAAGAGGTTGCAAGAGGACTGGCGTGACGTGATGGATGACTCTGACGTGGCAACTTGCATCATATTAGGAGATTTAAAAACATGTTACTTAACAGCAACACAGGAGATTACATTCATACTACTTGCAATATTTCTTTTCAAACTGAGGAACTTGGGAGGGTCTCTCAGAAGCTTACGAGAAGTCTCTCAGTGATTGAATTAGCAAGGGACAATTCCCCCAAAGATAACGTCCCCTGCCAATGTGCAGTCACAGGAGAGGGATGGGTGGGTGGGTGGATTCCAAGTCATATTCCCAGTCCCTCCTATATTTAACTACCTGGACACTAATTTACTTCTCTTTCTGGGGTCCTCTTCAAGGTACTCCCAAGAAATGAGGGGAGGTGGTTGGCTGGAAGAGGGAAGGACTTTTCAGTGGTGTCACCCCATCTGTGGAATGCCCTCCCCAGAGAGACTCGCCTGGCACCTACGTTATGGTCTTTTCAGATCTTTTTATTCTCCCAGGAGTTTTAAGAACCATTTTTGGTGCTTTTAGATGACTTCACTTTTTATTGCTGCTAGTTTTATGTACTGGAGTATTTTTTATGCTTTCATCTCTCCCTTTTAAAATTATGTACTGTTTTTATTCATTGTTTTATTGTTTGTATTTTATCTTTTTAATGTATTCTACACCACCCAGAGGACTTGAGTTATTGGGTAGTTGAAAAGTATAATATTGGGGTGGTGGTGGATTTTGAAGGCTCAGTCAGCTTGGACACCTGAACCAATTGACTTCCTAGAAAATGTCCAGAATCCTCTGCAGTATGCTGGCATTCCCAGGCAGATGTGTGGGTGTTTCTTGGTAGAACTCTGACAGAAAACATTAGCAGAAAGCAGAATATTTAATAAATCACTGGCTTTTTCTAAAAACCACTATCAGTGTGAGAGGGGGTAGTGTTGACACACCACGTCCCCAACAAATGGCACATGAACCCCAGGGACAATCCAGGCATATTCCTCCGTGAATGCCTCAAGGCTGGGCCTACTGAGCTCTTTCACCCGCCCTGTCTGAGCCCTTTCTCTTCCCACCCCCAACGCCTTTGCACCTCTCAGTGGTGCAAGGGTGGAGGCCCCAGTGCGGTGGAGTGGGTGGCTGCAGCCACAGCCTGTTCCTAGCCAGCTCATATCCCCAGACTGCCAGGCAGAGGGCCTGTGGTTATACCACCACAGGAGGCACATGGGTGACTTCTAAGCAGAAGTAAGCGGACCTCCTCACAGACCCGTAAAGATTCTGTTTGCCTGCTGCTAATGTTAGCATTTATATAACCCTGTTTTTGTGATGATGATGATGATGATGATGATGATGATGATGATGATGATGATCCCGCCTTTTGCCCAATGCTGGGCCTCAAGGCGGCATTACAAAATTTAAAACATATACATTAAAAACCTATAAATAAAGATATACAAAAGTTAAAAGTATATTAAACATATTCCAGTAGTAAAACATTTTAAATGACAATTTTAAAAGTCCTTGGCACAGACCTTTCGAAGAGCTTTTCCTTACCTCAGGTACCCTTATAGCAGTCCTGTAAAGGTAAGGCAGCATTTTCATAGTTGCCAACAAGCAGAGCCAGCCCTACCGTGAGGCAGTGTGAGGCGTTTGCCTCAGGCAGCAGATGCTGGGAGGCCACAGCAAGGTATTGGAGGAGGCAGCTGTCTGTCACGCAGCCCTGCCGCGCTCCCCCCACCCACATTAGCCAGCTGCCTTGAGTTGCACTAGAGGATGCTTTCCCATCCCCAGTTACGATTCAGTTGCTCGTCCCCCCCGCACCCCATTGGCTTTTGTACATGGAATGGCACTGGGCACCATCTTGTTCTTTGCCTTGGGCTGCAAGATATCTTAGGCCGGCCCTGCAAACGAGAGGCCCGACACAGAGATGGTGGCTTGCCAAAGACCCCGTCACCAATGCCCAGCACAGCAGATTGTGGGCCTGACGGGTCACCTTTTGCAACACCTGGCCCATCTCTGGAACCCTGAGCCTGGAGAAAGCTCCCCCTTTGCTCATGTTATGTTACTTATCTTCTTATAAGCATTGATAGTCTAGAGTTGTGCAATTTTCATAGTTTAAAAGTTTATGTAGCTTGACCTTTGCTTTCCTGCTGAGTAAGCGAATGCAACATGGCATATTCAACCTGAGTCGGGGCTTAATCGGGAAGGGAATCAAAGCTACGGTGCTGGGTGTATATCTGAAATTCAAGGAAACCCAAGTTGTAGCCGTCATGGATGGCAGCAGCAGGTCTCTTGCTCTGCATGTTTTGCTGGGCTGCCACTTTTGTTTTGCCCCCATGTTATTATGAAAACTGTCTGAGACATCAGAGGGCAAGAAAGGAGAAAAGGGCTGGATCTATGCAAAAGGAAGCCTAATTGATTTCAGTAGAATTAGTTGGCTCTTGCATACATCTACCTTAAGACAATTTAAGGATCATGGGTTCCCCCTTGGGAAGCCTGGAACTGTAATTTTGTGAAATTGCTGAAAATTCTCTTAAAGATCGGTAACACCCACCATCCCCTGCAAACTTTTAAGCTATACTTGAGAGGAAGCCATGGCACATGAACTGGCTTACGTTTGCAGAGAGCACCGATTGATAGTATTCAAATTAGGTTAAAGCCATAGGCAAGGATGAATTATGGGTCCCCCTTCCGATTTTAGGGGATTTCTCACTGTCAATCAAAGCAACTAGACGGAGGTTCAAAGAAAATACCTTTACTCTTCCCCTCTGTTTCAGGGCAGGAAGATTACGATCGCCTACGACCACTTTCATACCAGAACACCAATGTGGTTTTAATTTGTTATGATGTCATGAATCCTACCAGCTTTGATAATGTATTAATTAAGGTAAGCAGCCTTTGTTGAAGGTTTGAATCTTCAAAGCGAAGAAAGACAGTTTTGCCCCCCCACTCCACCCCAAATTTAGGGAAGCCTTTGCAGAAGTAACTTGCCTTTGTGCTTGTTCACAAAGTAAATTCAGTTATAACAAGCTGCTCCTGTCTTGCCAACTTTCAAGAGACTAAATTTGCAGTCTGGCATGTACAAGCCTCTCTTTACATCACTGTTTTAATTTTAGGACTTTAAAAACATGAGGTAAGTGGAAACCATATATAGTGGAGTGTTTAAATCCAGATTCCTTCCCCATGAAGTTAAGGCAAGTAACCAAGGCCTTTTTCTGGGCACACTGACACTAGAGGTTGGGTTTGCATCAACTGGGGACGGGTCTTCTTAGTGGTAGCAGCATCCCATTTATGGAATGCCGGATATGTAGGTTAAAGGCTAAGAGCTTTTTATTTATCTGGGGCATTTAACCCATTTTTTGCTGCTGTTTCATTTTAGCATTGATCTGTGATCTTTTGTTTTGCTCCATATTATTTCTGCATTTTTTAAACTGTGTTAATTGTTTGTCCATTTCCTTGATCACTTGCATTCTCGTAAGAATGTTTCCATCAGTATTTACTGCTATTGCTTGTCATATCTAGTGAAGTTTAAACACCTTGATCTTTCTCTGCCAGTGGTCCCATGAGGTGAACCATTTCTGCCGCGGAATCCCCATAGTACTTGTGGGCTGCAAAACAGACCTCCGGAAGGACAAAGAACATCTACGGAAACTCCGCTCAGCGGAGCAAGAGCCAATCACTTACCGCCAGGTAAACATGCTGAACGATTCACAGCACAGAAGGAAGTTCCACTTAGTTCAGTTGAACTTACCTCTTTAGTAAATGTGCGTAAGATGGCAGCCCCCATCCATGTACTGACTATGCCTTGCTTTTTCCTCCTCCCTCCTTTCTCTTGTGCGTGCTGCCTTTTAGACTGTAAACCTAAAAGAGGGATTGTCTGACTACTGATATTTGCTAGCTGCTCTGTGAGCCTTTTCACCCAAAGATCAGGGTAAAAATGCTTAAAATGAAATAAATAAAGTGTCATCAAGCTCCACCAATAGGCAAAGATGCTAGAAACAGATACACAACAGCCGTGTGTGTGTGCGCGTGCGCTTACATAAAACTCAGCTAAGCCATGAATAGCTCTTGGTTTTACCTTGCTGCTTGCCTTTGGCCTGACTCCATCCTGTAAGCTGTATCTTGGTGTTCTCTTCCAGGGTGAAGAAGCGTGTCGTCAGATGAATGCAGACGTTTACCTGGAGTGTTCTGCCAAGTTTCGTGAAAACATTGAGGCAGTTTTTAAAGAAACCGCTAGCATTGCTCTGAGTGCAATGAAAAAGGCCAAACGTCAAACGAAATCGAGGCCATGTGCCATATTATGATCACCTGAACTTTATACAGACTACAGAAAGTGTCCCCTCATCTTCCTTCAGTGATAAGGATTTTTTTAAAAAAATATTTCAAGCATTTACTTGGATTTAGCAGGAAAACGAACTTGCTTTTGTACAGCAATTTCCACTCTTGGTAACCTTCTCATTTGAAGGTTAAATGTTTAGCTAGCTGTGTAATGAGCCTTTCTATTTCCAATTGTCTGCAGAAATGGTTAGGGTCTTTTACTTGCACTTGTGTGTGTGTGGGGGGGGGAGTTTTCTTACTGAAAGTAAGGTAAGGTCTGCAGGACCAGAGCTTTGCCATTTTAAAATCCTCGTGTTCTTGCTATGCTTTCTCCCCCCCCCCCCCCCTTTAAAACTTGAAATCATCTGTGGCCCTTTAAGTGATCACAGTATTTGCACATTAAAAAGAGCTCATTCCCCACCTCTTTTTGCGGCGTTAAAGGCAGAGTCTTATTTAAAGGGGGCGCAGCCCTTCAAGGGAAAAGAGTAGTAACAAGATTCCAAGAATCAAAGTACCTGCGTGGTTGAGTAACGAATGACTCTCCATTCCAGTGAAAGGCCTAAGAGCGCCTGATTCTGTTGCGTGATTAATGCTAAACAGCAGTGGACAGAAGATCTCTGGGGGCCTCTTGCAATCCGCCCTACGTGAGCCATTAACGTAGTTATTGTTTATTCCACTTCATCCTGAATAACTACCTCAAACAATGCCCTTGTAAATACAGCCCTGCCTTAACTAGAAAAAGCTGGGTTCCTTAGTCCACCCGTTTGCTTTCATTTTCTAAAAAGCTGGACTAAATTGGATCTTAAAATAGAATTTTATGCAAAGCACAAAAGCACAAGGGCTACCAAATGACTGTATTAATCGGGGGAGGGGGGGTAAGAGAAGTCTCTTTTGTATTTAAAAATAGTGTTGTGGAAATCAAAAGGAAAGAATAAAGCTGTAATGACTGTATCACTTGGAACCCTGGGTGATATCATTGTGCCAGCCAATTACATGGGCCAAAAGTCAGTCTCAGATTATGACAGAGCTCATTAAAAGATTTTAGTCAGCAGAATTTAGCCAGTTAAATGTAGTACGGGGAGTATTTATGCTTGCTACATGGGAACGGTCAGCCAACAGAAGGTTGCTTTTCAAACAGAGAACAAAAGACAAACTTCTCAGCCAAAGCCACAGCGGCATCTTTCCCTGAACCAGCTTCTGTTAGCGAAGGAGCGCCAACATTTTTCCATTAAGGGAGTTTTGCCTTCGATTCCGATTTCATCTGTCGTTTGCAGAACACCCATCCCAAAGGGAACTGTCCCATTCATTCATTCATGTTTAGACAGAAAAAAAGTACTACAACTCCCAGCATTCCCCACCCAACATGCTGGGAGCTGTAGGACCATTTTCTGTCCAAACCACCATAGGGCTGCACCCTTAAATGTTTTCATGCTTAAAATCTCAGCATGCTGCTTTTACTGTATTCTTATTCTAAAATTTTTGTTTTTGATGTCTATAAACCTGATATCCAGGAATAAACAACATAAGATACAATACTCCAATAAGAAAGCAAAAGTAGGGCGTCAGGAATGTCATTTCCAATAGCAGTGTTTTAATCTGATGATCTCCCAGGGTTTTGCCCGCTCTCAGAGGCGTGCCGTGCGCTCTTGTGGAATGAGCTAGGGAAATGCCCAGCTGCCTGGACTCTCACCCAACCTTTACACTACCTTCAAAGCCACCTTTAAAATGCGTTCTAAAAAGGGGGCTGTATATAATTTGACGATGTGTCACATAATCATAGGGTTGGGAGAGGGAATCTATTAACCCCTCTTCAGCTGAGGTGGTTCTTTATCGGCTATCTTCTACCTCCTAAGGCTCAAAGGATTTGAAGACTGAAAATTATTGAAACATCCACTCAACCTTAGTGCCAACAAAGCTAATGATGAATGGTAATCTGAAGAGGTTTTTTAATGGGCTTCCCTGCCCCCCTCACACCCCATAACCTAGTCTAGCTGGTAGAGGTTGCAACGAAGAGGCAAAGTTGCTCCATTTCCTTCTCCCCATATAAACAAGCCCCGTATCTGCCCCACTGAACATGTTTTCTATTGACTGCAAAAGCAGAACAGTCACGGGCTCCAATTCCAAGCGCTGTCCCCAAACAGCCCCTATTAGTTTCCAAGATGGGGGTCTGAAGAGGTGCAGAGCTCAGCAAACGATAGCCTACAAGACAGCTGGGAGCAGCCACAGAGGGTCCAACACGCAGAACTTTTGGAGACAGCACTTAAATCAAAGCTTGCTTTATTCCAGGTTAATGAAATGCCCTTGTTCTCCTGAGAATCCGTCATCTTCCCAGGAGGGACCAACCTCATGACTGCATCCTGGAAAAAGCCAGAGGGGTTTTTGCATTTAATTAAATATAAATAGTGGGGCTATCGGCTGGGAGACAGCAGCACTTGCAGAATAAGTCAGTTGAGGAAGACGTACAGCGTGGCGTGCATGGAATCTCTTCCACGGTTTCCTTGCTGCAGGGCCCGTGGGGACACAGGAGGGCTGTCCAGGATGTGAGTCTCATCGCGGCGGAGGGGGGGAAAGAAAGAAACCAGACAACAACGCCCCCCTCAGGTTTTAGCGTCCGTAAGCACAACCTCCTTTCTCACAGCTTCTTCATTTTATTCTTCTGAAATTTCGTATGCACAACTTTCAGAGTCGTGAGGAAGTTCCCAAGGAAGAGCAGCAGAAACGTGAGTGCCAGCACAAAAACCTAGAGGGAACCGGGGGATGGGGTGTGTGTGTGAGAGAAGACCACATACATGAACTGGGCACAGTTCAAATGAGCGCATATTTCTACTCAGCGTGCGCCCATGTATAGGGGGAGAAACTACACTGAGGAATTATTCAAAGCTATGGCTGTTTTAACAAGCTTGTGTGGCCAACCGCTAAAATGCTGAAGTTGGCTAGCCACATTAAACTTAGTTGTCAGCTAAACCAGCGTCCGCTTAAAGCACTGTTTGAACATTCATTACTGGAATGTGAGACATATTTATCCCTTTAGTTTTCTCCATTGTAAATGCTCTTGTACAGCATTAATTTTAAAATTAAGGAGGGGATTCGCACTTAACGTATCAGGTATTTTCAAAGCCAATGGCTACTAGGGAGGATGGCTATAAACTATCTCCAGCATCAGAGGCCGCAGAGGCTTCTGTTTGCCAGTGGACCACGGGAAGCAGGCAGGAGGGTGGCTCTTGCGCTCATATCCCGCTTCAGGGCTTTTGCCACCGGCTGAACAGAATTCTGGACTACTGAGGCTTTGGGCCTGACCCAGCAGGCCAGGGCTCTTGTTACATTCTCATACTCTGCATGCGTGATGTCTCATATACAGATGAAACCTCCCCCATGGATTAGGATAAAGATGGACATTTTAGAGAGAGAAAAACCCCACTTACTTGCCATTCTTTACAGTTTTTATGTCTCGACAGTTCAAAAAGCGTGATGGCATTGTAGAGCTGCCAGAACTTAAGGGGAAAGTGGAGAGGAGAAAGGAAGAATTGAGAACCGGCTCTTTACTGGCAGAGAGCAGTTCGGCAGTCATCCTAATGAAGAACTAACTCGCAGCATTACTTTACACATCAGCTACAAGTTCATCCCGAAATGACATCTGCTTAAATGGAAGCTGTACGATAAGAGAAGCCAACGAAGGGGCTCAGGGCCACATTGAGGCTAGATGCCTCTTATACCACTAAAAAGGAATCCACACTAGGGCAAGAACGGGAGCTCTGTGGCAGAGGACGTGCTTGGCATGCAAAAGGTCCCAGACTCCACCCCTGGGAAATGAGGTGGCAGGTGGGGGGGGGGGGTGGCAAGCCGCTTCTTTGCTGGAGTCCCTGGTGAGCTACTGCCAATAAGGGTGGCCTTCAGCCCCCCTCCACCACCGGAATACGGCCCCCAGGAGCTTTCCCGAAATGGAAAGCGGCCCTCAGGCTGAAGGAGGTTCAACACCCCTGGAGAAGGCAATCTTGGGCTCAATGGACAAACTTCCTTTGTCCAGAACAAGAGGAATTTAGCACGCTTGCAGCAGAGTGCTTCTGTTTTATGCTAAATTCCTGGGCCACGAGGCCAAGTCGACAACTCCGCCTACGTTCGCCACAACAGACAGCAATGCAACCAGTGTCTCTGCTGTGGCTTTTCCACCCCTTCCGACAAGGCACTGGAGAACGAAAGAGAGGACAACCAACTTACGTGGCCAAAGAACAGGAAGGGGAGCAGGAACGTCAGCCCTCGCCACATCCAAGACTGGAACCCCTCTAGGAAGAGATCAAAATGCCTCAGCCGAGTGGAGCAGCACACACACAAGTCTCTTGCATCAAGTATCTACCAATTTCTGCACTTCGATACAAACTCCCATGTGCTTTGGAGAGATCTGGGTTCCGGTCCCCCACCCAGCCACGGAGCTCAAGGGGTGACTTTGGGCCAGTCACTGATACTTAGCCTAATCTACCTCACAGGGATGTTGTGAGGATGAAACCATGTACATTGCCTTGGATTCCTTGCAAGGGGGGAAAAGGTGGGATATAAATGTAATAATAAATAAATTAAATAACTAAATTTCCACAAAGGAACACCTAAGGATAACATTTTCATGGAACTGGAAGGAAAGTATACAGAGTTTTCAAGACAGATATTTAAGCAGAATACTGGTATCCTTTTCCTATCTTTCCTGGCACAAAGGGAGAAATCCAATTACATTTTTTGTTTCCAAACGTAAATCCTTTCCATATAGTCCTCTATGGAGATGAATTAAAAATTGCTACCAAAGCAGAAAGAGTAGCATCGGGTCTATTCTAGAATCAACAATTTCAAAGACAATTTTTGTTTCATCAATAACTAGAGTTAAATTTCTCCACTTGCTGGCAAGACACTGACTAATATTGGCTGAAATCCATGAATAGACTGCTATTTTGAATAAATACAATTTAAAAGACCACACACACACACACACGACTCACCCACTGTGAGATCTAAGTGGTTTCTCTCCCCTAATGCACGAAGTCTGTACAAGCAGCCACTTTGATAGTAATATTGTAGAAACTGAACACAACCTAGAAGAAATGAAGGAGTTACTCTATTTTAACTGGACTGGGGCTGTCCGAAAAGTATGCCATGCTCTTAGGGCACAATCCTATCCATGTTTAGACAGAAAAAAGGCATGCTAGAAAAGTGTGAAGCGTTTAATTCCTTCCTCCCCAGCAATCCTGATGAAGACACCCCCCCCCATCCCACCCCCATGGCGATTTTCATCTGGATTGTGGGGGGACGGAAAAGTTAAGCAGAAGTTGCAGGGGGAGCAGGACCTCAGCCATGGCCATGCGGTCTCAAACAGAATTCAAGCCTTGGGGATAAAAAGGTCACCCAGCCTTGCTTTATACAGTTTATACCTCCCCACAACCACTTTGCTATCCTTTGATCAGGAATTTATTTTGAGTTAAATCACATTTTATTTGCATTTAATTTGAACTAGCTTTGAACAGCAGTAAGATTTCTAAAGCATCATGACTCTTTTCTTGAGGCATGCAGTGATATTCAGTAGTGGGCATTTTCCTTTTAATCTAACTGAGCCGTCCCCAATTACGTTAAAATGCACATTTTCCTCAGACACAAATTTGCTGTGCAGCCTGCGAAGTTTCTCCACCTGTTGCACAGACAGAAATTTTAATACACAACTTGAAAATATACTTACTTTGAAAAATTGAAAATGCTAAAAACTGGTTGCGGAACATTTGGTAAATGAGACCATCTGGCCTATGAGAGCAGGAGGGGGGGGAGAAGAGACGCAAGAAAATGTAGTGATGTTTTAATACACCTGTGCACAGGCACACATACTGTCCCCCTGCATCACAATCTCATCTGATGCTGTTAAGGAATTTTTAAAACAAACAACCCAAAAACTCGAGAACTTTTTAGCTTAGTATGTGATAAGATTTCTAAAATTCATTTTCAATACACAGAAGTAGCCTGCAGCACAGTCCCACCTGGACTGTACCACTACGGACAGCAGATGGAGAAGATCGCCTCTGAACCCGCACCCATAAACGAGGGCACCTGCATGGCTAGCCAATACAACGAGAAGGCTGCCTGGCTAATCTGCCCTTCTACCCCTGACATGTTAGCTTTCCATATGCAAACGATTTCTTTACCTGGGAAGAGCAATCAAAAGCGATTCCTCCTGCCCCTCCTGAAATGGAATGCTATTTCTTCATAACAAATTTTGCAAAAAAAATAAAATACAGTCACCCATTTATCCCCCACACTATTATATATATGAAACATAGATAACTACATTAACAATGTCCTAGAGTTCCAGTATTTCCAAGCTATAAAAAAGGGAAGCGCTTACCATGTTAACATCACACCAGATAAGAACGTTGAGACATAATGATGAGACACCCACCAGCCCTTAATTCTGAGAAGAAAGAGGGCACATTTAGTGCCATCATGCAGAGGTAAAACAGGATTCACATGGGGGTCATTAGGGCTGAACCCTGGGGGCAAGTGCAGGACCCCACAGCCTGGGTGGGTGGGATCACCACCCAGAGAGCAGTGGGTGAGGGGGGCATCAGCGGCCCACAGGGTCTGTGTCAGCCCCTAGGCCATCATGGGCATGGACTGATTCTGTTCACTGTAACATCCTTATTTTTAAAAACATTTTATAGTCAGAGAGTGGCTGGCTGGGCGTATGTATGGTTACAGGTGCTCATTTTATTACTTCTTCAAATAAATGTGTTTGTTTGTTTATTTATTTATTTATTTATTTATTTATAACATTTATATCCCGCCCTACATCAATAAGATCCCAGGGCGGCATACATATAAAAGCATACAGTATAAAAACAGTAAATATACACAGCTAAAAACAAATTAAACCATAAACCAAGTTAAAACAATATATAATTTAAAAGCAGTAAAACTATTAAAACAGTTAAAACAATGTGCCTAGCATCAGAACAGGAGAAGTAAAGTCCATTTTTATAGCCGCAATGGTGCTATTGTTTAAGTGAGTTTAAAAGGCAAAACTGCACAAACTCAAGGGTGTTTGCTTTTTAAATCTGGGATGGCAAACAGTGCCGTCCCGTCACCACTCTTAACATATCAGGAATATAGGAGCAGTTTAAAAGTATGGGACTGGCAGGAGAAGAATTGTTAGTTGTGTTCTTCACAGCTAAAGGAATACCTATGGCAGCCTAAAGGGCCCCCCACCCCACCAGACCATTGAGTTCAGGGCCTAACATTAGCTGGAAGCACCGCTGTGCCAAAACCACTGTATAATCTACCCTTGAACCCTGAACCCCCCAGACATACTGCACAGTTCTCATGGTCGTTGGAAGATTTGTCTCATAAAGGCACGTAAAGCACTGGGCATATCTTGAGGGCTAGTACCTTGATCCATTGCTGATGAGGATGCTTTCTCTTATTGTCAGCGTGCAGTAATACCAAACTAAGAGGAAGTTGAACACTTCATCAGTCACCCTGCAACAGGAAACATGGTATATTTTCCCCCAACAACTTGATTTTCTATCAAGTTCATGTATTTAATCAAGTTCGTGTACTACGCACTCTCCCCGCCCCCGGAATTTTATTTTCGTTTCTTGGCATTAATTCGGCTGGGAAAGGCTGATATTAAGAAACACTCGAGTCCTGTTGCATCTTCAGTTGTGACTCTTAAACATCAGGCCTTGGTGCCTTGTGACAAGCTGCTTGCTTACGATCTAGCAAGAACGCCATGGCAGGGCCTACGATCCAAGAGGCAGCATCCCCACGCAGGTGGGCAAATCTGCAAATACAGCATGAATTCCTCCAGAAGAAGAGGCCGGCTGGCCAGCTGGCCAGAGGAGAAACACATGATGCAATTTGCAGAGGCACCTCGGGGCTAATTCAATGAAGGGATTCCATTAGATCTAGATAAATCCAATCAACTGGAAAAGCCATGCTGATTGCAGCATGTCTCAAAGCCTGGGGAAGCAAGACGACCAGAACAAGATCGTACTGGGTGACCGGTAACAGCAGACTTTGGCAACGTCACTGTTGAACAGACAGTTCCACATTGCTTCCTGGGAACACCAACGGGATCCTCAGAAATTTACCAGGATTCCTCAGGGAGTCAATTAGTACTGTGGGCAAGCAGTCTGTGCCATCGTCAGCCCTGTAGCTACGGGAGGAATGTTGGAAATGCCCCAAATCCAGCATGGCTTAGCTTAAAGCAAAATCCACTTCAAGATCTAAGCAGCAGCAGCAGCGCCTAACAAATCCGGCTTTTAGTCCTCACCAATGGAGTCCACCATCTCTTCACTCTCTGAAATAAGAACCTCAGTTTTGCCAAGAAGAGATGGTTCAAATCCACAGTCAAGGTCAAATGTAAAGGGGTCCCATCCCCCGTCCCTTTCCCCTGTAATCGAACCTGCAGCCTTACCGGTAATGAAGAAAGAAACGGCAAGCAACTGCTCCGAGCAACAGGATGATTGTCAAGTAGAGTTTGAATTTTTCATATTCGTCTTTGTAGGCAAACCTAGAACCAGAGGACAAAGTCAGGGCAGGCCTTCCGTAGGAGCCACGCGGGCATCCGAGCCAAGTCACGGCTTGCGAGAACAGTGCAGGGCCTGGCGGCGGCCCTCTTCCTGCCCAGCCAAACCACGATCCTCCTTGGCAGGGCAAAACAACCCACGGTTTGGCCAGAGAATCATGCGAACGACAGGTTGACCCAAACAATCATAAATCCAGACGTGGAGAGGGATGGGCAAGGAATTTGTTTCAGTTTGGTACTGATCAGGATCGCCCCAATTCTCACCTTCCAACCTGCAGATCCAACCTGCAGTCGACATACATACATTTCTGAGCTTGCAATGTGATTTGCAGACCCCCCCACCCCCAAAATGCTTTCGATGGCATGCGAACATTTGAAAAATGCACATGAAAAAAATGAGAATTTTCACAAAATGTGCACAAATATGCTTTAACCAACGGGAGAAGAATGTGTACATTGCAATGTTTAGCCTGGAGACGAGGAGATTGAAGGGAGACATGATAGCACTCTTCAAATACTTGAAAGGTTGTCACACAGAGGAGGGCCAGGATCTCTTCTTGATCCTCCCAGAGTGCAGGACGCGGAATAATGGGCTCAAGTGACAGGAAGCCAGATTCCGGCTGGACATCAGGAAAAACTTCCTGACTGTTAGAGCAGTGCAGCAACGGAACCAAGGACCTAGGGAGGTGGCGGGCTCTCCCATACTAGAGGCCTTCAAGAGGCAGCTGGTCAGTCATCGATCAGGGATGCTTTAAGGTGGATTCCTACACTGAGCAGGGGGTTGGACTCAATGGCCTTATAGGCCCCTTCCAGCTCTACTATTCTATGATTCTATGATTTCTATTATGTCCACAACTGAGGCAGACATTTGGAAAATGCACACGTGAAAATACACATGGATTTTCACTTGAAAGGAAAAAAAGCCCCAAAGGGCAACCTGACCCGGACTCGAGTCAGAATGTGCTTTGAGATGCAATGTGGAGAACTTGGGTTTTGCAGATTCCTGCATCCCTAGAACTGGAGCTTGTGATGGACAGAGGCCACGCGCATTGCACCTGAACAGGCCGAAGGCCTTTCGGCTACCAAGAAAGGCTTCCCTTTTTGTGGCCCAGGAAATAAGACTACGCTGTGACCCCCCTTCTGCTCCTGCTGCTCTCCTCCTCCTCCTCCTCCATCAACATGTAGAACTGGATCTACTGGAAGATCTCTAGATTATTCGCTGTAGATTGGCAAGGATTTCTGACGCAGAATTATTTAGCAATAGCAACACAGTGTTTCCTCCCCATGCCTGAAGGTATATTACAGAAATGCAGAAAGTACTGTGAGCTCTGTTTGATTTTGGGGCCAGTGTGGTGTAATGGTTAGAGCTTTGGACTGGAATTTGGGAGACCCGGGTTCTAGCCCCCACTCAGCCATGAAACTCACTTTGGACCAGTCACTGACTCTCAGCCTAACCTACTTCAAAGGGTTGTTGTGAGGCTCAAATGGAAGGGGAGGAGGACCAGGTATGCCACCTTGGGCTCCTTGGAGGAAAAGGCAGGATATAAAGGTAAGAAATACATGTTTTAAATATAACAAATACATCAACTCCTGGGCTCAAAATTCAGTAACGCCAAGCATCGTGCCTCCCGCCCCAGGCTCCGGCTGGTGAATCTCAGGGTTTTAGTAAAAACAAAACAAAAACCTGGCATTTGCCCACCCCAGGGATGGAGGAACAGAAGTAACTTACTTGGCCTGATTGCTTAGGAGGGTGACGTTCACATTTCCCAATACCAGGTTCAAGTATAAGCTGAAAGGGAAACAGCAAGACTCATCAGACTGGCTTGGGTTTGGGGCAGCGTTTGCCCTGGGCATCTTTAATATTATACATTTGCCGATAAAACTTCTATTTAAGACAGAGGCCTCCCTGGCTTTCACGGCAATGTGCGTACATACCAAAGAGTTCCTAGAGCAACTTTCCCAAACCTGGCACTTTCCAGCCCCTCTCATGCCCAACCACTGGCCATACTTGCTGGGCCTGCTGAGAGCTGCTCTCCAAAACCACCTGGAAAGGGTCGGGTTCCACATCTTTGCCACGACTGACTCGTGTGTGGTGGGCGAAGGGCTTTTGCCCAGCGTCTGCCCGGAACCTAGCAGCGGAGGCTGGTGGCTCCGATGTCAGTGGGATGGTGAATCCACTCCAGGTTTCAGTCAGAACTCTAAAGTGGGGTCATCGCATGAAGCTGGTCGGTAGGAGCTTCAGGACATACGAAAAGAAGGACTTCTTCACACAGTGCAGAGCCGAACTACAGAATTCACGGAGGAGATCAGTGGCTCCTAGTCATGATGGCTATGTATTCTCTCCAGCATCAGAAGCAGGAGGACTCTTAATACCTGTAGCTGGAGAGCAGTAGCCGAGGCAGTAAGCCTACATACACCAGTTGCTGGGGAACATGGGTGGGAGGCTGCTGTTGCACCGTGTCCTGCTTGTGGGTGCTGGTCAACCGTGTGAACCGAGTGCTGGACTAGATGGACCCTGGGTCTGACCCAGCCTCAGGGCCCTTCTTCTGCTCCAATGCGAAGGTGGAGGGCGCTCTTGTGCTCCTGCCCTGCTTGTGGCCTTCCCATGGGGACATCCGGCTGGCCACCGGGGGAACAGAACACGGGACTAGAGAGGCTCATGGCCCTGATCCAGCGACAGGCTCTCCTTATGTTACTGGCTGGAGCAAAAGGAAGCTCTTGCTGCCTGAGCCAACAGCCTTCCCTCCTCGGACATCTCCACCACCGCCCCAACCGCCCTCTGCTAATAATAGATTTCACAGATTGTCCCCTGGAGGCATCACCTCGCCAAGATTAAAAGTTGGAAACTCTTCCCCAGCGTGCGTTCAGCTCCTGGGCCACACGTTCCTAGGCAAACACTTCATTTTGTGCTAAAAGACTGAGGCCCCGGGGAGCGTGCAGAGTGGATGCTAACGACGCCAACGCCCCGTGCACCTCTCCCAACGCCCCCCCCCCCCCGGGAAAGGCACCCTGGTTTCAATTACTTGTGAGAGACCAGGTGCGTGCAAGAGCGCGGCTCCCTCTGAGGAAATGCCTACCCGTTCTTCTTCGGCAAATAGGCTTCCATGTCAAAGAAGACATTTTGCCGCTCTTTGATCTGGCTGTTTATTTGCTGTATGAGCTCCGATTCTTCCAAGCTGCAGCCGCGTTGACATCTGTCATGTGGGGAGAGGAGCACGTCTTTTAAAATCAATTCCAACGCCAAATTAAAACTACAGCAAAAAACAATACTATTACTACAGCTAAAATAATAATGCTAATAAAAAGATGAACACATACCTAGATGCTGATTATCGATAAATATTAGCAAACAATAATTGTTAATAATCAAGGTTGATCGTTATTAATATTAAATATTAATTAGTAATATTAAAGCCATCCTCTATTTTTCCTTCTTATACTAGCCCATGTGCCACACAAACCTTCCCTTCGTGCAACCCGCAGGTTCTTCTTAGAAACCTGAGCCCCGTTTTAAAGGGTTAGGAGCTGCTAGCCCTCATGATCGCAGGCTTTGCAACGCAATGGAAATGAGAAACGAGAAAGACAGTGGGTCCACATGTCCACCTCCAGCTCAATACTGTCCACTCTGATGGGCAGCGGCTGTCCAGGAGAGGAACTCTTTCCCCGCCACCAGCTACCTGACCCTTTCTTAAGTGGAGATCATGATCCAAGATGGGGCTCTCTACTTGCGAAGCAGGTGCTTCTGTGAATAGCCCACCCTGGGACGGGGGTGGGCAGAGGGGCGAAGGCTTCGGTCCCTTCCAGCTCCTCCATCCTGCTTTGGGGACGGAGGGAGCGGGCCCGGACAGCAGCCCCTGACTTAAAGGCAGAGTCCTAGGGGTGGACGCCCTGAAAGCAAAGGCCCTTAGGTGCAATTTACCTTTGAAAACTGTACTTCAACTCCTTTAAGCCCCGCTTTTGCTTCTGAATAGAGCTGCTGCAGGCGGCCTGGAAGCTGTTCAGTTCCTCTAGCTTTTGTTTGTAGATTTTGTGAGTTTCCTACAAAAATGTTTTTTTGTTTTAAAAAAGGGTGTGTTAAGTTTCACAATTACATTGGGGCAAATATGCATAGGGAACGAATTTAGCCTTCCCTTACCTGGTGCTCTTCAAATGTGCTGTTGACTGCAACACCCATCATGGGTGTTGATGGGTGTTGCAGTCCACCTCATCTTGAGGATGCCATGTTGGGGAAGGCTGAATTAGTCCGGGTGGGATTGGACAATTTCTTCCAGAGTCCACATTCTTCCAGAGTCCACATTGCATCAATCTCTGGGTTTTTAATTTGATTCTCTTTTATCGACTGCATTGTTTCCTTTCATATTGTATTCTTTCAATGCTTTCTAATGTGTAACCCTTACCTTGTGAGGGTTTGGTCTTTAACAAAGTGGCACGGGAGAGGGAGGAGGAATAAAATTAATTTTTAAATAAATGTGACACTGGTAATCAAGTGACGTGCGCAGGTGACCAGTCCCATGTTCTGGGTCTTCTGTTTTGCCTCGTTTAATGTGGACACGTTGGATTTAATTGAATGGAATTCCAGATTAATAATAATAATAATATTTATTTATTTATTTATTTATTACCCGCCTCTCCCTTTGGATCAAGGCGGGGAACAACATTAGATGTATTGATTCCCGTTCTAATGTTGTTCCCTGCCTTGATCCAAAGGGAGAGGCGGGTAATAAATAAATAAATAAATAAATATTATTATTATTATTAATCTGGAATTCCATTCAATTAAATCCAACATGTCCACATTAAACGAGGCAAAACAGAAGACCCAGAACATGGGACCGGTCACATACGCACATTACTTGATTACCAGTGTCACATTTATTTAAATATTTAATTAATTTTATTCCTCCTCTCTCTCCCGTGCCACTTTGTTAAAGAACAAACCCTCACAAGGTAAGGGTTACACATTAGAAAGCATTGAAAGAATACAATATGAAAGGCAACAATGCAGTCGATAAAAGAGAATCAAATTAAAAACCCAGAGAACCAGAAGCAAAATTTCAAAAAAGACAAAATGGAAAAAATCAAACATATATATACTAGGGTCCATTTGAAATATTTACACTGCACCTCTTCAAAAAAATGTTTTGTAGGGGAGCTTACAATCAGATAAAATAAAAACACAGCATTGAATAAAAATACAGCATTGCAATTAAACCAAAAAGTAGCAGATAAAAAAAAGCAGCATAAAAAAGTGAAAGTTTAAAACCCCTGGAAAAAGATGTCTCACAGGGGCTAAAATTATATTGAGGCAGGTGGTAGTCAAGCCAATTAGAGAAAATGTGCCGTGGGTGGGGTACCACCACCACCGCAAAGCCCCTTGATTTCTAGCACATGGAAAGCACTGAGTTGCAGCTCAAGCCGAGGAGAAAGATCGAAGAGGATCAGGGGTCTGGAAACAAAGCCCTCTGAGGAGAGGCTGAAAGCACTGGGCATGTTTAGCCTGAAGAGAAGAGAAGATTGGGGGGAGACAGGATAGCACTCTTCAAATACTTGAAAGGTTGTCACACAGAGGAGGGCCAGGATCTCTTCTCCATCCTCCCAGAGTGCAGGACACGGAATAATGGGCTCAAGTGACAGGAGGCCAGATTCCAGCTGGACATCAGGAAAAACTTCCTGACTGTTAGAGCAGTGCAGCAACGGAACCAAGGACCTAGGGAGGTGGCGGGCTCTCCCACACTGGAGGCCTTCAAGCGGCAGCTGGACAACCATCTGTCAGGGATGCCTTAAGGTGGATGCTTGCATGGAGCAGGGGGTTGGACTCGATGGCCTTATAGGCCTCCTCCAACTCTACTATTCTATGAATCCCCCCAATTTTAGTATTCAATCTGTGTTGGCTCTTTGCAATACCAGGCAATGACTCACACTCGTCAGTCTGTCATCAAATGACAGACATGAACACGCACGAATCATCCCACTGACGGAGCTGAGGTCCGAGCGAACCCTCACAGTTCAAACACCAGCTGAACTTGAAGATCACCCAAAATACAACGCTTTTCAACAGCCATCTGCTGCGAGTCACCAAAGACAAGCCATCAAGTAAATCAGTTACATCCATGTGTGAAACCACCCCCAGACTCTGCCCTGAGTAACCATTTGTAAACTACAGCTGTCATTCGAGAAAGACAGCGACTGGCAGACCAAGGTCAGTTCCAACCTCACCTGCTGGAACTGGACTTGGAAGGGTGACCGGAAAAGAATACAAATGATGTCCACATGGCTATTGGAAAGACCGGCCAGTCGGACACGTGCAGGTCCCTCCCCATCCCAAAAAGGGAAAGCTATAATTTCTAAACTTAAGCAGCTTTTCCACTCGTACGGCCATCACCTCTAACCCCATTCCAAAGAACCTTATCCTGCATTTCATCCACCATCTGTTTCTTGTGATCAGCTGGTTAAACTGCAGTTCCAGTACAGTTTGTTCCAGGGTCACACAGTGCTCAAATAAATAAATAGGAAGGAAGGAACGTCCCCCCCTACCTTTAGGAGTTAAGATTTTTTTAAAAACCTTCTATTCAATGCTTGTTGAAAGTAGTAAGCAGTTCCCCACGGGCTGCTCTCATAACAGCTGTGTTTTGGACGTCACAATACACCATGGTGGAAACGAACCCAGGTGAACCTTGAGCTCACGCACTCCTTCCCCTCTGCGCTCGCACAGCTGCGGACAAGGAGTCCAGAAATGTTTGCTTCCATTTTTGATTAACCATAGCTGGTCGAGGCATCCAGCCCCAGCAAACTGTGATGCACCTTAACTATGGTTTGCTTGAAAAGTGAGCCAGCTTCAAACTATGAGTTATGAACAGGCATATTTGAACAAACCACAGTTAAGACTGAACCACAGTTTAGGGTTCAGTCGCAACAGTGCTACCTGGTTTTTATCTTGCGTTTTTTACTTGCATGGTCCTCTTTAAATGTATTTAAATAAATAAATAAATAAATAAAACAGTGTCCTGCGGATGATCAGAAACGCAAGCTAAAGCTTCCAATTTTAATCATGGCCCATGCGGGGGGTTGGAGAGGGGAGGACAAGATTTGTTCCTGTCCCAAGAAGCCACAGTTTACAGCAACGTCCAAACGCCGACATCATCTGGAGCCCTCCAGGTGTATTTGAGCAAAAAGCAAAAACATTGATGGCATCCAGTTACGTCAGCGATCTCACGCAGCATCCGATGCAAAGAGCAGATGGGAGCATGCCCCACAAGGAGGGACTGCGGTTGGCAAGGGTCGGTTGGAGCAGGCGGGCGCACACAAGACCCACCCAAAATTCTGTGCAAGGGGCCCTCAAGCACAAGCGTGTTTAGGCTTCAGCGACTCCCTCCCAAGGGCTCACAAAACGGTTAAGTTACTTCCAGAACAGGGACAAGGATAAAGGTTGGTCCAAGCCCAAGTTGAGAGTCTGAGAAATGGGCCGGACCGAAGCACCCCAGAGGGACCTCTGGGCCTGCCTTAGGCTGAGTCCGACCCTGGGTCCATCGGGCCCAGTAGTGCTGACACTGACTGGCAGCAGCAGCAGCAGCCGCTGTCCAGAGTTTCAGGCCGGAGTTTTTTCTCGTTCTCCCAGGAGAAGCCAGGGATCAAACCTGGGACCTCCTGCAGGCGGACCACGGGCTCTACCACTGCACTACGGCCTGTCCCCCCCCCCCCCTGTACAATATCCATCCACTTCAATGGAACAGGATGAGATATCAAAAAGCTTAGGAGTCAGTTACTTAATAAATGCTAATTAAACATTAACTAAATCCCTTCCTCTTACATTTTTGCAATCAGCACTTTCAATAGAAAACAAAGGCAACTTGCAGATAGATTGCGTGTGGGAGGGAGGGAGAAATGTTCTCAAGTTATGTTGCACAAAGACCAGTTCTGCTCCCTTGCTCTGATCCAAACTTCAGGGCACAATCCTACGCCCGTTTAGACAGAAAAATGTCCTACAATTCCCAGCACTCCCCAGCCAGCACAGCTGGAGAATGCTGGGAGTTCCTTCCCGCCCCACGTCTAAACACTCATAGGGTTGTGCCCTAAATGTTTTATGTACCAAGATGGAATTTCTTCACTGCTTGAAACAGATCAGGTAATTGTTCTAATCGACATCAGCGTCCCATTTTTAAAAAGTAAATGTTCGATTGAGATGTTTTATTTATGCACTACTGAAAGGTTAAGCGTTCTAAAGGAACCATTCTCAGTTTGGTGGATATATATACTTGGGACTCCACTCAACCAGGCACCATCATCCAAAGGGCATGTACATGGCAGGGCTCTTGCAGGAAGGCAACCTAGAATGTTCTGTAGAAATGGTTTTGGGTGACAAAGACTAAAGAACTTGTTTAAAGGATGCAAGATGTCTTTGCAGGGATAGATCCACCCACCCAGAGCAGAGACAACGCCAGGTTTTAAGGGGGATTCAACAAGATCCCCCCTCTGACATCAGTGGGGGGGGGGCACCTGCCATTTTAGCTCCCCAGAACTGCTACATCAAACACACAGGGGCATTGTGGAAAAATTTAAGAAGTTGGGGAGCTTACAGATCCAGACCCCAAGTCAGCTGTGAGCCTCAACAGCTACCTAAAGATGCCATTTTCCCATGCCCCATCATGAAATCCCACTACCCCAACCGAAGCTGCTAATATGTTGTATTCAATGTATGTACTACTCAAAGTAGACCCATTGAAATGATAGGAAACAAGCTAAGCTAGCCCTGGATACAACCCACTCTCAGAATTCCGCCTCATCTGAGCCCTGACTTGTGTTCCAACAGATCTCGGGAGCATCAGCATGCGGAAGGCTGCCTTGAGGTCATCTAGAACCCACTGGGACATGCCCCCTTCATGTGTTTTCAGCAGCTCGGGTTCAGGAGGTCCTTTTCCAACTGTTCCTGCCATCTGAGGTATGGCATGTGACAATAGGGCCTTCTCAGTGGTAGCACCCCATTTATGGAACTTCTCCACGGAGGCTTTGCCTTGATGTCATTTGGGCCCCAGTCAAAGGTGTTCTTCTTTTCCCAAGGCCTTTCAGATGTGGACTTCTATCCCCCAGTGACTAGTTTTATGCTGCGCTTTCTGTCTGGTGTTTTTAGATTTTTATTCTCCATTCTTCTTTAATCTTTGCTAAGCACCCAGAGAGCTTCAGCTATAGGGTGGTATATAAATGTAATAAATAATAAAAAGGCAATGAATACAATATCTGCATCAAGGCAACTCAAAGCCTACATCACAAGGAGATTGAATCCTGCAAAGCGCACAAAACGTGCCGGCGTGGGTTTGCAGATTCCTCCATGATGTAATGATGCTTCCGCTAATTAGGAGGGGGGAGGCGCACAGAGCTAGGCAACACCCCCACCCCCCACCATGAAGACATCCTGTGAGCCGCACAACATTTCACTTTGCAAGCACAAAATCTTGGCAGAGAAGGCCAAGACCAAAGGAACATGATCAATGACCTTGGGGAAGGTTCCCTCCACATGAAGGGTGCTCGGTAGGAGGTCAGTCCATGGCGGTCTGCGAGAAATATCTGGCAAAGAAAACAGCCAAATGTTTGGGAGGTCTAATGATGTTGTTCTCTCCTCCCTGGTTTGAACATGTTTTTTAAAGAACAAGTATCATTGGTTGCATTATGCACGCTGGTGAGAATGGCAATACGAAATGGCGTGATGTATCTTTAAAAATAAGCACCCGAGTTTGGTTGTTTCCTCTTCCCTCCTCATCTCCATTTTCTTTTGTGTTTTGACTTTCAGACGGTAAGCCTGTGGGAAGAAGGGACTGTCTAGGCCAGCCTTCCTCAACCTGGGGCGCTCCAGATGTGTTGGACTACAACTCCCAGAATGCCATTCTGGGAGTTGTAGTCCAACACATCTGGAGCGCCCCAGGTTGAGGAAGGCTGGTCTAGGCTGTCAATAATCTTACATAAGACACTCTGGGAGCCTTTTCGGCTGAAGAATTGTGAGGCAGGGTGGATGCTTTAAAATAAATAAATTACAGAACACTGTAAAAATGGCAGGAAAAGGTTCATGAGAGCTTGGCCAATTTTACATTATTTATACAGGTCTCAGAACTCAAATTTTCTTCTCTTCCCCCTCTCTATTCAATTTAAGAATATATGCCATTTCAATCATCATTGGATTTTTAGATTTTTTTTTAAAAAAAAAACTCATTTGAAAAGGGAAAACATAGAAATGCAAATCCCATTTGGGCTTTGTACATTTAGCTTAAATATTCGAAATCCAAAGACAGATGTCGCAGCAGTGTGAGCGGTATAAAACCACGACGGTTCTTCCAAGCATCCATTCTCCCACCCCCCAACTTTATACTTAACACTAGATTTTGGATCAGCTGAGAGCGTTGGGAAACGGAGCACCTCCCAGATTCCGCCAAGCCATCTCTGTTTCCTCCGCTGCCCCTCCAAGGTTTTGCAAATATTAATCTTGCTTGTGTTAATATGTGAAGAACTTGCCCCTGAACCACCTGTCCTTTGAATTGGGCCCAGAAACGGACCTGCAGCCAGTGCAGATGGCAAAGTCCTGACATAAGGTGACCCAGCTAGCAGTCTAGCTGCCCTGTCTTGGACTGCCTTAAATCTCCAGGGCCTTTTCAAAGGCAGCCCCACGTATCAACGCATTGCAATAACGCAAAGAGGCGGCGACCAGAGCGTTGAAGACCAAGGGCGCACTTGGCCCCAGATGCGTTACGCAAATCAGACTATAAGGAAAGGGAGGCTCTTTCCTCGGCACCCAATTTGGTTTCTCTGGAAAGCATGGATGCTACTCGCTGAGTAGGGGGTCTGCAGCTGGGAGCCTTGCGCCCCAAACCGGCCTCTTCCTGCATTAGTTGCCCAAACCCTGCCCCTGTCGTTGGACCCCGACCACCCCCTCAAACAGGCTGAGCAACTTCAGGAGGCCCAGGCCCCATTTCAGCTTGCCAGACCTCCCCGCAGAGACCAAAAATAGGGAGGGGAAAATAAATGTATTTATATAACAAAATGGCATGCAGGTCTGCTACACGACGTCAAAAAAGTCCAAATTAGCTTGTTTGCTTTTAGATTCTATGAGGACCGAATGGAGAGCGGCTGCTGGGGCTTCTCCTTGTGACACGGCACCCCTAAATTTTGGACAAAGGCAGCCTGCGTCTGCACAGAGAGGCTCTATTCCGGGCTTGGAAAAGGCACGGGTCCAGCCCCTCCGTTTTGGGAATGCGGGCCGAGCACGGTCCAGGCAGAACGGTATACCGGACCTCTGACACACCTCCTTCCTGGCCAGGTGATTCTGTCTTTTGATCTCCGCTACCACTTCCTGATAACACCTGAAACGTTGCAGACCTTGCCTTTGGGTGACAGCTAGAGAAACACACACCAAGTCTTAGGTTTGATTTTAGCTCTATGCTTTCAGCCAGATGGGAGGAAAAATATGAGCCAGGTTTACTGTGTTTAACTTTTTTAAAACGACAACAGCAGCAACATTGATTTAAAGTTCACAAACCAACATATTGTCAGGACTGAATTGGGAGGGTGGGGGGGCACCTATTTACTCAGCCGCCCCCGCCAAACGCTCACAGTCCACAAATCTGTTTCTTCCCCTTTCACTCCCTCCCCAAACTGAAACCGCTTCTCCGTGCCCCATCACTCCATAATTAGCAATAGTCTGCCAGGAAGACACACAGGCCAATATTTGTATGCTGGCTAGGGTATTTTGTAGATAGTTGGGGTATAGGCTTTATAAATAAATAAATAAATAATATCCCACTATTAACCTTCATTTGATGACCCTGGGCTTTAGTAATATGCGAGAGGGAGAAAACCTAATCCCTATCCACTGTCTCTATACCTTCGCATCATTTTATACGCCTCTATCATGTCCCTGCCATTACTCACCCTTTTTTCTAGACTAAAAAGCCCCAAACATTGTAAGATAGGGGAGTTGCTCCAGCCCCTTGGTCATTTGGGCTGTCCTTTTCTGCACCTGTTTCAGCTCTACCATATTGCTTTTGAGCTGCACACAGTATTTCAAGTGAGGCCCCTACAAGCTGGCAGGACGGAGCTTCTGTCTTCTCCAAGTGTTGCAGGGGAGGCGATACGGGAAACCAGGCCCCTGCCCCTACTGCAGACTTCCCCAATCCACATGTCTTAGACTACAATTCCCAAGATTCCAAACCCCTGGGGCAGGTGGGAACTGAAGGCCAAAACACCTGAAGGGCACCAGGTAGGGGAAGGATGCTCCACTGTAACCCAGTAGAATTCCGTCCAAGTGGGGAAGCTCAAGTGTACATTCCTCTTCTGTTGACTCTCCAACCTCCACTCTCTACAGTCCAATTTCACACTGTAAGTTCCTTGGGGCAGGGACCCCGCTTCCTTGGGGTTACTCTGCAGAGTACCATGCATATTGATAGCACAATAAATATATTGTTTAAACCACCCTTGCCCATCATGGGGGGAGGGGGGAGCTCCAGCCATGTTGGGGGAAAACAACTCCCACCATCCCCAGCCAACATGTCATGGTTGGCTGGGGATGAGGAAGATGTCCCACACCTCTGGAGGGCGCCAGGTTGAGGAGGGCTGCCCAAAGCAAGGAATGCATAAGGCGGCACCAACAGAAGGAGAAGAGGGAACCTTTTAAGTGCACAACGGTGACTTTATTTGGCTCAATGCATCCCAGAAGATGTCTGGCCGAATCAAATACACTTCTGCACACCTAGAAGATGCCCCCTCCAGCATCCATGCACACTTTCCTTCTCTTGGGAAAGGCTCCTCCAGAAAGCTTGCTGAGGCCCTCCACACCTCCCCCAAATCAAAACAATATAGCCATGCAAAGACAACGGAAAAAAGGGGGGAATGCAAACTGCCCCAAGATGTTCTAAAGCGCTGCCCACCCACCCCCACTCCTCCCCAGCGGCAGCGGCAGCGGCACCAACAGGGGGCCAAGGAAGCGGAAGCCCTGCGAGGCCACCCAGGCGGATGGCAGGTGGCAAACCTCTCGGGAACCCCGTGCGAAAAGCCATGACAGCGCAAAGGAGCCTAGGCCGCGGAGGGTGGGGGAGATGTGCGGCCTCTCGGAGCGCTGCCCCAGCGGCAGCCCCCCAACCTATTGCTTCCTCCGCCCACCAGCTTGGAGGTTGGCATCGTCAAATGCACTCCATGGCCGACTAAGTGGGGGGCTCAGCCTTCCCCAACCTGGCGCCCTCCAGATGTGTAGGACTGCAACTTCCATCCTTCCCAGGTTGGGGAGGGCTGGTTTAAGAAGCCCCCCTCTCTCCCTTCCCCCCCTCCCCAGCTCCGGGCCTGCCATCAAGCGCAAGGAGGCAAAGCGAAGCTCTCAGCTGTTCCACACGATCAAAACCTGCCACTCATCCCGGGCCTGCTGGCAGAGACGCAGCGGGAGGGCGGGGGGGCAGAGGTCCCGGCGCCCCCACCCCACCCCGGCCGAGGCGCTCAGCACCCCCACCCCCCGGCCCCGGCGGGGCAGGAGCCTCTCCCACGCGCAAATGTGCGCAGGGGCGGAGATCGGGCCTCTCGCGCGGGGGGTCGCAAGCGAAGATGCGGAGGGGATGCTGGGCTTTGGGGGCGAAGGTGCCGGGCTTCGCCGGGGAGGCGCCTCCCTGCGTCCACCCCCCACCCCACCCCACCCCACCCCCGGGCCTGGATGACTCAGCCGGCGCATCTCGTCCGCACAAAGAGGCGGCCGAGAAGGGGGGGCAGGCGAAGCGGCCCCCTCCCTCCCTCCCTCCCCGCCCCAAAACAAATGCGGCTGCGGCACCGATAACAACAACACCAGCAGCAGCAGCAACGGCAACGGCACCCACCGTCCCCACAGTTGTAGGGCCGGTTGTGCTCTTCGAAGGGCTCCGCAGAAGACTTCATACGGAGCCGTGCGACGTTTGGCTCTTACGTAGAACGGACCCCCCCTCTCGCCCCCCCATTCCATCTCCAACCCCCTCTCCCCCCCCCCCCCAGAGCCTACCTGGAGCTGCTGGAATTCCTCCTCCAGCTCTTCCCACTCCTCCCGGCATTTCTGCAGGGGAAGCACCATGATGATGATGCCGCGGGCGGGCGGGCAGGCAGGCAGGGCGACCGCCTCGCCGAAGCCACAGCCCGGACCCCCGTCCCCTCCGGGGCCCAGCGAGCACCAGCCAGCCAGGCGCGCCCCCACCCCGCCTTCACACACACAGCTGGCCCCGGGACCACGTGCACGCCTGACGTCACCGCGGCCCAGGGAGGCGCCCTCCAGGAAGGGGCTTGCGGGGGCTGCTTAGGAGCCACGAGACGCAGAGGGACAAATGAATAAACGCATGAACCCTCCAGCCATGGCCGGGGGGGGGGGAGGCCGGCCGGCAAGCCCCCCTCCCTCCCTCCCTCCCTCCCTCCCTCAGCTCCAGAGCAAGTCTGCTCCTGCAATTGGCCCTTCCCGGGGACGCCCCCCACGCCCACCCCCCCAATCACCCTTCCGTGCTAACGAGGGGCGCTTAAATATTAATTCAGAAAGGTTTAGAAAAATAGGAAGGCCAGGGCGCACGCGCGCACTTCCACGTCTCTCTCCCCCCCCCCCGCCTCCTCCTCCTTTCCCATTGGGCGAAACCAGGGGTCTTGCCTCCTCTTGGCTCCGCCCCTGAATCTCTCCCTCCCGCCCCCCCGCCAATTAACCCTCTGATGGCCGTTTGCGCCCCACTCCGCCTCTCCTCCTGCCGCGCCCCCTGGTGGAAGCTGGTGGGAATGTGGCGCCTCTTGCGTTTGGGGCCTGTTCCCAATATATCAGTATATATTTTATTATTATTATTATTATTATTATTATTATTATTATTATTATTATTATTATTATTATTATTATTATTATTTGTATCCCGCCTTTTGCCCAATGCTGGGCCTCATTATAAATAAATGGTGTGTGAGTGAAGCAGCGGAGACGACACAACTCAATCAATACACAAATAAATAAATAACATGGCTATATTTACAGTTATAGACATGGATTGATAAGTTCCAAGAAAGCTGCAGCGGAATAATATTCTTATTTATTCAGTAGCGAAGACACCTGGGTTCGCAGGGGTTGGAAGAGCCCCGCTGGATGAGACCAGGGCTCCATCCAGTCCCGCGGCACTCTGTTCACACCCAGGGGCGAACCAGCTGTCGGCCAGGGACAGGCAAAGCAGGACACCGGTGCAACAGCACCCTCCTGCCCACGTGCACTGTGTGCAACTGGTGCACACAGGCTTACTGCAGCACATAGCCATCAGGACTACTAGCCACGGACAGCCTTCTCCAACAGGAATTTATCCAACCCCCCCTTTTAAAGCCATCCAAATTGGCGGCCGTCGCTACATCTTGTGGCAGTGAGTTCCATAGTTTGATTACATGAAGTCCTTCCTTTTACCCATCTGAAATCTGCCACCAATCAGCTCCACGGATTGCGCTGCATATCTCTCAGGCTGTTTTGTCACGTGAGAGATAAATGCGTGCATATCCATTTCTCGTGAACACAAGCGTGTGGTGGCACCGTCTGCATGTTCTGCCTCGCATATCCAAATATCTCAGTTGACCCTGCATGGTTCTCAGTTTTTAGGGCGCTTCTGTTTTCCAGTGCACAGATTGGTTTTGACGGCCGTCGTCTCTCGGTTTCCTCACAGAGCCACCCTGAGGCATTTTTTCTGCCTGAGGCAAAGCAGCAGATGTGCGCCCCCCCCCCCATTCAAGGTTCCCTGAACCTAGCTACGATGTTTTGGTACCTCAGGCATAAAATCCCACAATAATAAATAAATTCAGAAGCCCTTTTGTGACAACCCAAATCAGGCGCCTGAGGCAGCTGTATTGCTCTGCCTAATGGTAGGGCCAGGAGTATAAAGTGGAAGATTCCGGGGGGGGGGGCTTTGCTCCTGGAGGCCACCCTCCCCCCCCCAATAATCCATTGTCCCCGGCTATGAATCACGCACCAAATCACCACTCTGTCAGCCCCCTGCACACTGTCTCCGGTAGCGTTTACATTAAGCAGCGCTATGAAGGGTGTTGCTGACTGCCGCGGTCTCTGGGTTGCCGTGAGCGGCAGGCAGGCCCAGGAGTGGGCTTTTAAATATATATTTCTATTTTATAATTTTCACCATGAAATATAACAACAACAAATACTGAGCAACGGTCATGTCATGCTTCTATTTTCATTGTCAAATACCTGCATTCTTCAGTCACCTCGTCAGAATCCTGCTGCTTTTCCTCGCTGACTTAACTACTGTATCTACACTAGTCTCTGCGTTCCCCTCTTTACTCTGCTGCACCAGGCCAGTGGGGTCCTTTTTAAGTTGTTGTTGTTTGTTGCTGCCTGTAAAACATGAGGGGAATTTTCATTACAAGTGAAGGGTTGGACCCAGACATATACACGTCTGCTCAGAAGACAGCCCCAATGAGTTCAAGGGGCTTACTCCCAGGTAAGTGGATGTAGTATTGCAGCTGCAGGGTGCAATCCTAGACATGATTGGACAGAAAAAAAGTCCTACGAATCCCATCCTCCTGTCTCAACATGCATAGGATTGTGCCCTGCAATCTTTAAAAGGCTGTGATGATGATAATAAAAAAGGTCTTTGCCTGATGCCAAAATAAACAGCAAAGCACTGAAAGGACTAGTTGTCACACACACACACACACACACCTCAGAGTTGCCTCAGTGTTACAGCAAATCGGAATGTCTTCATGCCAGGGGGCAGGAAGTGGGCCCCCGTGGGCCGGGCCGGCCCTGACGTTAGGCAGAGGGAGGCCCTGGCCTCAGGCCAGAGACGGTGGCTGCCAGGTGCTGGAGGAGAGCCTACGCCGCTCCCCACCCCAAAACGCCCCTGCTGCAGCAAAGAATGCTGTTCCACTGCCGGTACTGAAGCAAAATTGAACTTGTCTGTGGAATGGGAAAGGCGCCATTTTGTTCTTCCCCTCGGGCAGAAAGGCGTCTTGCCCTGCTCCTGCCCCTGGGCTGAATCTGGCCTCCTCAGGTAGGCCGCCGCCTGCACCCTTTTGCCCCTTACATTTCTTGAAACGGCCTGAAAGGGGGCGAGATGGAGGCCCGGGTCCCACGTTCCTGTGGCCCCCTTTGGCGGGCAGGAAAGAAGCCTGGGCTACACAAGGGAGCAGAAGCCGAGAAAAGGCAGAGAAGGGAAGCAGTGGCTAGAATGGGGGACCGGTGGCGGCCTTCCGCTCCCCCCACCCCCACTTTTAAAGCCCCCCATCTCTCCAAGAGACCCCCCCCACTTGCACCTGGAAGAGACGGCTTGCTCTTCAGAGATTAATTTCGGCATAATAAAATGCAAGCAGCGCCTGCAATGGCAGGAGTTCAAGAACAGACATCCTCAAAAATTCTAACATTTCCTTTTGTAAAAGCTTTGTTTTCTTTTTGTAAAAGCTAAATTTGGAGGCTGGAGCATTATTTGCAGTCACCAGGTGGCGGTAACGGACAACGTCTTTCAGGTTTTCTTTTGTACTTGTTTGTGGAGATCTGTCCATCAATTAAGGGTGCAATTGTACACTTGTTGACACAGAAAAAAAAGGACTACAGCTCCCAGCATGCCCCAGCCAGGACTTGTCGGCCTACTTTCTGTCTAAACATGCATAGGATTGCGCAATAACTGTCTGGGTGTTGTTGGTTTTCGGTGGGCCAGGGAAATTATGCTGAACAACACAACAACTTGGTAATGACCGAACAGTCAGGCGCATGTACAGGGCATGTGAAGGGCAGAGTAAATCCCACTGAAGTAGTATACACCTATTAGAAATCATAAATAAATGAATAAATAAATGAACGAATAAGCTCCTGGACAAGCCGATGGCTACCTCTTCCCCCCTGCCCTGTGTGGCTCACGGTTTCCTTGTGTTTGCAGATATAAAAATGCCACCAGAGCTGGACTTGATACACCAGGGAACCAGCTATTTTTGCTACAGGTGGGATGAAAAGAAAATGCATTGTGTGAATAGTTCTGAGATCACTCACTAGGACATGGGATTCTGCACAGACCTGCATAATCCCAACAAATCCCATTGCTTTCTTACTGGACTTTTTAAAATATGAGAGAGAGAGAGAAATCTCTCTAGCAAAACCCATTTCTTCTCCTGAGATGGGGCAGCCTTATCATGAAGCAAAAGAGGCATTGCATTTCAGTTGCCAAACACCCATCTTTGAATAAACAAAACCAGGAAAAAACACAGCCAAACTCCATCATGGAGGAGAGGCATTTATGAGTCACGTGTGAACAGTTTTCGGTGGACTTGGTCAACTTCCATTCGTCAATCAGTCCTTAGTCCATCTCCAGCTTTATTCTGTTGCAATGTTGCTATGGCTACCTCAGCTACAGTGCAAGCTTATGTGGCCGGCCTGTGCACAAACACACACCCACCCACCCCTGTGGCATTTGAGAGAAAGCCTCTACGCTCCGGGACTGCTCAGCCTATGCGACGCTGGAACAAAAGTTAGTCTCTCTAATTGTGTTCAATTGTGAAAGGCAACGGGTGGTGCTTGCCGTCAATGATTACGCCCAAAAGGGACCGGATTTTGCTCCTGTGGGAGATTTTCCTGCAGCGTCAGGATGTGATGGGAGATCTTGCTTTAAAGAATTGCCTTTTGATTGGGCCTAACAACATTTTTATGATAGCAAACAAACACAACTCTGACTCCACTGTCTCTGTTATAGGATCAATCCTACGGACGTACTCTGATATAATTCTGCGGAGCGCTTGTGGCACTGAATTCATTCAATCATGGGCAAGTATTGGAGGTTTATCAAGGTGGGGGGGCATTTTGGTATAGGTATGGAAAATGTAGGGGCTGATCAGCGGCTCACAGCCCTCAAACCAGCCTTCCTTAACCCAGCATCCTCTGAAGATGTCTTCAACTACAACTCCCATCATGGGGCCTGAGTGGTTGGCCAACCTGTCCGTAGCTCAGCAGAGAGTGTAGTGTGGTGTAGTGGCTAAAGTGTCGGACTGGGAGTCGGGAGATCCGGGTTCTAGTCCCCACTCAGCCATGGAAACCCACGGGGTGACTTGGGGCCAGTCACAGACTCTCAGCCCAACCCACCTCACAGGGTTGTTGTTGTGAGGATAAAATGGAGAGGAGGAGGATTATGTACGCCGCCTTGGAGGAAAAAAGGTGGGATATGAATGTATGTACGTATAAATACATACTCTGCATGCAGAAGGTCCCAGGTTTGAACTCCAGCCTGTCCTGGGAGGGCTGGAAAAATTATTGCCTGAAACCCAGGAGAGCCACGGCTGCCAGTCAGCGTCGACAACACTGGCCTAGATGGGCCAAGGAGGGTCTGACTCCGTATACGACAGCTTCTGACGTCCCTTTGCGCCCACCGGAGACTGAGGCTGTTTTGCCCGGGGGGGGGGCACCAGTGCGCAACAGGATTGCGAAGCGCAAAGATAGAAGTGGGGCAGGGGCCAAGCCTCACCTGAGGCAAAAGCTGACAAAAAGCCCCTGGCCCCTTTGCCCCCTGCCGACTGAGGTTTCCTTGGCTTCTGTGTGCTTCTCCCCCCCCCCCCCCCATTCTGGAAGCTTTAAATGCCTCCCCTCAGGCTCAGTTACTGGAAGGCATAACTTTAAGCTGCAACTGTGCTGCCAATTAGTTTCCGGGCGCAGTGTAAAGTGTTGGTTTGGGTCTGGGCTACCTGCGGGAGCGCCTTCTCCCGTACAATCCGCCCCGCACACTCAGGTCCTCTGGGAAGAATTTACTCCAGCCAACAAAAACAAGGCTGACAACTATTACTCAGAGGACCTTTTCCTCTGCTGCTCCCAGATTACGGAATGGCTTGCCGGGAGAGATTCGTCAACTTAACAGTCTTCCGGAATTTAAGAAAGCCGTAAAGACTGATCTCTTCCGGCAGGCCTGCCCAGCTGAATTTTAAGATGCCTTTTTAATGGTGTGCTGCTTATAATGATGCACTGGTTTACAATGTTTGAATTACTTTTATGTACTTTGTGGTGTTTTTCTTTGTGTTGTACCCCGCCTCGATCCAGAGGGAGAGGCGGGTAACAAATAATAATAATAATAATAATAATAATAATAATTATTATTATTATTATTATTATTATTATTATTATTATTATGGCCCTGCCCCTTTGGCTCCGCCCACCACTAGACTGTGCCCCCGCCAGGAGCTGCTCCGAAATGTCATCCCTCACCCTCCCAGGGCTGAGAAGGGTTCTCCAGGGTTGCCTGGAGCCCCTGGCTTAAGAGAGGCTCCCGGCAACGTTGGCCCCAAGGAAAGCCTCCACAGGCAGGATCTCCTGGGTGACGGGTGCCTCACAATAAGCAGGCCCTGAGGGGGACCCGTGATGTCACTGTGGCCGTGGAGTGGGCCTGGGCAGAGTGGACCGGATCCTGCTCAGCTGAAAGATGCTCTGAGAAACACATTTGCAGGGGGGCGCTTGCGGAAGAGGCTGTGGGAGGCGGAGGGGAGGAACACACACACAGAACCGCCCAAGAGAATAACACCAAGGAGCATTTCCATCTCATACCTGGCTATCAGAACAGAAAAGCAGAATTATTAAGGTAATAGGTTGATAGGCCACCTTCAGGTATGTTTCCAGGGCGGTTCACACAAAATTTTCATCCGTCCATCCATCCATCTGGTTTGTCTAGGTCAGGATCCAGAACAAGATGGCACCCCTCTCCCCCCTCCCCGCTATTCCATATCCAAAAGCCACCCTTGCTGCCTGAGGCAGAGGAGATAATGGCACTCCCACCCTCACTCAAGGTCTATAGCACCAAAGGATAGTCAAGTTATTTGGGACCTGGGGCCGAAGATCCCCCCAGTGCCTCTCCCCAGCTCTGAGCTGTACCTGTCCAACTCCCTTGGAATCTGCCCCTCCAATGCCAGAGGTGTCTCCTGGCTCCCTATGGATAGCGGAAAGGAACTCTGCACATGGTTAGTGGCAGTCTCATCCCCAAAGGGAAATGCAATCTGTTGTCTGCAAAAAAAAAAAAAAAAACTACTTTGAATCGACCTGTTTGCTCTCGACTCCAGTGGCCTGACTTCTTTATTCCATTTTTTATTAGCTGTTTTTTATGCCTAGGTTGTGGCATTGTTTTTATTTTTATGGCCTTTCCCTGTTTTGACTGGTATTTCATTAATTTGAAGCTGGGCTCTCAGACCAGCAACCGGTTGACATAGAATCATAGAGTTGGAAGGGCCCTAAAAGGCCATCGAGTCCAACCCCCTGCAGTAACGCACCACCCTCGTAGCCAAAGGCAATCTTCCAGCGGGAGCTGTGGCTGCTACTGGTGGCTCTCTAACTGCACCTCTTCCTTCTTTGCCCTCCTCCAGGCATTGACGGGATGCCCATCGTCAAGTATCGCAGGACAGTCGACCCTCTTTGGTATGAATGGGACAGGAAGGCCCAGAAATGTGGGTTACGGCACACTGTTTATGCCGTGAACGGCGATCGCTACACCGGGGAATGGCTGGACAACCTCAAACACGGTAAGGACGATCCAGGGTCTTTGCTCCCACTGGAAGCAAACGCCTGTGTTGCCAAGAGCCCTTCTTTCAGATGTAGGTGTTCCACGAAAAAGCCAAGCACACGAAATCTCACCTGCCCTGCCTGAGGCTATCACGGCCTTGTATTTAACAACTTGCCTGGTCGCCAGAGGCGAGCAGGAATTCCATGCAGGTGAGTGGAGGGAAGCCTTCAGAGCCCCGTGTCCTATTAAGCGCCATGCCTTTCGCTCCAGGCAAAGGCACGCAGACGTGGAAGAGGACAGGGGCGATCTACAGCGGTGACTGGAAATACGGGAAGCGGGATGGATACGGGACGTACAGCATTCCTGACCCCGTCACGAAAGATTATAAGAAAGTGTACGCGGGGTGGTGGAGAAATGACAAAATGTGGGTAAGTTTTATGTACTTTGTGGTGTTTTTATTTGTTGTGTTGTGAACCGCCCAGAGAGCTTCAGCTGTGGGGCGGAATATAAATGTAATAAAATAAATAAATAAACAAATAAATAAATAAATAAATAAGTCGTGCTCTTCCTAAACGTTTCGTACGAAGTTACTCCTCTAAAGGTGAGCAGAAGGTCAGAAACCAGTTGGCTACAACCTTGGAAATAACGAAGCTCCCACCTCAGAGGCTTTTGGGCCTTCTTCTTGGGCCACCACTTCCCCTTCCCCTGGCCTTCCCGGGTCAGCAAGCAGCGAAGCGGAGCAGCAGTCCTGCACGCCCTTGTCTTCCCTCTCTGGGAGGGGGCTACAGGGCAGACGGGTCCCAGGGAAAGAGGGCAGAGACCGTGGCAAGGAGGGGGGAGGCGGTCTCTTGCTGTCTTCTGCAACGTCTCTTGCCCAAAGCCCGCCACCCCCCAAATCTGGAACCAGCACCCGTTCCACACTCACCTCAGCAGGGCCCATCGGCCCACTTGTGATGAGAGGAAGCACCGGAGATTCATGGCCTTTTGGCAAACGTCACTCGATTGGCAAACGTAGGAGGTTTGCTAGAACGGCCGGACTTCTTCCAAAGCGAGGCCAGTGGCCCGGGACCAACGTGAGCCAAGGCACGCCAGTTTGACTGGCCCAACCCATAAGAAGCTGGTTAGCTGGCAGTCCTCAATCTCTTGAAGCCTCAGAGGAAACACAAGGCCAGGGAGTTGCTGCTGCATCATCATCACTGTTTTCTAATTTTAGGGTTACGGAATTAAGTTTTACTCAGATTCAGACTATTACGAAGGAGAATGGCAGGCCGGGAAGCGAGACGGCTGGGGGCGGATGTACTACAAGGATGGGTCCATCTACGAAGGCCAATGGTCCGAGGATAAGCCGGGCGGCCACGGCATGTTCCGCCTGAGTAAGTACCAGCTGCCGCCGCGTGGGCCACGCTTGGGGCGGGGCTCAGACCAGCGCTCTCGATGCTTGAGGCAGGGGTGCCGGCTGTCCTCTCTGCAGCCGCCTGGAAATGGAACCGGGACATGTTGATAGCAAAGCTCGCTTGGTAGCCGTAGGCCAGGGGAGCAAGACCTAAAGGCCAGGAGCCAAGTCTGGCACACCTGGACGCCCCAGCTATTGTGCAGTCCCCCCCATTATAAAAGGTGGAAGCACCCCCCCCCCAAGGCCCAGCTACTGTCAGCAAGAGCTTTAAGCGAAGCGATGCCCCTTCCGCCCGCCCATCGGAATGGAGTTGGGCCCTCGAACTGCCTGCTCAACACCCCGGCATGGGCTCATCTCTCGCTCTCATCCTAACCTACCTTACAGGGTCACTGTGAGGGCAAGAGGTGAATGGGGCTATATAGGGCACAGTGAGCGCCTAGCAAAAGGACAGGATCAAAACTTCATTTTAAAAAAATCTTTTTTCCATACTGAACAGAGATCATTGAACACTATTTTAATAACTGATGTTAGACGTACATGAACCTGGGCTGAGCCTTTTTCAGCCCTGTCTAGGTTAAGCCCAGGGCAGGTACTTCTTCTGTCCCCAAACCTGGCTACCCCACAGTCCGAGAGCCAAGTCCATCCACCTCCCAGCATCTGGGGACTAGTAAGGTTCAGAGTGTGGGCTGTTCGCTAGAAACCGGTGTTTAATTCCTAAAAGAAGAGGTGGTGATTGTCCTTTCCCAGATGTTAATGGAGTTTGGACGTGACAACATCTGACCTGAAAACCCTGGATGGTACTTCCTCGGCAGTGGCAGAAATTAATTTTGCATATGCTCAGAGGCATTGTCGCTATAATATCCCCTCTTCCCAAACAGAGGACTGGAACCAAAAAGAAATGTCTGAGGATCAGCCTCACTTAAAACTGAACATTGCCGGGGTGACTGAGGCATTAAAGAGCGGAGGATTTAAATCCACAAACCCAACCCTTGCTCCTGCAGGGAATACTCCCCAATTGATTCTAAGCTAGCTGGGATTTCCTCTAGGCTAAAATTAGCCAATGAAGTCATGATTATTTCTGCTGGCCTGTAAGTTTGATAAAGTCAGCTGCGTGGAAACAAATGTGCCCCAGACGGCACATTTTGTAAGGCGGGGGGTAAATCCTTCTTCTGTTGGGGTCATGCTGAACTGACGTCCCTGATCAAATCGTGGGCGCTGGCTGGGTGCCTGAAGAGGGTAACCAGACACCAGGGGGTCATGCAGCTTTCTTCACTCGGAGACAGAAAGATTTGTCAGCTCTGTGCCCCATTTATGGAATTCCCTCCCCAGATAAATTCACCTGGCACCCGACTTCTCTATAATTTCGGCTCCAGGCAAACGCTTTTCTTTCCCTCTCCCTTAAATGTATTTGCTCTTTGAACACGTAGTCCTGCCTTGCATTGCTTGTTGTTGTATTTAATCTTTTTGTAAACTGCTTCAGCTAATGGGCAGAATAGAAATGATATATGTGTTAAACCGCCGCATCTGTGTCCATTGCAGAGAACGAAAACCGCTACGAAGGATGCTGGAAGGACGGGAAGAAACACGGGCCGGGCAAATTCATCTACTTGGACACTGGGCAGCTCTACGAAGGCTTCTGGGTGGCAGACATCCCCAAGTGCGGGACAATGATCGACTTCGGCCGCGACGAAGCGCCCGCCCCCACTCAGTACCCCATCCCAAAGGTAAGGGGCGGTGGGCTGGGGCCCCCAAAGGTGCAAACGGGGAGCAGCCACCATCAGCATCGCCTCCGACTGCTCGTCCGTTTGCCACAGACAGTTCCTCCCTGCAGGCTGCTCCCGACGGAACTCTTTCCCTCCTCAGAGACCTTTTGGGGCAGCTCATGGCGAAGCACAGGAGGGGAGGCAGACCGGGGTGGGGGGTGGGACTGAACCCGGGACCTTCTGCATGCAGAACACGCACTCTTCCACTGAGTGGCGGCCCTTCAAAAACACATGCTGTGGGAACATCAAGAGTCCCCTTCAGGGTTCCGGCCTCTCCCCAGGGCCTCCCAAAGGGACACTTCTGAACGGGGAGGCGGAGCGCGGCCTTCAGCAAGCTGCAAGGGAGGAATCCTGGCTGGCTGTAGAGCAGGGCCTGGATGGGCAGGCCTCCATGGGCGTAGGAGACGCGTCGGAGAGCAGAGGCGGCCAACGTTTCTGGTACTCCCCTACTCCTGCTTTCGTCAAGCTGATCTGGAGAGGCTTCTGAACCTTGGACAGCTCCGTTAAAGAGTTCTGACTGAAACCCGGCACGGATTCATCACTCCAGTGACATCGGAGCCACCAGGCTCCACAGGGCTGAAGTTATGCTTTGCTGCCATTGCAGGGTCGGAGGAGGAGGAGGAGGGTGTTAAGGGTTCAGTGCTTGCGTTTTGGTTCCCTTCGGTTCGCTTGGCTGTGACCGGCGGCACTGGCCCAATTCCAGCACCGGACTCTGTGTTATACTGTCGCCCCAGTCTGGTTCCTTCAGTTTCTTGGGATGTCTCAGCCCTTGCCTATTTCTTGAGAAATTTGTTATCAAATGCAGCCCAGGGCATGGCATGAATAATAAACTTTAATTGGTTGCTATGGTGGGGACGGGGAGAGGATTCTGAACTTAATAGCAGAAGAATAATCAAGGGCAGCTGGAAGAATATAATGCAAAATATTTGCCTTACAAGGGCTTGTTTAGACCATCCACATCCAGGCCTTGTTTTTTCACCAAGCTATTATCCCAAGATAAAAAGGGTTTCGTGTGCCCACTTGCCCCAGCGGTGGGATCTTCAGGGGGGGTCCGTTTCCTTTGGGAGGAGAAAGTGCTGGAAAGGGAAGGCATGTGGAATATTCCGCCTAGTCACTGAGGCATGACGGGTGCCCCAGTTAAGTTGTTGGGGGGCTGCTGAGGCTGCAGAGTTGCTGAAGCTAAACAGGCACAGCCGCCGCCCCCATGCAAAAGTGGGGTAATAAATACTACACACAGAACCGAGTTAGAATTGAGTAGGCATCACAGCGGTGCAGAGGCAGGCGCACAGCGGGCTGTCCCAGGCCACAGCTAGACCGAAGGTGTATCCCTGGATCGTCCAGGGGTCAAACCTGTTCATCTAGGTGACACGCAGGGGATCCAGCGCTCAGGCAGGGGCGAACCCTGGATGACCCCAGATAAACCTTAGGTCTAGCCGTGGCCTCAGTCTCAAAGTGAGACCAGTTCAGCCTCGTAAGGTCCCCTGTTCCCAGGGTCAGCTTAGTGACTCCTCCTCCTTAGAGCAGGCATTCTGCCTCATGCGTTTTAGCCAATTAATCGCTCAACCTGTTGATTGAACACAACACAGTTCTGAAACTTGCAAAAGGTTTCTCTAGTAACCAATGAGTTTGACTGTTTCAACATTGTGCCCCTAATTATTGTTTTATGAGGAAATTGTCTTGGGCCTAAAATATTTATTTATTTATTTATTTATTTATTTATTTATTAGATTTATATACCACCCCATAGCCGAAGCTCTCTGGGTGGTTTACAAAAGTTTAAAAAACAGTGGACATTAAAAAGTATACAAAAATTTTAAACCATCAAAAATATATAAAAACAACAGTATACAGTATCCATTTTAAACAACAATTTAAGATGCCTTTCAGCCGCTGTGGGCACCATCCCGTGCACGTCCTGGGGCTTTTTCCTCATAGAGTCATAGAATAGCAGAGTTGGAAGGGGCCTGCAAGGCCATCGAGTCCACCCCCCTGCTCAATGCAGGAATCCACCCTAAAGCATCCCTGACAGGTGGTTGTCCGGCTGCCTCTTGAAGGCCTCCAGCGTGGGAGAGGCCACAACCTCCCTAAGTAACTGGTTCCTGTCTAAACTTGCCCGGGGTTGCACTCTGGATGAAATGGGAGCTGTCCGTAGGACAGGGCTCTTCAGGCCGGGCTAAATGGGTGACCTGCCCAGTGGCTGACCGCCGAGTCCTATTCTCTTGTGTTTTAATTTCAGATTGAACTGATGGACCCAGAGGGCGTGCTGGAAGAAGCGGTCCTGAGGCTAGAGAACGCAGAAGAATTAAACGCCCCGCCTCGGAAAGAAAGATGATGGCTGGCGATCCCATCCTCTGCCGTTTTCATTCCCTTCCGATTTTAGGCTGCACCGAAACACACATCGAGGCCCTGCCAGTATTCAGGCGGGAGGGAGGCCCCCTCGGCCCACGCCGTCCTCAAGTATACGGTATCTGCTGCCGCCCAGAGCTCTCGGCCTGTCCTTCATTCACTCCTTTAGTCATTTGAGAGCCTTCGCTTTTGTTTGGTACAGCCTCCCCCAACCTGGCGCCCTCCAGAGGTACTGGACTATAACTCCCATTATCCCCAGGAAGCATGCCAATGGCTGGGGATGATGGTAGTCACAGTCTAATTTAAGTGACAAGCACTTATGGCCCAAGAGGTAGAACACATACTTTGCATACAGAAAGCCCCGGGTTCAACCGGCGGCATCTCCAGATAAAAAGTTCGGCCAGCCTAGGGAATACAGGGCTGCGTGGACCAGTGTAGCACATCCCCCCAAAGGCTTCAGCATCTTGGATCGCTCCTTTAGAATTGTGGCTGGTTCTGACTGAAACCCAGAAGGGAATCATGGGGTTTTCGTTCTTTTGCTTTCCTTATGTTCCATTACACAAGCACTAGGTGGCGATGTGGTATGGAAGAACTGTGCAATTATACTAGGCTTTATCACGCCACTCACCAATATTAACAGACTTTCCTCCGTAGAAACCCCCACGCGAAAATGCTTGCGAAGCACGGGAGAGCCCCTGGAGGACGTTGTGTGAAGGGCCCGTGAGGAATCTCAAGCACACAGTAAATGCCCTAAAGGCTGAAGTGCTTCTCCTAAGGGCGTAGTGACTGGCGCGAAGGCCTCTAAGCTGAAACACGTTTGCACTTGGGCCGAGCTCTGCCCAAAATGGCAGCATATTTCAACTTACGGCTCCTACCTGAAGTAAATACACCCTAGCAGAGGCATTTTGACCTTTCGGAATGGTGGCCCGGGTGGGTGGGAATGCATGTTTGAACAGTCCTTACTAAAAGTTTCCACTTGCATCCTTATACACTGGATTTCAGCCAGTGCAAAGTGTGCTATTTCAGTGGGTTCTTATGACCGTTGTTGCAGACGGCAAACAAGCATTAACCGAGAAGACAGACTTTTACGGATGCCTGGGCTAGAGCCTTTTGGGGATCCATAGGTAAAAATCCAGAGCCCCTTGAACTGGGCCTGGCAATGCAGGCAGGGAGCCAAACCCACAGGGCTTCTGATGCAAAGGGCTCCGAGCGCCAGACCCTTGGCCTGGATGGGAGTGAGCATTGAAAACCACAGAATGATTTCCACTGTTGGGGCGAAAAATTACAGCTGTATAAAAGATTTGGATTGGAAGCTCCTCGAGAAAGAGACTTGCCCCACTTTTTATAATATTTTTGCTATGTAAACTGTAGCTTGGTTCACACATACACGCTAAACCATGGTTTGGCAAGTAATTTGGGGCTTGTGCACTCCCCCCTCTGCCCCCCCACATGACAATTGACTCCTCTTCCTCTCCTGGTTTCAGGCAAGCTCGTCAGAACCCACGAAATCTAAACCCAGGATTCAAATTATTACGCCTGAATCAAACCTCCGATGCGCCCTGCAGCGCCTACAAAATACGCAATAAGACACAGTGGGAAATCAACAACTCTGAAAACCCTTCCAAGAAAAGAAAGAGAGAAAGGCGATGTACAAAATGCACACAGAGTAAACTGGAAAAATAATTTTAATTTTCTAGTTTCATTTTTAGTCATCTTAGCAATTATTTTCAAACAAGAGTAGGTACAAATTCTTCAGATAAGTGTAATTAAAAACATCCACCCACACCAGGCAACAGCATGCGTAACAGAGCCACGGCTGCTTGCTTATGACAATTGTCTACAGGGGAAATGAGACAATTGTCTACAGTGTGCGTGTGTGTGTGTGGACGTTACCGACAAGATCCCACTGCATTTGCAAAACAAAACAAAAACCACCTTTGGCAAAAACCACCCATTTATGAAAATTTGCACATGTGAAAAATATCCCCGGACCTCATTTATGTACAACACCCCACTGCAGAATGGTTGCTATGAACAGTTTACCATTAAAATGGCTCCACGGTTTAAAAAAAAGAAGTCGAATCCACTTTATTTTTTAAGTGCGTACATTTTTTAAGTGCCATATTTGCTACGTTACCAATTGCATAGCTTCTGGAAACTTAAGAGAAGACGGCCTGATATCCATTGATTCCCTAGACTGAAGGCCTCCAAGTCAGAGAACGCCCTCGGCAGGGAGCCTTGGCTGAGGCCTGCAGGGCCCGGCACAGAGGAAGAGCCGTCTGTCTTGGGAGCGGGGCCTGGCCAGGAGTGGCCACCTCTCACACACAGCACCGGCTCCATATTGACCCATGGGCCGCCTAGGAATGAAGTTCACGTTCTCTTCTGGGAACTTGACATCTTCTGTTATTTCCTCCAAAGCCTTTAGCCGTGAAAGAGGGGAAGGGGCTTTCTCAATTCAGATGGCCCACCCCCACCCCCTTTGCTGGATGGTTTTCTGGCTCTTGAGCAGCCCCCTGCCCCTGCCCCCGCCCCCTGAAAGGTTGAAGGTTTGGCCACTCGCAGGAAGAGCATTACCCTAAATTCTGCTGGTACTCCGGCCACGCCCCTTTTGCCTCTGACCCCGCCCATCACGGGGGTGAAGCTCCTGGCCGCTTCTCCAACACTGGACGGTGTCTGTGGCGCCGCAGGAGGCCCAACTCCCCCTACCTTAAGAGGGTCACCTACGTGGATCGGTCAGCCTTGCCCAGCCTGGGCCCCCTCCAGACACTTTCAAGTGCAATCCCCAGCAGCCCCAGGCAGCATGACCAATGGTCAGGGGACCCCTCCCGGAGTTCATAAAAATTACTAGCATTTTCAGCAGCTGGCAAACCTGAATAGCGTAGCAACGATGTCCATGATTTGGGGTTGTTTTGTTCACCACTGATACTGACCTTCTCCTGGGCCCTGGCTCTCAAATTTCTCTCTGCCATGATGAAGGCTAAAGGCTAAAGTTAGTCATGAGATTAGGGGGTTTAAAAAGTGCCACGGGAGTTTCTGAGGAGCCTAAGCAAGTGCCCACAGAAGGTGGCCGTGTTGGGGAAGCCAAAACATCCTTTCCTGTTCCGCAAAGGCAGTGGCGATGCAGCTCAAAGATCGTAATTCTTGGGATAAAACACACACCGAGATGTGTGATGCCACCGCCCCCCACACCCTGAAATAACTCTCCAGTTCAAACACTTCCAGCATTCCAGCCCTCAATGGTAACCACTGGGAACTTTACCCAAGAATGAACTCAGAATACAACAGTTTTTTGACCTCCAAAAGTGAAAGGATTGCTTCTTAAGAGCAAGAACAAACATTTGCAAACAAAACACATTCCAACCCTGTTTTGTCAAATACTTCTGCAAAGAAAATGTCTTCAGTGCACCAAGAGCACATACCCATGTGTTGCAAAGAGCCACGTTCTTAAAGATCTTGAAGAACGTATCTTCCAAGCAAACACAAAAGAGATCCTATTGGGAACAAACCCTAAAGAACGCTGGAACTAGTTTAACGATTGATTCCAATACTTGTATCGGATCCATTCATGTTTATATAACCTCACTACATACACAAACTTTTTGTTAAAGAACTAAACATAAATACAATAATGGTCACTTTGACTTGAAAGATTAAATCAGCTCTCGTCTAGAAGCAAGTTCTGAACGCTGCCTTCTGGAGCCCCAGTGAATCGCCGAGAGCCGCCTTCCCCAACCCGGCCCACTCCAGATGTGCTGATGACAACTCCTATCATCCCCAGCCAGCATGGCTGTGATGGGAGTTGCAGTCCAATGCCTTTGGAGGAAGGCAGGCTCTGGGGCAGCGGGAGGCAAGGCGGGGGCTCTCCAGATGTTTTCAAAGGCACCATCCATCAGCGCCGGCCTGTACAGAACAAACCCATGGTTGGAGGGTATAGGGGTGGTCATCCAAAACATCTGGAGGGCCCTGGGTGTGCCTGTACCTGCTCTGGGGAACACCTGAGGCTACAGCATTAGCAAAATTAAGTAGGCGTGAACCTGATCAGAAACCTGGGATGAGAGACCCGTACATGAGCAATACAGAAGACTAACACATATTAAAAAATATTGGACTGGAGACGGACGCAATTCTGCCACCTGGAGCAGCGGACAGCAGCCCTTGCGTGTTCCCGCACCCGGTGCCTCGCTAGGAGCGGGCCGATCGTGCTCCTTGCATCCAGCCCTGCAACCGGCCAGAGTTCCATCAGCCAGCTTCCTGGGCCATGCGCCCCAGCGGTTTCTGGGCTCCTGCGTGGCTGCAGCCGCCTCCGCCTGCGAGGTCCCCCAGGAACAAAGCCCTGCTCTCACCAAACCCATCAACTGCCCAGATGGAAACCAAACACCCGGCCCAGCTTTTCCCCACCTGGCGATCTTCAAAAGTGTCGACCTGCAACTCCCAGCAATCCCCAGATATTCCAGTAGTAATTGAACAGCAAAATGCCACTACAAAGTGCAAACGCCCCAAACCCGGTGATACAAAGGCCAGGGCCAAAGAGCAGCCCCGGGCACAGCGCACGAAGCAAGCGAGGATTCCCAAGGGGACGGCTTACGGCAGAATCCCGCCATCCGTGGCTCACCTGGGCCGCAGCGCCTTGACCCAATCCGCTGGAATTGGGTCAAGGAACGGGGCGTTGGGCCCCGATACGCTCTTGCCGCCTCCCCCGAATTGGCAGCCTCCAGATGTTTCGGACTACAGCTCTCTCCTCAGCCGAAGCCAGCAGGGCCAGAGACGGGAGTCGAGGAAGGGGCTGAAGGCAAGGTTTGCCCCGGCCTCCCATCTCTCCCCTCGCCGGTCGTTTCCCTGTGTCTATTTCAGATTATAACATGTTCTTCATGAAAGCCATGGAGCTAAACCAATAAATAAATAAAATAAATAATACCCACCCGGCCACCTGGAGCCCTGTCAGCTTCGGAGGCCGCGGTGCGCTGCCTGCACGTCGCGGAAACCCACGACAGAATCTTACGAGTTCAGTTCTCTGCGCATCGGACCCACGGGACCCCACCGTGGACCCAACTTTTCCCAAGCTGCCTGGATTCTGCACATTTGCGGGGTAGTTCTTTTATCTTTCTGGAATATTATGCAAATTTAGTCGTAGAAAGATCTATAAATTTAAAAATGCCGGCCAAAAATGTGCATTTCATGCTAGAGCATGAAAATGTGCCTGCCCCGGTGTACGTCTGCTTCCTGTGTTTACCCGAAGTGTAATTCCTGCGATCTCTAACCCACCCTTCAAAAGCTACCCAGTGGGGCTCCGTTCCAGGTTCACTGGCGATGGTGCCTCTGCCCCTTCGGACACGCGAACTCCTTGGCTCCTGAAGTGGTCGCTGTGCTCCAGGGTTTCTTCTGAAACAAGCAAGACCCTCCGTTTTTTAGCCAGGAGCTGCTCGCCACACCCACAGGACGAAGGGTCTGTGCACGCGACTAAAATATAAAACCAATTTGCAAAGGCTATTTTAATTCCCACACCTCTCACCTTCCCCTGGGAACTGTAGTTGTAGCGGGGGTGCACGGTCCCCGTCCCCCCGGAAACCACATTTTCCAGGGTCCTTACGGGGGAAGGTGTGGCAGTTAAACGGGTTCTGAAATGGTTTCACGATGCATTTCCTGGCTCCCACTGCCAGAAGCCAGTGTAAAAGCATTTTAACAACCAGCAGGCAGCAAGACCTGATGGAAGGTGTGGTTGGGGAGGATCTTCAAAACGTACATTCCTTGACGACCATAATCTCAACCTCACACTCGCACACACAGTGTTATCGTTTACTACCTTCTCCTTAGAAGAAGCAAAAACAAACTTTTGTAAGGATGAGCCAAATTTTGCAATAAGGAAAAGAAAAACACCACGCTGTACGAATCCCACATATCAAAAGCCAATTTGTTCAGGTTCTTCTATTTTGCAGCGTTCCACTCCTCAGCTACCCCTCCTGTTTCCGAGATGTTAGCAGGCACTGCCCACGTGCTTTAAAGCATTTTTTTTTAACATTCATGCAGACTAGACACTCAGCTTTCCTTAAATAATAATAATTTAAAAAGGCAAACACCCGAAGGCCAAGATACTTGAAAGCTGACCACCCTGCACCTGGGTGGCCCTGCGCCCCATGGGTCTGTCTCTCACTCCCTGCGCCCCACGGGTCTGTCTCTTACGCCTGCTCTAAAATTGGGGTTCTAAGCAGCCCCTGACCAGGGCCAGGCAGCAGTGCTGGTTCCTAGATGCTCTCATGTACATTTGCATCCAGGCTGAGCAACATGAATCTGACAAGCCAATAATACACTCTAGCCAATGCCAGTTATGAAACACACACACACACGGAGTAAAAATATGATGCTTCCCTATAAGCCTCTAACTTCCTCCCACCCACCACCCCGCAACTGTTAGCCCAGAATTTCCATTTCCCCAGATCATGGACCAACATTTCAGGAGAATCCATCTGGGCGATACCGACGAGGGGAGAGGGGGGCGTCCCCTGAGAGATGCAGGCGACCGGGGCAGGATTCCTCCCCTGGCATCTGTGTCTCAAAAGGCAACATGAGAATCGTTGTTGTTGGTGGTGGGATTGTTTCTAAAGCACTACAGCGTTAAGGGACAGTGCTACTGACCGGCCTCTCTCCAAGCCAACGCCACAGCCCAGCCCAATTCATGCACGAGGGAGTCAAGAGAACACCGCAGACACTTTGGCCCCGGCTTCCTTGCGATGTCCAGAGTTCAGGCTTTAGGCAAAATGGCTTCCGGGGGGCGGCAGGGTGTCGCCCCTGTGGTCCAGCTGGTCCTGCAGCCGGGCAAACTCAGCGAGTTCGTTCAGCTCCTGGAACTGGCGGTCCGTCTTGTGCGTCACCAGCGACCGGTAGAAGTGGACCGCGAAGACGATGAACACCAGCCCGAAGGGGACCATGATGGTGGTGGAGGTGATGGCAGCCGCCTCGCCGGCCGTGAAGCCGGTGGAGTTGCTGGCCCGGCCGTCGGCCGTCTTCTTCTTCAGGGGGTGGAACTTGACCCAGCAGAGCAGCACCACTTCGGCCAGGAACAGCAGCGTCCCGATGACGGTGGAGAAGGCCCAGGCCAGCTCGATGTGCCGGTGCATGCGCTCGTGCGGGGACTCCTTGACCGAGTTGAGGTTGTGCACGTTGCTCACCGCCTCGATGTTCGGGAGGATGCAGGTGCTGACCATGAGGGCGAAGAGGTGGACGGCCACCAGCACCGTGGTGCAGGCGCTGAATGCGATCAGGAGCCCCGGCGGGTAGTCGTGGTCTGCATCCAACTGGACCTCCACCATGGCCACCTGGAGAGGGAGCGGGAGGAAGGGGAGGGGGTCTGTTTTTAGCTGCATGGATCACAGAGTCATTCATGACGTCACCTCAGACCCTGGGGGCAAACGGCTCGGGGAAGACTGTTGTCTCTCTCAAGCAGACCTTTCCTCCTCCGGAGGAGGACGGTGCCACTGCCAAGCATCCTGGCTCACTGCCTTGGGGGGACAATGCAGCATTATACAATTCCACTCTCCTCCGCCCGGCAGCCCGTGGCCTTCCTCCCGGCTAGCTGAGAGAGGAGGAAACGTCTTAAAGGAGGCTCTGGGGCTGAAGAGCTTGCCTGGCCGGGCCTTGGAGGAAAGCCAGGCTCTCACTTTGCTTAGCAAGGATGCACTGATCAGAAACTGCAGACCCTCCGGGAACCAAGAAAACCATTTCCTTCAAGAACAATCACTGGCTGCCCAAAGAAAGCGCAGAGGAAATCAGAACCTCCCAAAACTGGGGTGGGCAGATGTGCCGATACGGAGACACCCCCGCCGTTTCCCAGCACAACGGAGGCGCACGGAAAAGTTTACGTTTTGGAAGAGCACAGGAAGACCGAATTCCCAAAGGCTGCACAATTGTGCTTCTAAAACAAAAACAAAGGAAAACCCACCCTGGTGTGCCAGAACTCATACTTACCTGCGTAGGCCAAGGGAAACCGACAAAGTGCTACTCACTCAAGCTCAGCCCAAAATTTTGCATGAACGGAAAGTCAAATTTTGCATGAACGGAAAGCAAGCCTGTAAATTCAAGGTTCCCCAAGCTTTGGGGGTCGACAAGCACGTCTGGGTCGTGACGGACCTAACTGGTCACAAACTGGTGAGACTAAAAGAAAAGGAACTTGCTCAAGAAACTAAGTCCAAGGCAGAGGTCTGAGAGCCAGAACACAACGCTGCTCTTTTGAACCCAAATAAAGATGGAGCCAGAAGGCAGCACTTGGCTTTGCCAGTTAAGAAATTGGGAGGAGAGCAGGGAACCGGGCGGAGGCCAAGAGAGGTCTCCACCCAGGGAAACCACATGGGAGAACCCGGTAGAATGGATTGTACTTAAATGAACCACGGCATTCCTTCGTCAGTGGGGCTGAGAGACTTTATTCTGCAAGGATCGAGCAGGGACCGAACACAAACAACAACTTCAGACGGATTCTCTTTCCAAAGTTCCAGCCTTTGAAATGTATAAAGAAACAGGAGGCGTGAGCCAGCGGAGCACATCTGGAGAGCAACCGGTTGGGGAAGGCAAGCGTAGACAATCCCGAGTGGGACGAGCCACGGGTTTGACTCTGGAACATCTGGGGTTTATGCACTTTTTCCTGACGTTGCCAAAAGCCACTTTGAACATGGTTTAACCATTGAAAAGCGGCATCAAATAAACTGATGGTGGTGTCTCATGTAGAAAGTCTCCGAGTCGTTTGTTGTGGGCTCGTCATTCCTCACTCAAGATAGTTTGGAGGTTTACACAATGTCGCCATCCTCCAGGGCCTCTCCTGTTCTTTGCAACCTTTTCCACAGCGTTTTTTTTTAATCGAGGAAAGTCTGGTATTATCTGGAAATGGCAGCATGAAGCCCTCGTGTAGTTGTGCAATTCTGTGGTACCGTGGCACCATCTAGCAGTTGTATAATATAGAAAGGCAGAAAAAGATATTGCTGGGGTGGGGGGGAACATGTGTTAAGGATCCAACCTTGATCTTTCAAGGAATCCAGAAACAGAACTCTCATGTAGAAAAGCCCTCAGTTAAAGCAGTTTTGGGTAAGCAAAGAGGGACAGGGTAGTGATCCCCCCACGGACGGCTTCCCCAGTCAGTGCAACCCCGCCACTGGGAAGAAGCCCGAGCACCGTCTTCTGGCATGCTCAAAGGCAGGCCAGGCCTCCCCGACAGCAACCGAGTACGTGCCCAAGAGAATTGGACCCGCGGGCGAGAAGAGCGCTTCAGCGAGGGAGTCAACGCCAGCTCCAACCCAGCCGGAATCCACCCCTCCTGACTTGCGCGTCCTTCAAAGACCCCCCACCCCACCCCACCCCAGGGAAACAGCCCTCGTGCCGTGGCGACACTCCAGGTTTTCAGCGGCTGCAGCTGGGAAGTGAAAGCCCTTCGCTGGAGAGGAGCCATGTGCTCGCCCAGGAGCCGCAACCGGAACACAAGTCACCTGTCAGTCAGTCAGTCAGTCAGGGGGGTGCCGGCCTCCCCCATGAGCCCTGCGGCCTGTTTTTAGCTGCTGGAGAACAGCTGACATCTTTCCGGCTGCCGTGCGGAAGGGGCCGCGTTTTGAAAGAGCATCCTCTTTTGTCCCGCCAAAACAGCGGTTTGTGGTTTTACAGCAGCAATAGGGCCCAATCCTACGCGTGCTTAGACAGAAAAGGGTCCTGGCTGGCTGGGGTGTGCTGGGAGTCCTCCGTCTCAATGTGCGCAGGATTTGCACCCGTAGCTTGGTTGCAGGGGCTGCAACACACAAGCTCCCCCACGAGCAGGTAAGGCTGAATGGGGAGGTTCCGATAAGAGCCGGTACTGTGGACCTGGAAGCCAGAGCTTGAACTGTGCTCAGACCAGCCTTCCTGACCCAGAACCCTCTAGATATTTGAGACTGCATCTCCCATCATCCCCAACTGCAGGCCATGCTGGCTGCAGCTGCGTCCTGTAAGCTAGTCATGCACAGGAGGTGGATCTCCAGGTCTTTGGGACTTCAACTCCCAGAAGCCCTTGCCAGCGCAACCAGTGGCCCAGTAATGCTGGGAGTTGAAATCTGAAACGCCTGGAGCGCAACTTCTCGTCCACCTCAGTGCCAAGTCAGTTTTATTAATTCCACCTTCTTGCAGTGGTCCTTGGCAACCTTCCCGAAACAGGCATCCTCCACAGTTGAAGGAAGGTTGATGGGAGCCGTAGTCCCAAGTCATCTGGAGGGCACCACATTGGGGACCGCTGGGCTAGGCCATGAACTGGCGTGGTGGCCTCAAAACCCTTCCCCCACCCTCATCTGCAACAGGAAGATGATAACAGCACTGGAGATTTTTGTGCTGCAAGGATGACGGAGGAAAACGTACAGGAAGCACCTTCTGCACCACGGAGACACCTGGCTGCTACAAACATCTAAATAAAATTAGGCCCAGCGTCCAGCTCAAGAGGTCTCAGTCCTGCCTCCCCATCTGATGCCCTACAGATGTTTTGCACAAAGACATCACACTCAAACGCTGGCAATGGGAGAGGGTTTGTCCTCCCCAAAGACCCCTGATGGGAAAATATTTAATTTATTGAAATGTGGATTGATCCAAATAAGGATGCAACCATCAGGTTCAGGCCTTAACTTATCATAGCTTTCCCCAACCTGGTGCACTCCAGGCGCGTTGGACTGCATTGGGTTTTTTATCAAAGTTATACCTTGGACCATTGTAGTAAAAAAACAAAACCCTACCTGCCTGCAAATACCTTAAATAAAACAATAGAAGTGCCACTGGGTGCAACACCCCCGGCGTCAGGGGAGGGTCAGTAGTTTGACCTGGTTGCTATGCACAGAGTTTTCCAGCATTCACAAGGCAGGACAGCCCAAACTAGCTAAAAAGCAGCAGTAAAGGAAGGAGAAGGGTGGGGTGGGGGTGGCAGTGAGCCAGGTCCTCTGAGCGTTGTGTGCTGGTTCACCCCACGGACACACACTCTGCGCGTTCACAAGTTCATCGTTAATTCAGGACACAACTCTTAAAAGTCGAGGGATTAACCATGCAGAAAGCGGAACGCGTGACGACACAACTGCAAATCACAGGATAGTAAGTTCGCACTGCTCCCCAATGTTCCAAGGAACTTGTAAAAAAGATAAAGCACGCGGCGTCCCAGGCACGCCAAGTGCAAGGAACGGGCCAGGGAAAGCGCCATCTGAAGCCAAGGAAGGGTGGCTCCCGCCAGTGAAGCCCCCATCGCCGTGGTGAGTGAGCGAGCGAGCGAGCGAGCCACGGCCAGCTGCCCTCACAACCACCCGCCCCGGGCACCAGCGACCCACCATCCCCTGACAGGAAAGGGAAGTTTAGAGGTGCGATAACTGTGCTTTCTATTGCTGGTGGCATCATTTCATTATTATAATTTTGATCCACCCAATAATCAACGGTTTCCGGGCGGGATACATTAGGAGTCAAGATTACAATCAGAAGCGGAAGGAATCCACTCCACTTCTGAAGGCACACACCTCCCTCCTGGGTCCTGGGTTGTTGCCTTTTTGCTCAGGCTTAAGTGCGACTTGCGGAACAATCCTGTGCGTCTTTACTCAGAAGTCATTCCAAACTAGAATCCAATGGAATTCACTCCCACAGAAGCGTGCAAAGGGTTGCGGCCCAAATGTTGGGAACTGACAGAGCTAAATGAAGGACGCCTGTTAGGCATTAGTGGTCCCGGCCGGTTCTTCCTTCCATTCCCACCCCTCAGCGCCGTCCACACAGCCACGTCTCACTCACCCGGTGGGTGGCTGTGCGTTTGTGCACATTCACAAGTTCAGGAAGTGAAACAGCAGACGAGTGATTCACAGGGGAGTGGAACATGGTGGGCCTTGGCACCGTTCAGGGCCCCGTCCTCTATCCATGGTTGGGCAGAAAAGGCCCCACAACTCCCAGCACTCCCAAGCAGGAGCTGTAGCCCCCCCCCCTTTATTTTTTCCTGTCGGAACATGCATAGGATGGTGCCCTTAATCTATGAAACCGGCTCAATTAACGCTGCAGCCCTAGTAGTTACTCCGATTGCTGCACCCGCCTCTCTCGGTACTTATTCGTTACAACGGCCCCGTAAGGGAGACCAGTGCCCTTATGTTCATACAGCAGGTTGGAAAGGGGGAGTGTGTGTGTGTGTGTGTGTGTGTTGGGGGGGGGGCGCTGGGAGATCAGCGGCTTGCTTGAAGCCCCCCAGTCCAGCCTCCCCTGGCCGCCCTGCGGCTGAGCCAGCGTCCAGGTCCCATCATCCCCAGCCAGCCTGCACGGCCGACACCCTTCCACGTTTGCGGCACAGCCGGCGGGCGCCTAAGGCGACGCGCAAGTTGCGCGGCGGGCTGCGCCAAGCCATTCCCACGTTCGCGGGGGGAGCCCTTGGGCGGCGGGGCCGGGCCGGGCCGGGCCGGGGCGAGGCGAGGCGAGGCGGGGGGCGCTCACCATGGCGAAGCCGGAGAGCAGAGCCGAGGTGCGGCTGGAGGCTTTGAGCTTGGCCCGGCTGAGGTAGAGCTTCCGCCAGGAGAGCGCCTGCATGGAGTGCTCGTTGAGGCTCATGAGGAGCTCCGGCGGGGCGCCAGGCGGGCGGGCGGGCGGGCGGGGCAGGCGCGCAGGCGGCGGAGGCGGAGGCGCACGCGGGGGCCCGGCCCGGCCCGGCGGCTCGGCTGCGGCTCCTCCGGGCGTCGGCGTCGGCGTCGGCGTCGCTCGGCTCGGTGCCCGGCTGCGGCTCCGTCGGGCGGCCCAGCTCGCTGCGCCCCGGCCGCCTCTGCCACAGCGCCTCCTCCGGGGCTGGGCCAAGGCCGGATGCGGCCCCGCTGGAAGCGGCCTCTCCCGGCCCCTCGGGCTCCGCCCCGGAGGAGGAGCAGGAGGAGCAGGAGGCGGCCCCGCCACTTTTACGCCCCGGGCGCAGGACTCCGTTTCTGCCTGGACACGCGGAAGGTGGCGCCTCCACACGTCCTTCCGGGCAGGGGCTCCCCGGGACTGCAGGCCGCGGCAGGAGGTGCCTCACGGGGACCTTCCGGGTTTTATACGTGACATCTGGGGCGGGAACTGCAGGCGACGAGGGCGGAAGGGGACCCAGGCGCTGAGGCCGAGGGCCAGCACTCGGGCCGCAGGCGAGCCACGGAGCATCCCTCGCCCTGAGTCAAGCCTCTGGCAGCATCATGGATGCTGCGGATGGAGTCAAACTCACCTGTCTCTTAGGCCAGACCGCCTTCGCTCCTCCGTGGCCACTTTGAAGACTTAGAACATAAAAGCAGCCCTGATGCTGGAGCAGACCAAGGTCCATCTAGTCCAGCGCTCTGTTCGCACAGCGGCCAACCAGCTGTGGACCAGGGACCAACAAAGCAGGACATGGTGCAGCAGCACCCTCCCACCCATGTTCCCCAGCAACTGCTGCACACAGGCTTATTGCCTCGAATACTGGAGAGAGCACACAGCCATCAGGGCTAGTAGCCCTGGATAGCATTGACTTGCAACTCAGTGATGATGGCTGGTTGTCCTTGATTAATCCGTCCTCTGCTAATGTGTCATACTGATGCCTAGTGGAGATTTCTATGTGCAAGAACCATTTTGTGACAGTCAGAGCAGAGGGTCTTCTGCATGCAGCCTTTATTGTGAATGAATATCCTGGCAAGATGCCGGGTGAGAAAAAGCCCTTACTGCACTGGCTGGGGTGATGTGAGTTGTAGAGGCAACACATCTAAACTGCACCAGGTTGGGGAAAGCTATGATGTGGGTTTTAGATAAAAATATTAAGCTGTGATAGAAAGATATTTCCCTTTGCGCCACCTTTCTCTCTGCTTTTACAGATCCTTACAAATGAAAGGGAGCCCGTGGTACAAACCAGGCACTTTCCCATTTTTCCACCCCCTTTTTGTACAGAAGTGGAATTGTACAGAAACGCTGCCTGCGAACACCATGGAGACAGCACGCAGAAGAGACTAATGAACCACTGCTGGGTTTTTTCTCCCCCCCCCCCCCCGTTGTAAGCTGGTAGCTGTCAGGGGCAGGCCGCCACTTCATTCCCATAGCGAAGCAGAACGTGGAAGAAGCTCAAGCCAAGCAAAAAGGCCTCTGAATCGGAACGCCTTTAATTGCCCGTCACGCGGTTCGAGCCGTGATGACCGGTCCTGCAGTTACCGTAATGGCTTCTCCTTTGGTAGGGCCTGGTCTCCATTGGAAGAGCCACGTTTACAGCGCAATCCAATGTGTGTGCTCAGAAGTATGTTCCATGGTGACCAACAGGGCTCACTCTGCAGCCTTAAAACAGTGAATCGGTCAGATAAATAGGTTAAGACAGTTAGGGTGCAATCCTATGCATGGTGGACTAAACAACTCCCAGCATTTCCTTTTCTCCCCCACCCCCTCCATGGCAAGCTGGTAGCTGTCAGGTCGCTGCCTTCACGACCAGTGAGGAACCTTGCAAGCCGAGGGAGCCAGTGGCTGAGTTCGGACGACCCACTCATCAACGGGGGGTTCCCATTCTGTTCCTATTACCCCCCCCCCAGTCGATTAGCGTGTGGACTGGACACAGCCACTGGCTTGGCAGCTACTGGACCACAGGTGGCCGGACGTGTGTTGCAGCGTTCAGCCCAGGTGAGATCCTGTGACCGGAGGAACCAATAAGGTTACTGGCTGTTGTATAATTGCTCATTTTGGCCTATGGTTATTAGGTTTAACGTTACTGCCATAAATATATTTTTGCCTAAATACGTCAAAACCTTAAGCTATATATTAAACAAAAAACATCCTCAGTATTAAATATCTCAAGCTATTTGTTTGACTACAGGCATCACTTATGGAACATAATTTGCATGGGGGCTCTAGCCTTGACGTCTATATTCTGTCTCAGACCCAAGGATAATAAAGTAATAATAAAAAAGAGGCTGCCTTTAAGCACGTGCAGAGTACTTTTATTGTACCGCCAATTAGCCACAACCATTACTCATACATCAGGAATTATCGCTTGCGGCTTCCAGGCTCAGAAAAACGCCCAAGTTCCAGAAATATTTCCTTTTTTGGAGAAAGTAAAAAAGGGGTGGGGGGAAAAGTAAATTTGTTTGTAATTACTTCATATTTTATAACAGAACAGCTAAACTGAAACAAAATAATTGAAATAAAATAATCTATATAAATTAAGTTGTTACAATTTACAATAATTCATGAGTGCATGTGTATTATACTTACGTATATAATGCATGTTTAGTTGATTCATCAATTAAAAGAACTTTATTTGGGGCATATTAGTAATTAGTTAATTGGGCAGCCGTTCATTTTAAAGGTTGCTAATTATGTTCAGGGCTGTAATGAGTCACCAGCTAGCTCAGCCTTTCCCCAACCCAGAGCCCTTCGGATGTGCAACAGGTCTGGAGGGCACCAGGTTGGGGAAGGCATGCCTCGTGGAGAGGTCAGTGCACTTCGCAGTTGGCCTTACAACAACCCTGCAAGGTCGGCCTGGGTTCCCATTCAGCAGTCGCCGGTGCTTTGCGCACCTGAGAGGGGAGATTTAGAGAAGGAGCTTCCTGGTTCATAGCTCAGCCTTTGAGTCACACGTGTGCACCGGGGTGGGGCTGGGGGGATGGAGGCGCACGCCCCTCTCCCCAAACTGACATGGCCGATTAGGGGCACGCCGGTCCCTTCCTGACGCCCTGCCCGGCCACGGCTTTGTGCCTCTGGCGGCGCGGGTTCGAGCCCTGCCTGGAAGAAAAGGGCCGCCCAAACATTTCTGGTGGTGTTTTTTTGGGGAGGGGGGGTCGGCCGCCTGCTGCCCCCGGATCCTTGGACGTGTCTCCCGCCGACCTTGCCCGGCGCCTGGGCGGCAGATGCCCGTTCTCTGCACCTCCGCTGCCCGCACCCAGCCCAGGAAGAGGCGGCGGCTGCTGCGGGAGGTAAGCGAGGGGGTTGCTGCTCTTTCCAGCGCCAACTTCCTGGAGGCTTCAGGGTCTCTCTGCCAGCCCGGATCCCCCCCCCCTCCACAAGCACAAACACTCCCCCCGCCCCCAAATAAATCTGGCTTCAGAGAGACAAGCAAGGCGCAACTCTTCAGCCCCTTAGCAAGTTTGGGGGCGTGGATCAGGCGCTGCCCCAATTCCCAAAGCTCCCCCCCGTGCGCTCAGCGCCCCCCTCTCCCCAACACCCCCCCCACGGGCCAGCCACGGCGCCTGCGTGCTCTTGCACACTCGTGACCCAACCACAACACACCAGTATGAGCAGCACCCAGAAGAGGCGGCGGCGGCGGCCGGGCGCCCAAATCCGGGATTCCCCCCTCCCTCTCCAGTGTTTACGTTCCGGGGAGGACCATGACGCCTGCGCGCCCCCTCCCCCTGCTCCCTCCTCTCCCCCCCTCCCACCTTGCACGCTTTCTGGGCTGGGAAAGGATTGTTTAAGGACTTTCTTTTTTCCTCTTTTTGCATAAGAAATAAATCCCCCCAACCTCCCCCCTCCCCCCTTAAACAAAACACCCCCTCCTCCCCCGCTGGCTGGCCGGCCTGATTGATCGCCTCGCCTGCTCCCCCCCCCCCGTCCATCTCTCTTCCTCTCCCCCCCCCTCCCCAATCTTTTCCAGCACCTTTAAAAGAAAAAGTGCTGATTGCAAAATTGCAAAAGGGGAGGAAAAAAAACTTTACAGAGACCCGGATGGCCTTTTGAAAGGGGTGGGTGGTGGGTTCCTCGGTTTGTTTTTAGAGGATCTTTTTGGGGAGTGGGTGGGAGGGGGATTTTTTCAGGGGTTTTCCTCCTTCTCTTCGTGTGCCCCCCCCCCCGCAGTTTTGGGGCCAACCCCGGCAGGAACCCCCCCTCCCCGAGAGAGAAAACCTTGCAACAGGGAGGTCGAGAAGGAACTGTTGACAATTAAGAGATGAAACTCTTCAGAACATGGAGGCAGAGAAAGACTCTGGAAGGAGACTGGTGGGTCGTTTTTTCTTCTTTCCATCTATCATATATATATATATATTTGGGGCGGGGGGTGGAGGAGGAGGAGGAAACATTTGGCTCATTAGCTGTGCTTTTAGGCGAAGAGATTGAGGCCGGGGTGGGAGAGAGACACTTGGTGCTGCTGTGTGTTTTGGGGGGGGGAGGGGTCGTTGGCTGACTGGCGCTTTAAACGAGGGGCAGGGGTCTCGTTACTGGGGAGACCCTGTAGCGTGTGTTTTGGGGGAACAGCTGGTGCATTGCATAGCAGCCCCCTTCATTTTCTTCTGTGCGTGATCTCTTGATAATGCGGAAAAAGGAGGATCCGAGGCTGAGCTGGGCTAACAAGTTGCGTTCACACATGCGTTGGGGCTCAGCGCGGTGCCTCGGCCCAGCCAGGCGGGCTCCGTGGCTCTTGCGCCTTCCAGCCGGGCCTGCCCGCCGTCGCCCCCCTCCCCTTGGTGCGGGTATGGGGGGAGAGAAATGAAATGTAACCCCTTCCTAGTCTCCCCTCCTTCTCCCCAAATCGTGTCTTGCAAAGGTCTGCGTTGTTTTGTTTCTTCACTGCCACGCGAAGCTTTGCAAAACCAAAGAGCGAGTCCCGGGAGGGTGGGGGCGTTTGCGGGACCCCCCCCCCCGCGCTCCTGGGTTACATAATGCGATGTGTTTTTTAAAAGGCTGGCTTCCGGTGTGACTGTGGAAACAGTTGGATTATGTAAATTTCTGCCTGGGCTTGCTCGGAGTTGGAGCGGGGGCTGCTGGGCGGCTTGTTTGCGCAAACACGCGTGTCTCAGAAGGAGCCGGAGCGTGGGAGCGTTGAGGGGGGGGGAAGGGGGAAAGGGAAGGCTGGCTGAGGAACTCCCCTCCTCGGGCTGCTTTTCGCGTGTCCGCTTTTGTCCTTGCTTGGCTTAGGTTGAGACCCACCGACCCACCCACACGCCAAGTCCTTGGAACCCGTGAATTTGAGATGTACGGTCCCATTGGTGTCGATGGGATTTTACTCCCCGAATCGCTGGTTTGCAAAGAGGGGAGGGGGCAGTCGCGTGGAAGGCTTTGACCCGTAACTTTAAAGGTTGGGCTGCCTTCACACAAACACGCGATCTGTAAATTGGGGGAAAGACCAGGGGTCTGTCGCGCTCCCAACTGCATAACATTATAAAGGGGGGCGTGGGGGGGGGAGAAAGTATGTTCTTTGCATTTCGGAATCTGGGCTCTTTTGGGCAACCCCTGTTCCCCAAGATCAGGAATAAGAAGCAAATCTCCTGCCTGCCTGCCTGCCTGCCTGCCTGTCGGGGACCCGCTGGGCCTTCCCTTGCGGGTCCATGTGGTCTTGTGCACATGCCATTTGTAGGTGTTGGGTCTTTACCGATGGCCGGTCTGTTTGTGCGTGCACAAAGATGCGTTCAGACGGAGCTCTAGCGCCCTGCGCATCTGCACGGGTTGCGTGTCCTCCCCTCCATCCATCCACCCACGCCCCCTCCTGTCCTCCTCCTTTAGCGATCCATTGGCCGAAGGCTGTACGACGAGAACGAGGACCTCTCGGACGTGGAGGAGATCGTCAGCATCCGCGGCTTCAGCTTGGAGGAGAAACTAAGGAGCAGGATGTATCGCGGGGATTTTGTGCGGCCCATGGACGGGAGAGGTACGGGGGCGAAGGGGACCACCACAGGGAATGCCTGGGGAGCGGCGGTGCCTCCTCCTCCCGGCTCCCGGGGCCCAGTTGCGTGTCTGGGTGGCTGCGTGGGTGGAGAGCGATGCCGAAAGAGAGAGCGAGAGCGAGACCTGCCCAGCCTTGCAAATCCCCGACGGCTTTTCCACGTGCAAACTGGTCGATGAACTTCGTATTTCCCGCCAGCGTCCCCCGTTCCAGGGGATCCGGTGACGAAAAGCAGGAGGGGAGGAGAGCCGAGCGGCGCTGGAAGGAGGCAGGAGTGGGTGGTTCACACACCGGAGAAGGGGGGAGACACACGACCCGGCCCTCCTTTTTGCAGACGTGCGCTTTCTTGTGCCTGCCTGCCTGTGTGCATGCCTCTCTCTCTCTCTCTCTCTCTCTCTCTCTCTCTCTCTCTCTCCCCATCGCCGGGGCAAGTGGCTCACAGGCCGCACATGGCCTGGTGCTTTTCTTAATGATTTGCACACCCGGTTCCTGCCCTCGGGGACGTGTGCGCAGGAGATGGCGGAGCAGCCCCGGCCGGGCCGGCTCCCTGTTTTGCAAGGTCATTGCAGGTGGGGGTCTTGTGGGGACTTGGAGGTCCCAAGCTCTCCCCCCCGCCCCCGGCACTCACACTCCCCCCGCACTGGGGCCTTCCCTTCTCAGCTCTTTTCATCCGGCCCTCTTGTGCATAGCCCAGCGCCAAGGATGCTGCTCCCCGTCTTTCAGCCAGGATGAGACCTGTTCTTGCCTGTGTGTGTGTCTGTGTGCGCGTTGTATTGTGGAAGCCATGACAGCTAAGATCGCAAAAAGTTCTAGTAGGCCAGGAGGATGTGCCACCTACCCAATAAGATGGCTTCAGTGCCTGTGGGGTGGATGGGGGTGTAAGACAAAGGCCCAAGAATGAGACGGAAAATTGCTTCTAGCACAGAAAAGCAACACGGGCCAGGAGCGTGGAGGGTGAGCTGTCATCCTCCGTGTTGGGGGCGGCCCCTCACCCTGCCCCGGCCCCTCGCCCTGCCCCGGCCCCTCCCCATGTCAGCAGACGCCCCTTCTCTGAGCGCCATCCTGGCCATACAGAGGAACTCTGCCTGGGTCATGTCAAGGACAGTCATTCGGGCCCAAGCACCCCCAGGGGCTTCCTTTGCGCTCCCTTGCTGCCCTGGCCTCCGTTGGGCGGGATGGCGGCCCCGGGCGGTTTCAAAAGTATGGAGGGGCATCAGGCGGTCATGAAGGGGGAGAAGGTGTGTGTCTGTGTCCGCGTCTTTTGGACACGATAGCGAACTGAGGCCTTCAGGTGCAGACTCAGCAGGCCTCTTTTGCGATTTGGGGTGGGGGCTGTCAGCCCCCTTCATGGCCTGTTCCCTGAGGCGTCTGTGGACCACTGTGAGGAAGGGGTGTGCTTGCGTTCTTATGATGTCTTCCCCCCCTCCTCATTTTCTCCCCCACCCAGATTTCACTTTTGAGTACGTGCAGCGAGAAGCCCTCCGGGTCCCCCTCATCTTCCGAAGTAAGGATGGACTGGGAATTAAGTAAGACAGTGCTCTTAATGTCTAATCCTACCTCTCTTTATTTGTGTGGGACGCAGTGCCCGCCCTGTCTGGGGGGTGCAGGGTGGGGAAGGAGGGGCGAATAGCTCGAGCCTCTATGGGGCCCTTGGAGGCAAGTTCGAATAAAGTGTGTGTGTGCATGAGAAAGACAGATAGGCTAACATTTAGAGCTAAATGTTTTGGCGGTAGCTGTGATGTTAAATGGACCCCATGCTCTGTGTGTGTGTGTGTGTGTGTGTGCCGGGCGCTTCAGCCTAGGGCTCACGACCCGGACGGGCCCAGAAATGCTTCTCTTGGCACCTGCTAGGCTTCCTGCCCCTCCTGTATTTCATTTTATTTTTAAAAAATTCAGACAAAATAACTGGGAGCCGGCATTATTTCCAGGAATGCCTCTGGGCCCAGCATCTCTGAGCCTTGATAGTTACCTTGGACTGAGTTTTGGGGCGAGTGACTTTCCTTTTCGTCTCACCCAATTGCTTTCTGGGTAATCTGACCAGCCACACCCATGTGGCAGCCATTTTGTAAACAGGCACCACAAAGCCACGGTGGAGGAGATTTTGTGCGCTAGAGCAGTGGTCTTCCAATCCTGTTGGGTTCCTGGGGCGGCTGCTGTGTCTTCTTAGGAAGGGAGCATTTCACCAGGTGTGGCTTCCCTTGGCGTGGGGAAAAGCTGCACGTAGTGAACGCCTGCTCTTTCAAAGGTACGGGAGCCCACTTGGGGTCTGGATGTGGCAGTTTTACGGGGCACTGGCTGCTGCCAGCGATGTCATGAATCATGATGGACTGGGGCAGTGATTTCGAGGAACTCTAGTACAAATCATGGTCTCCGCCATTAGTTCAGTAGTTGGGTTTATCCAAGTTTATCTCTCCGCCTCAGTCCTTTAGTCTGCAATATGGGGATAATAATCCTGACCCACTTCACAGGATTATTCCAAGGAAAACTGATAATATATGTAACAGGCTTTGAACACTAAAAAGTGGTATATTGAAAAAACAATTTCCCAAACAAAATCCCAACTCCATCTGCTCATTTAAAAAACAACAACCAATAAGTTTAAGAGAAGCAAAAGGAAGTCTTTGCTTGCCCTACACCAGACCTGTGGAACTCCCTGCTACACATTGATGGTGCTATATAAATAAATAATAATAATAATAATACAGGATATTATGAGGACCGGTAAACGGCTTTTGAAAAAGGAATACGTGAAGCAGAGGTCTCTTGGTGGCTGCTAGCCATGACACCCAGAAGCATAGCCTCCAAGCTCAGAGATGGCCCATCTCTCTGAAAACCAGATTTGGGGGAAATGAGAAGCAGGGTTTGCGGGGTGTGTGGGTGTGTCTTAAACTCACTCGCCTTGTGTCAAGGTTGGCATGATGCAAGACGCCCGTTCTTGTGAAAATTTCCTCTCACCTGCACTCCGTTCCCCGAACTCCATTTGATCTGCTGACAGCGTTTATTACATTTTCTCCCCTTTGCTAATTTCAGGATGCCAGACCCAGACTTCACCGTGCGAGATGTCAAGCTGCTTGTGGGTAAGTTCTTTGACAGACTCTTGGCATGGGCGCCCGCGGTGCCTTCAGGGACTTCAAACTGTTGGAGCAACATCCGGATCATTTTGGTCCTTTACACGTCCCTTAAATAAACTGGGCAAATGTGCCTACGAGAATTACTAGTCCACACAACTTTATTAACTTGGGTGCCCACCAGTAAATAACCTGGGCCAGTGGGCTACCTGCTTGCCTTCACGCACCTGTGTTTAAATTGAACCTCCGTGTTCAAAATGAATATCAGATGCTGGTGACAGACGACATTGGTGGGCTGTTCCCTTCGTTCTCTGCTCGCGAGCTTGCTGGCCACGATGGGAGTTGGGACGTGGGAGTTGGTGGAGCCCTTGGCACGATCCTGCAGGGCTTTGCCTTAACTTCCCCTGTGCTGGTACCTTTCTTAATCCCCTGTGCTGGCATATTTTAACCACGCTCGCTTGCAGGCAGGCAACGGCTTGCTTGATTTTGCTGATCTTCAGCGCCACCAGTGCTGGTGGCCAGAGGTGGCACTGCAGCTTCCCAGCCCGCTGACCTGTGGCTGTGAGTTCCACAGGCAGAGAGAGGCCACGGAGAAGGAAGGCGCCACCATGTTCTTCCCCTGTCCATCTTATGGCTCGGCCCTCTTTTAGCCATTCCGCTGGTTGCAGCGTCCCTGAGATGCTCCTCCCGCGTGCCTGTCGTGATGATCGTGTGTCCGTTTGCTGCCGTATCCCTACAACCCAAGAGTGCAGAAGCTCAGGCCTCCGAGTTCAGCCCTCCAGCAGTTCTAATCCAGCCCCTTTCTGCAGCCACCAGTGGTGTGGTGGGTTCCAGGCTTTTGTGCAGCTTCCTCTCCATCCCACAGCACTTTGCCGAATATAAGAGGATAGTTCCGTGCCCCGAGGAGTTTACAATCTGACATTCGATGCAGGGGAAATAAAGTTTAATACAGGGGAAACATCAGGAGAGGAGGAATGGAGACGGGGTAAACAAAATAGCACAATTAAAATGCATAAGCCTAGTAGGACAAAATTATAAAACGTTTCATCAGTTCAGTAAAAAAAACCCAGCAGCAAATGGAACATCTGTTTAGAAGACAGGATCGGTTAAGAACAATGATCACATCAGCCTGGAAAGACTTTAAAAGACGCACACCAATATATTATTTGCGTGTGTGTGTTGACAAATGACAGAGAAAAAGAACCACTATTAAGTAGAAATGTTGAAGAGTTGAGAAATACAAAGATGATTGGGTTGATAAGCTTCCAAGCATGCTGGTACAGGACATTTCCACAAAATATCAGTCTTCATAGTGATAAGATCAACCCAGAATGCGTTCTGCAGCGGAGGACAAAATCTTACATAACCTCCTCTCACCATTTACAAAAGAATAAAAAGATGCCGTTTTGTTGAAGAATACCTCCCGATCTAGTCTAAACTGAATGTGCTTGACAACAGAAAGTTCTTTACCTTTTCCAGAAAATCTTGTAAGGGAAAAAAAGAACTGGTCGTCTTCTTTGGGGAGTCTTTTGCACCGTGCAGGGGCCACTGCTGAGAATGCCCTGCCCCCCGCACTGCCAGTCCGAACAGACAGAGATGAAGCGCAGTATTTATTTGTATTTATTTATTAGTTTTTTATCCTGCTCCTTCCTCCAAGAAGCTCAAGGTGGTGGACGTGGTTGTCTCCTTCTTATCTTCACAACAACCCTCGTGAGAGAGGTTAGGCTGAGAGATGGCAACTGCTTCATGGCTGCCCGGAGACCTGGCCCTGTATCTCCTCAGTCCTCACCTGACCCGTTAGCTACTCAGTCCCAGTGACTGGGTTTGCATGATTGCTGTGGCTTGTCGTGGTTTATTTAAACCACGACAAGCCATAGCACCTTTGGGTGACATCCTAAAAATTCAAGCCAGGATTGCGGCTTGTCCTGTCGTCTAAACCTGGTGGGGATGGGTTGTGTGAGGGTTAAATAACCCTCGCATAACCCTAAAGGACCCCAAGGGAAGGCTGGGTTATTCCATTCTGCTGTCACAACACCTTTGTGAGGTGGATCAAGGAGAGAGAGTGACCCTACGGAAGCGTGAAACAGATCTGAACGGAGGTCCCTCTGCTCCAACGTTGCCGCTCCGATCCGCTGCGTTCCGGCTGGGTAAACTTCCTAGCTCCAGCGAGACCAGAGCTGCAGGCAGCCCTCGGAGGGATGCGTAACTTGTTGTGAGGTCTCCCTTTTCTCACTTTTAGGATCTGGTTTATTGGCGTGAAGCCTTTACACCTCTGGGCCGCAACAGGGAGCTAATGGTGCCGCTAACGTTTAACAAGCCCGGGGATTGTCTAAAGGCGCTGGTGGGGTGGGGGGAAGTGTCCAGATTCTCTGCTTTTGATAAAGCCCCCTCCTTCCTGCCTAAAGGGAGGAGGAAAGCATCTTCAACAGCCCTCTCCTGCCACCGTGGGCCTGATCCACGTGCCCAGAGGCGTCCAGGGCCGTGTGGAGCCGAAGGGAGAGCCAGGTTCCCCCCGAGGCATGTGCTAAACGTAGTAACTAGGGCAGCACCTTCGTCTGTTCGCACAGCTCTGAGGGCCCCAATCCTACGTCTCTGATTTCAGGGGCTTTGTATTGCGGGGGGGGGGGGGAGGCTGGCTGAGAGACTCCTGGCAGTGCAGCCTTCTTTGATTGCTGGCTTCTCCCCCCCCCCCCTTTGATGACCAGGCTTTGTTCCGTTCATGTGGCGTTGGGTCCTGCTCCTTTGAACATCTGCTGCTCTAATGCAATGGAGTGTTGCCGGGGGTGGGTGGGAGATGTCCTTGGGTCCACATTCAGTCTCCTGGAGCGGCTGCTCCGCCCCACTCCGCATCGGAGCCCCCCAGCCTCTGCGCTAGGGGAGAAGGGGGCTTTTGAGAAAGGGGAGCCCGTTGGCCTCAGGCGGTTTTGAGACCCGTCGCGAAAGGACTTCCTGGCTCAAACGCAAGACCCTTGCCTCAGAGGTGTTCATCGCAGCAAAGAGCTGCACCGGCCAAAGTATCTGGGAGCATCTCTGCGTGTGACCATGCTGGCGTTCCTCAAAGTTTTGAGAGCTGAAGCGCGCTTCTTTCCCCCCCTCCCAATTTAAAACAGGGGGTGCTGTTTCTGTGGGACCGCAAGGGTCTATTTTTAGCATCGGTAGGAGCAACAATCGCCTCTCTTTCTCTCGAGCCCCCCCCCCATGTTTCTGTGTGAGTCACAGGTCTGCGCCTGCTTCCTGTAGGATGGAGGCATGAAAGGGAAAACCTTTCAGAAACAAACCTCAGTCTGGGATAGTGTGGTCCAGATCAGATGCCTCAGGTGATATTTCCCACCTGCCTCAGGATTGCACCCGAGGAAGGTTGGAAATGGCCTTCGGGCTCCTGCTTCCACTCATCTCCCTGCTGCTGCCCTCAGTGCAGGGACAGGGGCCTGGGGGAACTTGCATGCTTACTTGAATGTGGGACCTCAGCAATCCCGTGAAAGGAAAACGGCTTTTTCGTAGCTTGCGTCTAGTCTCACCCCAGGTAATATTCAGGATGGTACAGGCCAGGGGTAGGCAGCCATATTCCTTCCAGATGTTTTGGACTATGGCTTCCATAAGCCCCATCTTGCATGGCCTGGGGTTATGGATTATGGGTGTTGTAGTCCAAAGCATCTGGAGGAGGCCAGGCCCTGACAGGAGCACCTGGAAAGGCTACTCGGCATTTCTCAGCTTGACTTGGGCCCTCCCTGACTTGAGGCATTTCTTTTAAATGCCTCATAGGGAATTAAAAACCTGGTTGCATTTGTGTGTGTGAAATCTTCCAGGGAGCCGCCGGATCGTGGACGTGATGGATGTGAACACGCAAAAGGGCATTGAGATGAGCATGTCTCAGTTTGTGCGGTACTACGAGACCCCGGAGGCTGAGCGCAAGAAGCTGTACAACGTGATCAGCCTCGAGTTCAGCCACACGAAGCTGGCGAACATTGTCAGGCGCCCCAACGTGGTGAGTTGGGGGACCTCTGTGGGTCGTCCTTGAGTTGGGGGCTCGCTTCCTTTGGGTTCCGTTTCTGTGTGCGTGCGCGCCCGCCTTTACTAGCTAATCTGTGGAAGGGGGGAAGTCTTCTCTAAGGATGCAATCCTGTGCCTGTGTAGACATGAAAAAAGTCCTACAACTCCCAGCATTCCCCAGCCAGCCATGCTGGGAATTGTTGGACTTTTTTCCCATCTAAACATGCACAGGATTGCACCGTTAAACTCTTTTTAATTAACCAACAAAGACACCCTCGATTAATTGAGCGACACATTTTAAAAATATATATTTGTTTTTAATATCAGAGCATAAAGAACTGTGGGCAGGCAGGCAGGCCCTGTCTTCAGAAATGGATTCCCTAATTGCACTCATGAAATTGCCTGCACTGTACGAAACCCCCCCCCCCCCCAAAAAAGTAGTCTTCCTTCCCCCTCCTCAAACTCTTGTTTGGCTCCTGCGCAAATGCGTGCAGATCTAATTGATTCATGTATTAAGACTAGTGGGATTGATCTACTACTTTAATTGGCTGCCTGCTATAACCCGGGAGCTTCCTTGGCCTGTGAGCTGCAGGGATTGATGTCGATGAGGGCTCTCCTCCTCTCCTCTCCTCTCCAGTTTGTAGGGGATCATCCAGTTAAACTGATTGGCAGTAGACACCAGACAAGACAGTTTCATTGAACACGGGATAATCTGCCTGTGTAGTTCATGGCCCTATAATTTTGTGATGGCCATTGGCTCAGACTTGTAAATGACCACTTGGCTATAAATCAGGGATATCTATTACTGGGAAATCTGGCTTGCTGGATTTCCGTGGGTTTTTCAGGAAATCTGGGAACTTTTGTGTTCTTTAAAAAAAAATTTTTTTTGGCGTAAATAGACAGTTTACACAAATGTCTATTTCTGCAAATTTGACACACCCTGGAAAATCCGCGAAGTGGCTGGGCTCAATGCAGATTGAGCCGGGCCAGTTCTCAGGGAAGCGAGCCCTAAGTCCGGGGGGAGAGGGTGGGGCGGAGCAGACGGCAGCTGGGGGAGCTTCACCCCCAGACGGATTCCTCCGGTATCCCTGCTATGAATGTACCATGGAAAGGCCTGTGACATATGGCTGAAAAAGAGGAAACGCGTCACCAAAACGGAGGGCTGAAGATGACACTGAAGGGCATGACATTTGCATGGGCTCATTGATATGTGCCAGTGTGTGAACGGGAGCGCCGTTCTGCTTGCCTGCGACGTCTTTCCTTGCAAAATGGCTCCATAGTGGCAAATTCAGCAGGGGAGTGCAGAAATGGCCATGGAGCAGGGTGTGGGTGTGTGCGTGCGTGCAGCCTGCAGCCGGCCCTCCCCCCTAGCCTGGCCATCGAGGACCGGCCTCTGGGAAATAGGCCACACGGGCCACCAGTCACTCTCCAGCTCCGCGGACGGCTCTTCCTCCCTCGTGTCCTGCCTAACGCCTGACCTTGGCCGGCCTTTCAGGTGGACTTAGTGGACTGGGTGGACAACATGTGGCCGCGTCATCTGAAGGAGAGGCAGACGGACGCCACCAACACCATTTCGGAGATGAAGTACCCCAAAGTGAAGAAGTAAGTGCATTCTGCTTCTTGGAGGGCTGCACTTTGCCACCCTCTCCGTGGAATCCCTGCTGCTGCTGCTGAGCTGTGGCTGCTGGCAGAAGTGCGAGAGGAGCCACGTGGTTGGCGGGGCGATGTGGCTGCTGGCGGCTCTTGCTGGGCTGCTCCGAAATACAGGGAGGCAGGCGGCTCTGATGCCCCTGGGGTGGTGAATCTGCTCCAGGTTCCGGTCAGAACGCTGAAGGAGCTGCCCAGGCGTGGAAGGCCCTTGGGTGGCTCTTTCAGAGTTCTGGCTGAAACGCGCAGCAGATTCACTGCCCCCGCTGACATCGGAGCCACCAGCCTCGACTGCAGATTGGGGATTCCCCGTCTGACTCCTTTCCCTGCCAGTGCTGGAGCAGAGGCAGCGGAGGAGGCTGAGTCACCTGTAGCACCGGAGAGCAGCAACTCCAGGAGTTCTTTGCCAGAGGTGCGGACTTTGAAAGCTGTCCTATGGGGAAATCTCACTGAGAACTAGCGTCAGAGGGAGTGAGCGGGAACAGAACTTTTCTCCCTGTTGTGCTATGTTTTTGTTAAAAACAAAATATTGCAGGGAATTTTTACTTGGGGGAACATTGAAAGCCGTGGCATCGCCTCCGGGCAACTTGGAGTGGTGGAGGGCACGGCCCATCCAGCCGCACGTGTGTAGACTAGGTTTCACCTGGTTCCTTTTGTGGGGCGGCGGCGGCTGGATTTTATACAAATACTACTTTTGTGTGTGCTTCTGAAAACCTTACTTAATAGTTCTTTCATGCTTTGATTGTTGGTTGGTGAACGTGTTTCTTTAAAGGCTAGTGTTGAGGCGTGCGCACATTAAGCCAGAAATCCTGGCTTAATAAACCATCATGTGAACATCTAGCCTGTTTGCTCCTCCCTTTGCATGAGTGGCTAAACAAACCAGGAAGACGTGGTTGTGTCCAAAGCTGGGGTTGTGGTTAAGTTCCCCCTGAACAAGCTGGGCTCAGCTGGCCTGTGGATCTTGGCATGTTTGGAGGCACTACTAAACCCTAATCCCAGATTTGGATGTAATGTATAGCTATCCTGTCCTGGTTTGTTTGCCCGCCTGTGCGGAGGGGGGAATGAAAGGCTGTATGCACCAGCCTGCTGCTCATTCGCATCACGACTTATTAAGGCAGGATCCTTCTAAAACAAATGTTACGTTTCCTTTTTAACTCTTGGAAGCTGATAATAATGTTGTTTTGGGGGGATTTTCTCAATCATCTCCACAGGAATAAAAACTATCCAAATAGGAAAGGGGGAAGTCTTTCTTGAATATATTGTGAGAGACAGTGTGGTGTAGTGATTAGGGCTTGAGAGATCCGGGTTCTAGTCCCCGTTTGGCCATGAAGCTCACTGGATGACTTTGGGCCAGTCACGGACTCTCAGTGAGGAGAGCAGTACAATTATGTAAGCTGCCTCGGGTTCCTTGGAGGAAAAATGGTGGACTATAAACGTCATAATACATAAATAATAATAAAAATACAGATTTGAGCAAGGAAATTGTGAGGGGGCGGATGTGGTAGCAGAAGAGTCTCCCCCTGCTCTTAGAGTGGCCAGTTTTGTGTGTAGATACGGGAATAATGGCTGTCTTGTTTTCAAAGCGCTGTTCTGCCTTTTATAACGCACTACGGGATCTGCGTCACGGTTTTATGATACGTGTGAGACTCGCACAGTCTCTGTCTTTCTATTTGCTTATGTTTATTTGATTTATACCCTGCCTTTCCAACAAAAAAAAAAGAGAGGCACTTATTATTGGCCCTGGGTAGTAGCAACTTGACAAATGTGGGAAGCGGCCTGTTGAGTCTGTCGGCTTGCTTTTTCAGTCCACAGGATTCCCCTCAGGCTGAGCCACGCTTGCCCTTTTCTTCGTGGCCCGGCCTGCTTCCTGCTCCGAGTGCCGAAACGGAGGGGAACGTTGCAGGGCGCAACACGTGAGGAGGGGGAGCGGAGGGGGGCCGGGGCCGGTCTCCTTCTTGGATTTCGGGAGGGAGGCAGCGAAAAAGCACCTCCTTGTGTGTTGGGGGGGCTGGAGGTGGGGCTGAGGAGGGGCCAAAGTGGGGCGCGTCGTGCCTCTCCTTGCAGCCGGTGGGACCACGGCGGCCACGTTTCCTTTCTGCCTGGCTGTGGCAATTGGAGGCTTTAGGTTTCCTCGCCGTGTTTTGGGGCAGGGGGTTGAGTGCCTTTTCCGTTCGTGTGTGGGGAGGTGAGGGGGGAGCGGCAGGCCGTTAAGCTCGATGAAACGAAACACCGTCTGTGGAGAGCGGGAATCCGGCCTTCGCTGAACCCCCTCCGTTTCCCATCTCTCTCTTTTCCAAGCCCAGGCGAGCGGCCGGAGAGGAGGCGGCGGCTGGAGAAGGCCTGGCTTGGCGCACGTCCCTCAGTGCGCCGCCCTTGGGCCACCCCGATTGCCCGTCTCCCGCATGAACGCCCCCCCTCCCCATTGTTCCCCCCTCAGAGCTCGAGAGCGGGGGTCGAACCCCCTCCCCCTTCCACGTTTTGCACCCCCCCCCCCGGCCTCGGGATGCGCAGGCCACCGTTTCCATTCATTCCCTCCCTCGCCATGGGCTAGGAGCATGCCGTGCACGCGGGGGTTTTCTGGACTTCGTTTCCATTGATTGATTCGCATCTTCCTCACAGGTGATCCGGGCAGGGCACAAAGTTCACCCTCCCTTTTAATCTAACAGCAATCCTGTGAGGTAAATTAGGCCGAGAGAGTGTCATAGAATCATAGAATAGCAGAGTTGGAAGGGGCCTACAAGGCCATGGAGTCCAACCCCCTGCTCAATGGGCCTGAGCCTCACCCTGGGAGTTTCGTAGCTGAGTGGGGATTTGAACCTGGGTCTCTGCGGTCCTCTTCCACCGCTGTAACCACCAGAACACACTAGCACACTTTTGGACTACTGAGACAGGCAAAAAAAAAAAAAAAAAAAAACCCATGCCCAAAAAACCATCAAACAAAATGGTGGAATCAAACAGCCTTCCACAGCCTGATGGTCTCCAGATGTTTTGGACTTCCAAGACCCATCACCCCCAGCCAGCACGGCCAATGGTTAGGAGTGCTGGGAGTTGGAGTCCAAAAGATCTGTTGAGCAACGGTGGGCTACAACTTGCCAGTGGCTTATAAGGAACCTTCGTATCTTGAATCGTTACACCTGCTGCCCTGGGAATTGTGGGCCCTGCAATGCAGGGGGTGGGGTGGGGCGTTCATTTATTTATTGCAGGCTCCACGTTGGCAACCCCAGAACTAAACACTGCAGAAAAAATAACTCACTTCCCTCCTTTCTGTTCCTTTATTAACATTGAATAAAACTGTTTAATTTAAAACATACCAGGCATGGCTGGCTGGGGCATGGGAGTTGGAGGGCTTTTTTTCTGCCTAGACTTGCATAGGGTTGAACCCCAACTTCTCTTGCCTCGCCCCAAAGTCTCAGCGCTTCTTGTTTCACCCTTAAAACAACCCTGCAAAGTAGGGTTGTATGGAAGAGTGCTTCTGCGTAGGAGCCCAAAACCTGTCTGTAGATAATGAAGTTGGTTTTTTCCTGTTAAATGTTCGCCCAGTGGGAAGTTGTGTTTGACTATAGATGCCTGGTGTGTGTGCGTGCGCAGAGAGAAACACGCATGTGAAATCATCGGAATCCATTCTCTGCACGCCCTTCATTTAGCGATTATAGAATGTATGGAGGGGGGACGTTCGCAGAGATAGTTTTAGTTTTCTAAACAGTAATTTCAGGGAACGTCACGGCTAAGTAGGGATCTGAATTCCGCTTCGCTTCGCACCACATCGGGGGTCTGAGAATCCCCCCCACCCCCCGCAGATTGTGTGTTGGAATTGGCAACATCCCGCCTGTGGTGATCACAGCCACAGTTGTGGAGCCTTGTCGTACTATGAGAACAGTTTTGTACCCATCTGATGCCGCCTTGTTTGTCGGTGAGAAAGGCGCGAATGTCAGACTTACTTCCGGGTCACATTGTGGGTTTTCCAGCTTTTTCCCTATACTACTATTATTGTTTAGCTCGAAAAGTTACGATTTTTTAAAAAAGCTAGTTAAAGATCAACAGCAGTTCATTGCTAGTCCTGAAGTCGCCCCTCGTTCTGTGCGTGGTGTTCAGTGGAAATGACCAGGAGGTTTTGTTTGTAAGGTTCAACTAGGGTTACGTTCTGGTTCGTAAATTCAGCAATGTTTATGTCAAACTGCCGGCTGTCCTGTGGGATTGTCTTGTGGCTTTGAACCGTTTCGCTGAAGTGAGACCCTTTGCTTTTGGAATGGGTGCAGCAGACCCCACAGCTGAGGGCTCAGGCGCGCCACGTGATGAGACCTGGGCGTGGAGCAGAACTCGTGGAGGGGCGCCAGCCATAGCTACGGGTCTCCCCTCCATCGTAAAGAAATGGATCCAGCATTTCTTTATGGCTCCCTCCCTCCGGCTGGCTCGTACGTTCCCTGTGTGCGCGTTCAGCGGTGTCAGAGAGTGCCAACGGACTTCTGTGTCATTCAGGAGGGAAAGAAACAGCTTCCGTACGGCAAGCGGGCTTCCCCCTCCCTCTCTGGTTTGGCATTGCGTGGTGCCCCGTTGTTTTTATGGTGTTGGGTTTCTGAATTGGGTTCTTTTCAACCCGTCCCTGTCCACCCCCACCCACCCGGCATTCTCTTTGGGAAGGAAGGAAGGAAGGAAGGAAGGAAGGAAGGAAGGAAGAGTCACACTTTCCTCAGTGGGCTGATCAAAGAAAGATCCCACGGAGAACAGTAAAACGTCTGCTGGGATCCAGGAGTTGTTTTATGGCCTGATCTGAATGGCCTAGTCATGCCAGAGGGACAGGCAGGGCAGGACCCACGGCAAGAGCCAAGGAGCGGATCCCAGGGTGAAGGCCGTGCCTGTGCGTTCGTTTGCCTGCCCGCTTTCCCCCCTCAGAGTTCAGATGAGACTGTGCAGTTTGTGCTCCTTCCTGGTAGCGCCCGTGGGTGTGCGCCCGCATCTCTGCCCCCGTGTGGGAGGCCGCCTTCCTGCCTGAGTAGCGACCGTGGCACTCCCTCATGGGCTTGTGCTGTGCTGATCACCTGTGCGACTCTTCTTTCGGTGTGGGGGTCTTGGCCCCTCGTGAATTCATTTTCTGTGTTGTTGTGGGTGTCCTTTCTCTGTTTCCTACACAGTTGTGCAAATCTGCAGCATGCATTAGTGTGCCTCGGTGTAGGCTCGGTACAGTGGGAGGAAATGGGCACAGCCAAAGGATGACCTTTAGGCCGGCACCAGGCTCTGCCCATGCGGCCCCGGGAAGAAAGCGTCGCTCCAGATGCGTAGAGAGAGCGCCTTTCCTGGAGCTACGCTCACCCAGGGTGCGCAACGGCTCTGCTGCATTTCGTTCTGAATTGGGAGCAATTAAAGAAGTTGACTCACGAGCGGCATGAACCCTTCGCTAACTGGTAGCGTTACAAAATTCCCCAGGATCGCTTCTGTACGCTTCTGTTTTGCTTTTTACTGTTTCAGCGCCTTTCCAACGTTCCTTGATCCTCACAGGAAAAAAACACAAAAAACGGAGCCGCCCCTGGGAACGCTTTTCTGGTCCAAAGAGCGATCACAAATTGAACTTCCGGGGGGGAGAAGAGGGAAAACCTCAAAAGAGCCCCCTGTGAAATGGCCGTTGAATTAAAAGCGACTTTGTTTTTTTAAAAAACATTGCATGAATTAGGAAAAGCACAAGAATTAGGAAAAGCAAAGCAGTGGGTTTTTTTGCAGGGGAGGGGGGGGCAGGTGTCTGTAGTTCAAGGAGCTTCAAGTTCCGTCTTCCTTCCTGTCCTCTCCTCCCCCCCCCCCCCAAGCCCTCTCAGTTGCATAGAACTGTGCCTGTTCTTTTGAACATGTTCCTCTCCAGTCTGTGGCAGGCAGAGAGAGCGCTGCCCGCTGGGATGTGTGATTAGGGAAATGCCTTTTTCCAAGATGGACACTCGAGCGCTTTCTGGCCGCAAAGAAACCCACACGCTGCCGTCCGTTGAAAAGTTGGGCGTTCTTCTCCTGTAGCAAAGCCGCCTCCGTTTTGTGATGCAGAACCTGCCCGGCGAGGCTGGTGCGCGCGGTGTCAGATGAGGAGGAGCCGCGCGGAGCGCACCATGTGACTGCAGCGTTATGTGGGGAGGAAGCCGTGGAGGTCAACGCAAAGGCATTTCGCCAGAGACCGCCTTGCGGAGGAAGGCCTTTTTTTCTTCCTCCCCGGATTCCTAACCCTTTCATCAACTGCTGGTGATGAATGGAAAAGCATCCGCCATTAGAATAATAGCGGAAATTTAAGGACGGAGTGATTTGTTCGCACTCAGAGCAGGCTGAGGGGGGAAGGAAGCCGGGAGGGAAACACAGGCGCTGCTGAAGGGCCCTTTGAATATCACTAACTGTCTGGGGAAAATACACCGTTCTTAGATGTGGAGGTCCAGCTTCAGGTCAAGGGGTGTGTGTGGATTAAATGGGGAACAAGAACCCCCCCTGTCCCTGCGTCCGCCCGCATGTCTTTGGCTTTAACATCTTTGGGGTTCATTTCAAAATCAAATGGTTGACTTTCCAAAAACCCGGAGGGCCCAAGGCTGAGTGGTAAAAGCACAGGCTTTGCACCCAGGAGGTTCCAGGTTTCACTTGTGGCATCTCCAGTTAAAAAGAAGGAAAACTTTTGGAGAGGTGGCTTTTGAGTGTTCAAAGTGCTCCAGATTCCTAGTAATCCTCACAAAAGCCCTGCTAGGTAGAGCTGTATTAATATCCCCATTTTCTACGTGGGGTCGAGGCTTTAGTGACTTCCCTAAGGCCACCTAGCAGTGGCTTCTGGCCTGATAGAAGATTCGAACTCGGGACGTCCTAGCGCATGTCCCACTCCAGACCAGTGGAGGGGGAAGGAAAGGGGTTTTGAGCATATTTATGTATAATACTTAGAACATCGCCTAATGCAATGAAATCTCTAAGCAGTTTTCACTAACGGGCGCACATCATACAGTATAGAAACACTCAAAGGGCGCAATCCTATGCATGTTTAGACCCCCCCCCCTCCCAAAGAAGTTCTATGACCCCCAGCATTCCCAGGTGGGAGTTGTAGGATTTTTTCTGCCCCAACTTGCATACCAGGAACAGAAGCAATAAAACAGAACAGGGCCAGATAAAAGTTCATCACACCTGCCCAAGGATAATTGGATTTCTACCATTCTAAGCGAAGAAAAGGTACCTCAGTTAGTAATTCATTTGTCCTTTTCAACGTTGTCCTTGAAGGTAACTGAAAAGAATGCTATCTGCAAGCATTTGTATTTGTGGCAGTATTTTCATTTCAAAAAAAAACTTTTGAAGCACTTGGAAACTATTAATGTTTGTCGATGGCTTCTTTCAAATCGAGCTGCCCCTTGTAAATGAATTCATGAAAAGTTTTCTTTGTTTTCTTTACATTTAAAGTTTCTTGCCTGCTGCTTTCAAAAAAAGAAGAGAAATGAAACTGGCTTCCATTTCAGCTGGGCCTGTGCAATAATTGTACAATAATAAAGCAGGTAGAGAAAAGGACAAATGGTTCGGAAAGAGCCGAGGAGCGAAGGACTCGTATTTTGAAGAGCGGCGTGCCGAGGTCACACTCCAGCCCTCGTTACGCCTGCTGATTTCAGTCCGCTTCAGCAGGCTGGGTTTCAGCCTGGAAGCCTTCACAGCTCCTTGGATTCTCTCTGGTATTTCCCCCCCTCGTCTCCCTCGTGTCTCTCTCTCTCTCTCTCTCTCTCTGACATGTCCCCAGGCTGAGGGGAACCGAGCCTCTCGCCTGCCTGCCTTCAAAGCAAAGCGCAGCTGAAGATGGTCTTGTGGGGGGTGGGGGGAAGCGCGTGATTGTGCAAGGGAAGCGTTACAATTGCAAGGCAGAGGCGCGGGGAGGGTGCGTTCGTGCTTGTGCGTCCCCTCCCGCTCCGAAGCCTGCAAATTTACCGTCTTCGTGACAGCATTGCGTATCGCTCTGTCAACTCCCGGCCCTGGATGGGGTTGCTAGGCAGCGGGCTCTCCTCTGTCCCAAGACTTTCTGATTTGCTCGCCCTTCCTGGGGCACATGGCCAGGGCCCTGCCTAGCCGATCTCGTCTGGAGGGACTTTTGCATACAGCCCAGATCCTGCACCTGAAATGAGAGCCGGCGGGGGGAGGACGCTGCTGCCGCCGCCGCCGCCGCTGCTGCGTGTTGGAGCTTTTTTGGGAAGCGAGGGGGACCGGCGGGGAGGGGAGGGGAGGGGCGTGAGCTTGCTTTCCGATCCTGCGCCCTCAGCCTGGTGGGGAAGGTTGAGGATCTGTAGATCTGGAGAGAGAGACTGAGGCACCCACCCTGAGCCAGCGGCCGGAACAAGGAAAAGAGGTTAGTGGGTTAAGTGGCGTGGCGTTTCCTGCCTTGGCCAAGGTGCCTGTGCTGAGCCTGAGCCGGGAGGCAGGGATTCAGCCATTAGACGCGGACGCACAGGAGTGGCAGGATCAAGCGGAGCCCTGCCGAGAGAGGGGCAGGCGGGCAGGCGGGCGCCTTGCTGGGAAACTGCCCTCCGAGTCTGACAAACAGGGCGGGAGCGGACTGAGGGCTTTGCCCATTCCAGTATCCGCAGTTCCTTCATGTCATTCCAGCTTGCCCAGAACCTAAAAAGAAGAACTGGAGCCTGAGTGCAGCTCATTTCTCTGCTGGGGCTCTGTGTTTGCCGGGGGGGTGGGTGGGGGTTTGCCCCCCTCCCCTCTCCCCTCCACTGATTAATTACCCAGTGGTAGAGATGAAACAGCCCACCGCGTGTGGGTCAGGTTTGAGCAGGGCTGTTTAAAACTTTGTTCTTGGGCACCGTTTGGAAAGGGCTGGAAGGGAGGCTTCCATTTCTGAGGCGTCCAAAGCAAGCCTCCGCTAGCATCGTGTTGGAACACCGAGCCAAGGGCCGCGCACGTAGATAACCCCTTTAACTCTGTAATTCCTCAGATTTGTGGAATTGCTTTTTTCCACCCAGACGCTTCGAATGAGAAATCCAGAACTGCCTAGGCAAAATTCCCCCTCGCCAAAACCCAGTTGTTGTTTCAGAGAGCGAGTGAGACGTCTTACAGTCGTTGACGCGTTTGCAATTGCTGCTTCTCCTTGAGGACGGGAGCTGTGGATTTCACAGTCCTGTGGGGAAGCCCCCTTCCGAGTCCTGGGGTGCCGGTTCCTGAATGCCCGTGTGCTTTGCAGGTATTGCCTGATGAGCGTGAAAGGGTGCTTCACCGATTTCCACATTGATTTCGGGGGGACCTCCGTTTGGTACCACGTTTTCCGAGGAGGGAAGGTGAGTGAGTGCGACGCTTTCGCGGAGGGGGAGGGGGGCTCTCAGCTGCCGCCTGGGGGTTTCCGTTTCCCCGTCCCTTTACGAAACACTTGCAATTGCTGCCACTCAGATTCTTCAGCCGTCGTCTCGGACAATGGGGAACACGACCGTGGGGAGGGCTTCGTGCGTGAAGCAAAAATGGGCCCTGAGATGCGCGCTGGCGCGTTCGTTTCCACGTTCGCTCCCTGCTTTTTGACCCCTCCGGAGGGAAGGAGGCCCCCCCTGGCAAGCCGCTTGTGTCATTTTGAAAGAAAGAAACAAATAAATCAGTACAAAAACAAAACAAACAAATTACGCACCAGCACCAGATCAACAATTGAATAATGAACAGTTTCCAGTTCTCGAATGTCTCGTGGAACAGCATGGTCTTGGGTTCAGAAATGCGTATTCCTTTTGCTTAGTTCTGCCCAGATCTCTCTCCATTCTCAGTCCTCAGGCAGGGTGCTGTGTGCGTATGTGTGTACACCCTGTTTTATATCTTTTTCACAAATATATCAACAGTTAACCAAATGTTCTCCACTTGGGGCAGCAGGTATCTTTCCCAGGGTGAAATAAGAGGCCGCAGATGCCAGATGCCTCCCAAGAGTGTCCCCAGTTTGTCCCCGCCTCCCCCGCCACCCCACCCCCCCGGCAACTCCATTCCTTGCCACCGCCAGGGACGCAAAAATTTCTTGGCTGGGTTGCAAGCCATGGCCCTCTTGCTCCCCACGCAGGTCAGGGGGGAGGTCCGGAGAAGCTGCCCGTCCCCCTCGCAGAGCGCCGGAGGCCTTGACTTGAGGCTCCCCTTGTGCTGTCGGCGCTTGGATGCCGCTCGCACATGTCTTGGAGGCAAATTCAGTGGCGCTGTACAATGCTGGTTTAGTCCCGCTTTCCCCAATTTCTCTCCCTCCAGACGTTTTGGACTGCAGCTCCCAGCCAGGGCAAGATGGGTGTTGCAGTCCAAGACATCTGGAGAGAACCAGGTTGAGGGAGGCTGGTTTGGTCTTAGCCGCACGAAGTCAGGCCCCGGTGGACTGGGGCTATTCCTGTGTGTTTCGCCATTTAGTGGGCGGCTGTGGGCAGGTTCAAACCCCTCATTCAGCTGGAGGCCATGGAGGGGCCTTGAGGTAGGCCTACGTTTCTCACGTGTCGAGGGCTGGCGTGACGAGGCAGGCCCGTACCCGCACAAGGGGGAGGTTTCCACCTGCTGCAGGAAGTGTGACTGTGCAGAGACCCCCGGCGCCCCGGGACAGGGGGCTTGGGGTCCGTTTGCTGGGGTCGCAGCCTAAAGCCGCCCGTCTGAGGTTAAATGGCGGCACAAGGCTGTTCGTCAACAGCAACCATAAGGGAAAGTTGAAAAGAACATTGGACGAGAGAGCTTGAGGACCCCCGCGGATCCCGCACAGGCCCAGGGCACGGAGGGAGGCCCCGGCACCGGTTTGGTTGGGGCGACCTTGGGCCGCAGGTTCAGCCTTGAGATGGACTGTCCATCTTCTTGCCAAAGAGCCCCCCGCCCACCTGCCCCTTGCTGCTGTTTCTGCTTCCAGATCTTCTGGCTGATTCCCCCAACTTCGCAGAACCTCGAACTCTACGAGGAATGGGTTCTCTCGGGGAAGCAAAGCGACGTCTTCCTCGGGGACAGGGTGGAGCTCTGCCAAAGGATTGAGCTGAAGCAAGGGCACACCTTCTTCATTCCTTCCGGTAACTCTCGCCTCTAAGAGGGCGGCGGCGGCGGCGGTCTTTCCAAGCATCCCTTCCCCTTGCATGCCTCGGGGACCCTGTGGGCGGCCATCCCCTCGTCCAGGCGAGGTGGACGAATGGATCGTACCATGTGGAGCCTAAGGGGTGGGAGAAACTGCCTTCGAATGCTCCCCCCAAATAAAAAGAAGAAGAAGGTTCCGGCCCGGCTCTTGGCCTCCCGTGCTGCTTTTCCGTTGGCGGGGAGTCCTGAAGAGCAGGGAAGCATTCCAAAACGGTGTCCTTTGCCCGCCATCTGCGGTGGTGCTGTCCATTTCCACCGCTTTACTCAGCTTGGTCTGTGTCCGCTCCTCCGGGGTGGGGGTGGGGAGTTGCTCAGTCGGGGCAGGGAAGGGCGTTGAGCCCAGAGCCGGAAGGGCTGCAGGCAGGCAGGCAGGCAGGAGGCGCCCCTCTGCTGGCCGGCAAGAGCAGGAGGCCTCTGGTGTCGTCCCCCCCCCCGTGCCTGACCAGCCCAGGGGCTTCCTCCTGGCTGCAGCCATGGGGGGACAGCATGGCACACCCCTCTTCTGTTCGGTGCTTGAAGACGGAGGCTCCTGAGCTCACCCAGCCCCAGGGAGGTCGCTGGACCGTATCTTATGAGGTTTAAGACTCATAAGAACATCGGAAGCGGCCTGAGACGGAGTCTGACCCTGGGTCCATCGAGCCAAGTATTGTTGGCACTGACTGGCAGCAGCGGCTCTCCAGGGTCCCAGGCAGGAGTTTTTCCATCGCTACCTGGAAATCCAGGAATTGAACCTGGGACCTTTTGGATGGAAGCAGCTGCTGTGCCACTCAGCGATAGCAGGGTCCCAGCCCCCTGGACTTCCCATAGCGAGGACCCATCTGGGATGAAACACCGTGATTTGGCAGGACTTCGTGTTGTCCTGCGGACGCTGAGCTCTTCAGCTCCCTACTTTCCTGGGCTTACAGAACCCTGCGTTCTGGGGACCCCTCTCCGACCAAGTGCCAGCCACCTGCTCAGTGGGTGAAGCACGTACAGATCCTGCTGTGGGGGGGAGGGGAGGGGAGGGGAGGGGGGCTGCAGGTGTGCAGCTGCAGGAAAGGGGCAGGTCGGCTGGGCTTAGGGTTGCAGTGCTGGCGAGGGGAAGCCCCCCCTGCCCCCACTTTCTTGCCCTGAGGTTTCCCCCATAAGCTTGTCTCGTGTGGCATTTTCCCCGTGAAATGTACCCTTTCCTCCCCCCCTCCTAATTTTCTCCTCCCTTTCCTAGGGTGGATCCATGCCGTTTACACTCCGGTAGATTCCCTGGTGTTTGGTGGAAACATCCTGCATAGCTTTAACGTCCCCATGCAGCTTCGCATCTACGAGATTGAGGACAGAACGAGGGTAAGGCTCGCCAATCTCTCCCGACTTTCTCGGCGCATGAAATGACACGTTCCTTTGATGCGGGAGGCTGGAGGACTGGCGTTTCGCAGGAGGCCCAAGAGCTGCTCTGGGTGAACGGAGTGTCTCCCCGCTGGCGGGTTAAAGACCGCCTTCCGAGGCCTGCTTTCTGCCATCAGCAGGAGAAGCTGGGATTTGGGCAAAACTCCGGCATTTGCAGGAGCATCAGCCAGGAGCTGAGTGGGTGCTTCCCGGCCTCTGAGCCTCCGCTGACCTGACCTGCCTACGAGGCGGTGTTTGTGGGGAACTCAGGAGCAGCCTTGCAGGAGCTAGCGAGGCGCGCCTGTGCTGGCACCCCGGCTGCTGCAGGAGCAGGCCCCGGTTCTTGCTGAACGCCCGTTCCCTTGCTAGTCCGGCGCTCCGGCTGGTTCTTTGGCAACGGCGCCTCCGCTCTCCACCGCCCCCTGTGGCTCAAGGGCCCTCCGGCCTCTGAGCTGGATTCACCACGCGGCCGTCCCCGTCTGCCATCAGCCCTTCTTGGATCGGTTTCCAGAGGGGGGCCGTCAAGATGAACCCATTTATGGCGGCAAACGCTTTGGTGAGCGACGGTCCACTGCAGCAGAAGCACGGAAAGCTATACTGCGGTCCAAGCGCTTAGGCACTCAAGAGGGGCAGGGAGTGGGGACTGTAAGCACGGAGGTCAGGGAGAGTGGAAATGCAAGTCACATTCCATGAGAACCTCATTGACAGGAGCCATCCGGGAAGCAGTTGTTGACCGACACAAACATCCTTGCACTGGTAAGCTCATGAACACATGTAGGAGGAGGACGACGGCCATCATCATCATCATCATCAAACGTTGTTCCTATTTAGGCCACAGGAGATAGATTTGAACCTCTTGATGAATTGTGGCTTAGCTACAATTCGTCAAGCGTCTGTCCTTGAAGAGGCTTGAAGAGGGACAAATGGTGGTTTTTCAGCCGCACGACACGTGTTAATGAGATCACCAACGCGAGGCTGCCCGTGTCTTTGTCAACGGCCGCTGTAAATAAGTAATAACCACTGGCTGTACTTCTTGCATTTCTGTTCCCTCTGACCTCGGTGTTACGATCCCTTGGTGCTCAGGAGGACACTTGAGGCATCCGATGAAACGCACTTGCAGTCTGCGGAAGCTGGTGCTGTAATCGGGGGGGGGGTTCGGGTGGCCCCGCGACGGTGTTGTTCCTGTGACTCGTGTTGAGCAGGCGCTCCGCCTTGCGCCCTCCCTGCACCGGGCTCTGTTTAGTGGCGTCCCGCTGGCTCCCTTTCTCCCCTGGAACCCCATTCCTGCCACGGCTCCGGATCACTTAGAACGCCTCCCTCCGGGATCAGGTTCCCCTCTCCAGGTGTCATTCCGGGCGGAAAGTCAGTGCGGACGGGGCTAGGAGGCAGAACGTTTGGGGCGCGCTGAGGTCCCCGCCGCTGCCCTGCCACCCGTGAGCCTTGACCAGTCCTGCTTCCTCCCTCTCCCTGCAGGCCCAAGGTTGCTCCTATTGAGGCCGCAGGAGATTGCTTTGAACCGCTCGATGCATTGCGGCTTAGCTACAACTCGTCAGTACTGTGCCTGGCGCGGCCGAGCGTAAGGCCAGGGATCAAGGCTGCGGAGCCAGGAGGGCCGTGGGGGTGTGTGTGTCTGTGATCGCCGGAGCTGTGCCCCTTGTTTCTGATTGGTTTGCCCACACTTGGGTGTGTGGGATGCCCGTTTGCCATGGAATTGGGTCGTGTTTTCCTTCTGGTCTCCCTGTTCTTTTGTGTGGTTGAACGCGGGTGAATTGCGAACCCTGTCAGTTGCTGCCCACTGGCTCCTCCGTGGGCGTTCTGGGATCATTCCCCCCCTTCCCCAAGGCCACATGGTCACACAAGGGCCTGTTCCCCCCTTGAGCGTCCCCTGAGGGGGTGGGTCTCCCTCACCTGGGCTCCCCCTCCTGAGGGCTCTCCCTGGGGACACGGATATCTTTGCTTCTTTCGGCATGGATAGGAAGCTGGGCCCGTGGTCTGCCTAGCCCGGTATTGTCAATTCTGACTGGCAGCAGTGGCTCCCCAGGCAGGGGGTTTCCAGCCCTACCTGGAGATGCTGCCAGGGCTCTCCCTGGGACCTTCTGGTGCAAAGCAGGGGCTATACCACACGGAGCTACAGCCCCTCCAGAGAGGATCCAGGTGGCCGTGTCTACAGCTCCAATTCAGCAGCGTGGGTCGGGCTGCAGAGGGCAGCGGGGGCAAGAACCCGGGACGGACGGACACGGACGTTGGTAGGCAGCCAGGCCTCCCTCAGAGCTCCATGCTGTGGCTCGCAGGCGGCTGGTGAAGCCTCGAGGATGTCGCGTTCTAGTGCTGGTTTTGAAAGGGGGGCTGCGTTGCCCTCACAACTGCCAATAGGGGACCTGGGTTTCTCCAAAGGATGAGGAGCGAATCCGACCCTGAGCGCCTGCCTCGCCTCTTCCGTGGACTCCCTGTGTGGCCGTGGTCCAGGCATTCGCTCCGCCTCAGTTCCCCGCCTCTGCAGTCGGGACAAAAGAGGCCCCCTAACAAGGGTGTGGTGAGGGTGGACAGGGGGGGAGGGGGCGCAGTGCTTGCCCACCCTGTGAGAAGGCCTGCAATGTGGAGCAGGTGGTGTTGTGGGGTCACCTGGCTGCAGCCCAGGTTGAGACGGGCTGGCCTTCCTTTCCAGCATCGGCCTTTTCGATTTTGTCAGACTGGAATCCCTGTTGTCCGGCTGCCTGTGTTTGTTTCAACACCTAAAACAGGCTAAGACGATACGGCCGATTTATAGCCCGGTTCAAAAATCAGCCTACCTATGTGAGGCTTAGTTTAAGACCCAGAATCTAGGTCAGTTTCTCATAACCCAAGCGGGTATTTTGAGTTTGGAAGAAAACTAGGCCGACTGAGAGCCGGCGCAGTGCGTAGTGGTCGAGACGTGGCCTTTCAGCCACCCAGCCACGGGCTTGTGAGGCTGTTCGCCTCGGGTTCTAGCCACAATAGGGGGAGACGGATGCGGACAGAGCTGCTTATATTCAGTTTGAATACTTCTATGCCTCCATTCAATCTTCCTCCCAGGGTGGTTTACAACAGGGATGGAACACAGTTAATTATTACGTGTGGGCAGTTGTAGCTACATTTTAAGCTAAAGGCAGTTCAGTCCTAAAAGCAGCTTAAGACATTCAGCAGGATTAAAATCGTCATAAATGAATGAATTAGAAGTCTTTGCCTAGAGCTAAGGGGACAGCGAGGCAGGCGCCAGGTGGGCCTGCCTGGGGTGAGCGCACTGCGCCATGGTTGTAGGCAAAACCCTTGGCATGCTCAGAGGCAGCCTTTCCCAAGCTGGGGCCCCTCTGGATGTGTGCCGGACTACAACTCCCATCCAGCCAGCCAGCCAGCATGTAGTGCAGCACACCTGGAGGGCAACAGGTGGGGGGAAGTGGCTCGAAAGCACAAGACAGTTGCGGCTGGTGTGTCTGTTGCTGCTGTCACAAATTTATAAAAGGACAGAAGTTTTTCCACAGCTGTTAGTGCTGCATGGAACTTCCCAGTTCAGGAGCAATCTCAGTCTGGATGCTGGGGGTGGGGTGGGGCTGCTCACACGACATGCCGGTGGCGCCGACGTCCGCGGGGCGGGGAATCCGCTCCGGGTTTCAGTCAGAACGCGAAAGGAACACTCTGCAAAGTGTGGATGCAGCATCCCACTGGCACCGGAGCCGCAGCCTCCACTCTGGGGGGGTGGGGAGGGGGTCACCCTTTATCCCCTGGGCAAGGAGGAGTTGCACCTTCCCAATCCGCTCTCGATGATGGTGTGCGGGACTCGGAGATACGAACACCAGGAGGGCCCTGAGGCTGGATGAGACCCAGGGCCCTTCTAGCCCAGCGCCCTGTTCACCCAGGGGCCAGGCAGCCCTCGGCCAGGGACCCACAAGGCAGGACATGGCGCAGCAGCACCCTCCCACCCATGTTCCCCAGCAACACAGGCTGGGGAACAATAACAAAGGGTTGTTTCTGCGAAAGTCCCTGAAATACCTTCAACTTTGCTTTGAACTACGAAAAGTTGTCCTTCTCTAGAAGGGCAGATTTTCCCACTTAGTGTTCAGAAATAATTAGGGGGGAAACCTCAGTGGGTTGGAAATGATCGACCGTAGGACCTAGAGTTGGAAAGCATCAATTAAATCCTCTCCTCTAAGCCCCATTTGGGTTAGGTTTTTATTTCTTTGGTAAGGGGATAAGTTGCAATCTTAAAACGGTGCGATTTCAGGCATTTTGGTTGTGCGATTATTCCCTTTCCTAAATAAAGTCCCACCTTGACGCTGTCGAACCCGTGAGGCGACTCACGACATCAAAAAGCAATGTGGTCCCCACTGACGTTTATGCCCCCCCACCTTTCTGGGGTTTCTGTGGGCAGTCCCCCATGCAGGCAGCTTCACTTTAACAAGGTGGCCGCCTCGTCATCTTTCAAGCGTGTCCTGGGAGCAGCAAAATATTTATCTATCTGTTTAAACTATTTTTATCCCATTCCTCAGCCCCCCCAAAAGGGGGGGCTCCCGAAGTGGCTTGCATGTGTGCAGTCAGTAAAACAAGGTAGCTCCTGCCCGCAAGTTTACTGTCTGAAAAGACGCAGCACGCAAGGAAAAAGTGGTGGGCAGGGAAGAGGAAGGAACCTTTCGGCAGATCTCGTGGAGCAGCCCTGCTTCTCCACACGTCTCCCTTTGAGCAGCCTGCAAAAACATGAAATGCAACGACGCCCAAACTGCACTGCCAAAGAATAAAAACCAGCTTTTACAGAGAAACACTCCTATCATTCATCAAGTCATTGGGCTGCTAAAAGTTTTGGCTTGGCACCAAAAGGACTGCCAAGTTGGTTCCTGGCAGATGTTTCACAGGGCACAACCCTACGCCTAGGGTGTGGTGGGTTTTTTTTGGGGGGGAGGTATTTTGCCCTGACCCCTTTTGCCTTTGACTCCGCCAACCATTGGAATTTGGCCGTTGGGCTGAAAGCGGTTCTTCACCCTGGTTTATAGGCGCAAGAGCGCCTGAATGGATCCCGCGGAGAGCCCAGCCCGCCTGCTGCCGACGGCCCGGCCAGGGGTCCCCAGGGGGCCCCTCCTGGGGCGTGATGGCAACAGCCCTCCCCCAGCCACGGTCTCCGCTCCCGCCGGTCGGCCGTCTCTCTCACCGGACGGTTTCCAGAGCGGAGGGCGAGTTTTCCGCAAGATCTCGAACTAGAGGCCTGGAGGGAATTGGCTGAGGGATGAAGCCCGGCTAGCGAGGGCCGTTGGGAACTCAAATTGACGATTCGCGTTTGGCCCTTCACAGCCCGGGAGCACTGCATGCCTTTGACTGCCTTGTCTTGCGCATTTACATTTTCATTATTCTTATTCTTATTATTCTAAAAAAACCAAAAAAATTAAATAATTGGTAAATGGCTAAATTTGGTGACGGTCAAAAACCTGCCAGCAAAATGTTGAGCAAATGATGTCTTTAATATTCCCCAGGCATGTGGCTGAAAACCATTTGAAGGCTGAGGGGTGGAACAGGCGGCTTCCCGTTTGTAAGTCAATTTTTTTGCAAATTTTGTTTCCTGCAGTGCTCTCTCCGGGGAAAAGAATCATAAAAAAGAAAAGACAAATCATAATTTGAGTTCCGTTGATGAGCCTCCCTCTTTTAGCACGGCTGATTTCCCTTGTGTCTTGTGACCACGGCAATGAGCAATGTGGCATGTAGGGGAGACCCTGGCGGGCTTTGCGAGGAGGCAGGAAGGGTCGGTGCGGCGGGCGTCCGGGGGGCGTCCGGGGTGGGGGTGGGGGCTCTACCTTCCTCGCCAGGGCCCCTCTCCTCAGGAGGCAGCGCAGCAGGGCAGGGGCGTCTGCCTGCAGGCAGTCCGGGGTCCTGGCTATGGCGCCTCCTGCTAAAAGTAGCCGGTGAGAGGAGCGATTCCCCGCTTGAGACCCCGCCAGTCAAAGCGAGCCATGCTGGGCTCGAGGCGGGGCCTGCCCCAGCGGGCGGCAAGGCTGGGTGCTTGCCAGGACCCCCCCAAGCCAGGAGAGGGCCCACGGTGCTGCCGTTTGGACGTTGCACAGGGTACCCAAGGGGACAGAAAGAAAGAGGGTTCTGGGTCCACGCGCTCTGCCTCTCCTGGGTTAGGGGAGAAGAAGCCTCGCCTGAGAACGTCCGCTGGCCTCGTCCTTGCGACAGCGCTGTGGCGCAAGTTGTGAGCGTTCTCGTGCTACCAGTGGGAAAGCGGAGGCGGGCTGGCTCCCCACAAGCAGGGCCGGGATTTGAACCCCACAAACCTGCTAGCGGCGAGTTCGTGGGAAGAAGCCTTTAACGCGCGCTACGTTCCTCGATAGGAACTATAGGGAAGGTGACCTAGGAGCAGGAACGTTCCTTGCACAATTGTCATCATAACGTAGCAGCAGCAGCAGCAACAAACACGTGAATAGCACAGTTTTGAATGCACAGCACTTGAGGCTGGCTTGGGCCTTCTCGACTCAGGGTGGAAACACGTGGGGCAGCGTCTGCCAAAACGGCGCTCTGTGATCCAGTGCAATTTCTCGGTGTTCAACACACACGCACCCCGTCTGCTTTGCTGATTGCCACGGGGGGCGGTGGGGGCGGTGGGACGGGACAGACACACGCACTCCGCGTGTTGATGTCCCGACACGGGTGAAGTCATAATAGGTGTTTCAGAGGGGGAAAAGGCCTCGCTTTGGAGGGCAGCCCGGCATTTCATATTAGCGAAGTGAGACCCAGCGGCCATCTCATCCAGCGTTCCGTGGCCCGCAATGGCCAACCGGGTGTCTCCAGGAAGCCCACGAGCGGGACACGACGGCAGCATCCCCCCCTCGCTCCGTGTTTTTCCCCAGGTTATGTCACACCATTTGCGTATTTGACGGTTCCTGTATTTACACGATGTGCCCTATTCAAGGCGAATGTCCAGGTTGGCAGGGAGGATCCCTCTCAAGGGTCCAGCCTCCCACCCCACCCCGCTTTGCAAGCCCCGTCTCCCAGGAAGGTGCCAGATTGGTGACCCACACGGCGAGGCTCCTGCGGAAGCCAGGCTGGGCCGCTCATTGTGCCTGCGGAAGGCATCCGTCTCCCTCGGCTCCACACCCCCCCCCCACTCTGGCACTTGTGCTCTCGGCCAGAGGAGGGCCCGACTTCCCTGCCTCCCCGACGGACTGACGCTTTCCCCCTCTGGCTTTCAGGTGCAGGCCAAGTTCCGTTACCCTTTCTACTATGAGATGTGTTGGTATGTCTTGGAGAGATACGTGTTCTGCGTGACCCAGCGCTCCCACCTCAGCAAAGAGTACCAGAAGGAGTCAATGGTCATTGGTAAGATTTGATTTGATTGATTACGTTTATTTACCGCCCCATCGCCAAAGCTCTCTGAGCGGCGAGCGGATCCTCTTGCAGTGCCTCTTTCGGGTGGGCGCCTGGCGCGGGAGACGCAGCGGCCCCGGGGCTGTTTCGCCTCCGGCACAAACAGGACGTAAATCTTTACGTCGGAGAACCGTGAAGACGATGAGGAAGGATTTTGCCGTTCCCAAGAGGACCAGGTGTGCGGCTGGAGCTCAGGCGTCTGGAACAGAGCACCGGCCTTGCCCCCGCGGAATTGCATTCCTCAAGGTTTTCTGTGGGCAAGCGGAACGCACACTCAGCTTTAACGCGTTGTTGTTGTTGTTGTTATTTGTGGGGTGGGGAAGTGTTTTGCCAGCGTTGAATTCTCCCGAAGAGACAAGGGTTTCCCGGAATGCCTTTGGCACAGGGGATCAGCAGGGCTTGGGAGTGCTTTTGGGCGCCCGGCAAAATCCTGTACCAAAGGGACGGGTTTTTCAGCGCTTGGAATAAATTTGGTCATTCGCCCAGCTTCATAGGCTGAATTGGCGTCGTGTCCAGCTAGTTTCTACACTTAGCAGAATGAAGCAGTAGAGGTTTTAAGACTCTGCGCCACCACATCAGGCTGCTGGGGTGGGGGCGGTGGTAGTGCACGGAAGAATGGGGAGCGCCCAGTTGGGCCACGTGGGGCAGGCAGCCATGGCGTGGGTGGGTGGGTGGTGCAGAGGAAGCTGCTGTACAGCGGCTTAGGCTTACTGGTCCATCTAGGCCAGCCTTTGCCAACCTGGTGCCCTCCAGGTGGGTTGTACTACAACTCCCAGCATGCCCTGGCCGGCATGTTTGAATGCTTTCTGATTAATGAGAAAAATCCCTCTAGGCACATATCAAAACAGCATGTCAGGAAGTAGCTCGCTGGTCAAGCTCCTGCCAGCAAAGGTCCCAGGTTCGAATCCTGCAGCCTCTCCAGGCAGGGCTGGGAAATGTCGGCCTGAAGCCCCCGAGAGCCCTGGCTGCCAGTCGGTGGCGCCAAAACTGGGCTCCACGGACCGAGGTTCTGACTCCGTAGGAGGTGGGCTCCTGGCGGGAGGCCAGCGGGGCCGTGTTCGTGACGGAGAGTCCAGAGGCAGGCAGGGGCTTCTCCCTCGCTGCGGGGTTTGGCTGCCGAGGGCTGGGCGTTTTTGCAGGCCAGACTTTGCAGTAGCTTCAGAGTTTTTGAGCCACCTTTTTGCTCCTCTCTCCCAGATACAACGAGGAAACGCAGCCTAGACAGCTTCTCGTCGGATTCCTGGGTAGACATGGATGACGACTTGTGCGACGTTCACGCTCGGGAGGAGAAGGACGAGCACCCGGAAAAAGCCCCCAAGGCCTCGGCCGACCGATCCTCTTCTCCCAACAGCACGCATTCCGAAGGGAAGGAGGGTTCGGGGAAGAAGCAGAAGCCCCCGGGCCCCCGGTACCTCAAAAGGACTTTATCCAACGAGTCCGATGACAGCGTGAGGTCGGCGCCGGCGGACTACCCCAAAACGCCCACGGGGTCGCCGGCCACGGAGGTTTCGGCCAAATGGACTCCCCTGACGGAGTTTGAACTGAAGGGCTTGAAAGCCCTCGTTGAGAAGCTCGAATCTCTTCCGGAGAATAAGAAATGTATCCCCGAAGGCATTGAGGATCCTCACGCTCTGCTGGAGGACGTGAAGGTGCGTAGGCGGCCGGCTCTTCTCGTGAGGAGCCATGCCTGTCTGTTCAAGCGGCTCGGTCTGGAGCAGAGCTGGTGCCCTTCAGGGGTTTCATACTACAACTCCCAGCATTCTGACCATTGGGCGTGCTGGTGAGCGACGGCGGCGGAAGTTGAAATCCAATATATCTGGGGGGGTGGGGGGGGCACCAGGCTGGGGAGGGCTGTTCCAGAGGGGGAGGGCTGATTTCTGTGCCCTTCCCCTGCTCGTACCTGCCTGATGGAAAACTTCCACACAGAGGTGGACCAAGTTCAGCGTAGTCACACGGCAGTATCCCAGAATTCTTACCTGTTCAGCTTTATAGAGAACGAATAACTCTTGCCTCTGGCGGACAGAAGCACTTACAGGTGGGTAGAAATGGAAGGGCAGCAGCATCTGGGCCTCCCATAAAATGTCTGTGCCTGAGGCCGGGGGAGTGCACCCTGGAAGCCTCACGCGGAAGGCCCCGGAGAGGGCGGCGTGGCGCAGGTGTCGCGTCTGGTGTGCCCACGGGGCCCCCGTGGGGCCAGGGAACTGTCTCCCTATAGGGCCTTAGCTGTTCAAGTGCACGGATTTTGATGAGGGGAGTGGGGGCAGTGCCAAATAAGCCATTTCCCCCTGTGTGTGGTACAGTCCTCTCACGGGACTGTACTGCAATCTTCCATCCCACCCAAGTGTTTAAATTTAGCCGTAAGGAAAGTAGTGAGGCTGTTGGTTGCTGTTGAAACACTTTCAGTTTGATTAAGGAGCTTTGTGGTCTGTGTAGGAAGTAGAAGGGTTTACTTTGTGTTACTCAGGCAAACGAACGGCTTCCTGTCAAAGGGATTCTCCCACTTGATTAGTGGAAGTGGGGAGGGGGCCTTGCAGGAGGCTGACTAAGTTGCGCTTGCCCTGACGCCAGCCGCTGGGTCGAAAGCTAGGATATGTGCATTGGCTGGACGTTGACGGCTCCTGTGGAAAGTTGTTGTGCGGAACAGAAAATCGCCCCTCCCCTGTTTTCCCCAGAGCACCTGAAGATTAGAGATGTGGGGAGTGGAATTATAACATTGTCTTTTTAGGGTTAGTATAAGCCCATCTTCATTCCTTCCCTGGTCTCCTCTCAGCACATACGTACCTACTCAGTGGCTGGGTTCACACAACATGACAAACCCACACTCAAGGTTGAGTGTGGGTTGTTGTTGAAGTGTGGGTTGTTGTGTTGTGTGAGCCCAGCCGCAGAGACAAACCGTGGCTTGTTATCCAAAAATAGCCCAAGAAGAGAACCCGTTGTTTGTTGTTGGGTTGTGAACTGTGGGTTGTCGTGGTTAACAAGCCACGGTTGGTTAGCATGGCCGGGTTCGCACAGCACAACAACCCATATTTAACCTTGAGTGTGGGTTGTGTTGCGTGAACCCAACTCCCAAGTAGGGGTTGAAAAATTGTCATGCGCTATAAGAAGTTGGGGACCACCTTCCGGTTAAGGAAATCTTAGCCAATTAGTTGTATGCATTTTAGTTGATTGATTAACTCTGCATAAACTTACATCCGAGAAAAACAATAGATTTAATGGGAAAGACAGCAGACTTTGCTTTTAGATGACATAGAAAGTCCTTTAGGAGGCATCTGCTTAGAAGAAGATACTCCCTGTCTTGCGTGTAGAAGGAAAAACACCTCTTTTAAAGTAAGATCTGTAATTTTTGCAAGGGGAATATTTTTTTAACCTCTGAGAGGGAGGTTGGAGACAGTTCCTAGAAAGCAGCCCACACAGGTGAGGCGAAGGTTTTCTTCCCAGTTTTTTGCTATTAGAATCTGCGCTGAAACAAACATGTTTACAATCATCTGCTCATCCTTAGTGGCTACCGCCTGCCTTTCCTAATGACAACACCACTGGATCCAAAGGCAATTTCTGCCCTGTGTGTTTTGCTGTGCTCCTAATTACATTAATCCAAAAACATTTGTATATTTGTAGGCCCACCCTGTATGTCTGAAATGGGCAAAATCCTGACTGCATTTCCAACGTAATTCATTAGGCAATGCATAGATTTTCTGCAGACTATGAAGTGTTAAATACCACAAATATGTTTTTATATAAATGTTCCCTTGCTGCTACATCTATAATGCTTTGGGCCTCACTCACATATATCCTTCCATTGTTTATCTGATATATTGAGGTTAAACATATCTCCGCTTTATCCTGGTCTCCTGCTCTTGTCATTCTGAAAACTTATTTTATAATTTTGATACAAAGCCCTTTTTGAAATCACAAGTAATTATTGACTTTTCCAAACTTAAGTGAAGTTAATGTTCGTTTTTTTTAAAAAAATGTAAGCGTGGGAGATGTCACGGGAAGCCGTCCGAGCGCTGTGTTTCTTTATGATGCGGATGGCGGTCAGGCACAGCCTTGAGATAACCCTTTTAACAGAACAGAAGAAAATGAATCTTACCAGCCTAGTTGTTCTGTGGGGACAGTTAAAAATCGCTGTTCCACCAACTTCAAAGAGAAATGCTTCTTAAGTTTTGAAAATGTGTTTCTTGTGCCATGTATGAAAGCTTCCTGGGGTGATTTCCACTTCTCCTCTGCAAAACAGGAAGAGCTGGGTGAATCCTGCAAGGAGAGCGGCAGGGGGCCCACATCCTGCACTCCACCTCTCTGAAAGGGGGTTGGACTCGATGGCCTTGCAGGCCCCTTCCAACTCCGCTATTCTATGAAAGCGGGAGAGGACGCTGCGCCTTTTGGGCTCCCACTTACAGCAAGGGCACCGGTGGGCTGGGCTTTTGCTGTTTCCTGTATTACAGTACATACCCCGATCCCTCTGGTTAATTAGTCTGTTTTCCTTTCCAAACAGAACATCCTGAAGGAACATGCAGATGATGACCAGAATCTCGCCATTTCTGGGGTCCCTGTGGTATCCTGGCCTAAGAAAAATGCAAAGGTAAGACTTGAAACCGTGGCATGAAGCGGGTGCACAAGGCACGCCAGACACGCAACGCTGCGCTGACTCTGGTTTGGGATCCTGAATGGACGAAGCCTCGCTCACAGCTGTCGCTCCCCCGCCAGGGGCCCCTTGCACCCAGCGCAGGTGGAAGATTGAAAGAGGGGCAAAGGGAGAGCAGGCTCCAAAACCCGCGGGGCGTGGGCGTGGTCGCCGGAACCTCCGTTTGCGCCCCACACTGTGGTTGGCACAAGCCGTGAGAGTTGGGAATGATGTCGGAATTGAACCATTCAGTAATTCATTCTGGTTTTGAGCTGCTGTTGTGGCTGGGGGGGGGGGATAATTTGGCAATACGAGGGATCAATACCTAAAGGGTTTCCTAGTCACTAGCTGTACCCGGCGTAACAGACACTGTTGTAGCATATCTTAAAGGTTATTAATTAAATATCATTGCGGGGGAGCGGGCTGCTTGGAGGTCGCCGATACAGCGCCGTCTGGCAGACCTGGGGGGCAGGGAGGTCGGGGGAGGGGGAGCAGGTGTCCCCCTCTCCCCAGGGTTCCTGTCAGCCTTGGGCCGGCCGCCCAGCTCGCATGAGATTAGGGTGGGGCCTGGGCTCGTAGCAGGCGAGCGGCCTCCCACCCGGCCACCAAGGGCCTCGGCCGTGCCTCGCTCATGATCCGGACCGTGGCGCTGCCCCATTTGTTAGGGGGGGGAGCGAAGAGGCAAAAAGGGGGGTAGGATTACCTTGGAAAGACCGGAGGAGTCAGGTGAGGGGCTTAGCAACCTGTATCAGCTGACGTTACACGTTGTTACTGTTGCTTAGCAACCTGTATCAGCTGAAGCCTGTACGGAAACATACCTAAGCGTTAGATAGATAGATAGATAGATAGATAGATAGATAGATTAGAGGTCGGCTTGTGTTTCTTCCCAATTGGATCCTCTTAGAATCATAGAAGGGTAGAGTTGGAAGGGGCCTATAAGGCCATCGAGTCCAGCCCCCTGCTCAATGCAGGAATCCACCCTAAAGCATCCCTGACAGGTGGTTGTCCAGCTGCCTCTTGAAGGCCTCGAGTGTGGGAGAGCCCACCGCCTCCCTAGGTAACTGGTTCCATTGTCGTACTGCTCTGACAGTCAGGAAGATTTTCCTGATGTCCAGCCAGAATTTGGCTTCCTGTAACTTCAGCCCATCATTCCGTGTCCTTCACTCTGGGAGGATCGAGAAGAGATCCTGGCCCTCTTCCGTGTGTCAACGTTTAAAGTATTTGAGGACTGCTCTCATGTCTCCCCTCAGCCTTCTCTTCTCCAGGCTAAACATGCCCAGTTCTTTCAGTCTCTCCTCGTAGGGCTTTTGTTTCCAGGCCCCTGATCATCCTCGTTGCCCTCCTCTGAACCCCCTCCAGCTTGTCTGCATCCTTCTTGATATATCCCGCATTCTCAAGGCAGTATACGTGGCGTTCGCAGGCGGTCTTCCAGCCAGACCTCCTTAGCTTCAGCAAGGGAGCTGCACTGGGCACCTTCCAGCCACACCCTTGAATTCTGCGCCGTTCACGCACACGTTTTAATACACAGGATGGCACTCCCTGCAAAGAGGGGCAAGTTAGAGGAAGTGGGGGGCTGTGTGCTCCAGTTTCCCCATAGCCCTTTGCACCCACTCATTCGCTTTGCTTAGCCATCCCCTGTGAGGCAAAGGTCCCCCTTCCTCTCTAAGGAGAAGATGCCCTGCCTCCTGCCACTGCTTCTCTCAGGGCAGAAGCCGTACAGATGAAAAGGTTTGTTCAGCAGAGGAGGTGGTGTGTGAATGGGGCTATTGGCTTGTACGGTGCCTGAGGTCGAGAAAATAAGGTCCTCTTAAGTAGGAACGGGCTGGGTAGCGCAGAGGCCAAATGTGTGATCTTTGAGTCAGGAAGCTGCTGGTTCAAATCTCACCCCAGCCATGAGTTTGACTAAGTGGCTTCTGAAAAGCTGCTATTTTCTGAGCCCACAAACACAATATATCTGTAAGTCAGCGGGCCATGAAATTCTGGCCTATTTTACAGAGTGGTTGCAAGGATTCTGGAGCGAGTGCGCTTGAAATGCCAGGGGACGCAGAGTGCTGTGCCCTCTTGGCATGAATCCATCATTTCTCACCACGTGCAGTAGGGAGCCCTCACAGCGAGGACCTCTTGGAAACGCCACCCTCTGATCTAGAGGCTCCATGATCTGCGGGAACTCATGGTGAAGGAAATGCGCTCTGCATTTGCTCAGGGGCATTTTCAGGTTGAGGCCTGGCACAAATTGAGCCCTGAGCTTTCACTTCTCTCGTGCTATTTAATAACTGAACAGTGGAAGATCCCACAACAGCATCTGAAGTGACCTGTGTCTTCTGTTTTGAGTTCAACCAATGTTTTCATCTTGAGTTGTTACCGGCCTTGTACCTTTAAATGCAGGATTTAATATGCACCTCCTTGGGCACCTTTAAAAGGGGATGCGGCCAATGATGGCTGCTGGTCAAGAGGGCTCTCATTCCCTCTAGAGCAGCTGCTGGAGAACATGAATGGGAGGGAGCGGGCGTCGTCTCCGGGGCCGCTGGTGGAGTAGGGAGGAGGCCTTGGGCCTGATCCAGCGCAGGGCGGCACTTAGGTTCTCAGTTGCCCCTTTTAAAAAAAGGGTTCTTGGACCGTTCCCTCTTTTACGCATTGCACTGTGCAGCCATCACCTTCTGATTTCTATTGTGAATAATAGTTTATTATATTTACTTCTTATTATTGTGTGGGTGCAATCCTACAGGCCCTTGGGGTACAGCCCAACCTAAGTCCTACTTCTGAGAAGAGCCATTGAAATGAATGGCACTCTAGCTAGTCACTCAGTGCTGTTCATTTCAGTGGGTCTTCTCGTAAGTAGGACTTAGCCTGGGCTTTACCCCAAGGGTGTGACTGGGGGGGGGGGAGATGGGGGGGCTCTTCTCCCGCCATAGCCCTGCTGGGAGCTGCAAGGCTCATCCCATGGACCACCATCGCGATCATGGATGGGGGGAGCGGAGCGGAGCCCAGCCCAGCCCAGCCCAGCCCAGCCCAGCCCAGCCCCCCCCTCCCCGGCCCTCCCCGGCCAACCTTTGCCCAGGCCCCTCCTTTGTACTCCTCCTGCAAGAGCACTGGCGGGGGGGGGGGGGGCTCCTGCGAACGACCCTGCTGGGGCGGGGGGGGGGCGGGGGTCCGCCTAATGCCGAGCCGGAGCCCCGCCCATCGTGCCCCGGGCGCCCGCCTCGCCCTTTAACCCCTTCCTTCCCTCCCTGTCCCCGGTAGCCAATGGCGACCCCCCCCTTTGTTCGGCCCAAGCGCCGGCTGCCCATTGGGCCCGGCCGGCCGAGGCCCGCCCCTTCCTGGTGCTGGCTCATGCATATGCATGAGGCCCCGCCCTCCCCCGCCCGCCTTCCTTCCCCTGCGCGTCCGCCTGCGCTGCGCTCCGTCCGTGCGTCCCTCCGTCCGTCCGTCCGTCCGCCCGCCCGCGCTGGGGGCGAGAGAGAGAGCGAGCGAGCGCCGGAGCCGAAGCCGGAGCCGGAGCCGCGCCTCCCCTGCCCCCCGGCCATGCCCGCCCGCCTGCCCTGAGCCATGGCCATGTCCGTGAGCCCCGACGAGGAGGACTACGACTCCGAGCACGAGCAGGTCGGCGCCGGGGGGGGGGGCTGGAGCGGGGCCCCGGGGGGGAGGGGGAGGGAGGGCGGGGTCCGACCCCCTCCCCCACCGCCCTAGGAAGAGGAGGGTGGAGGAGGCGGCGGCGAGAGGACGAGGACCCCGCTCTAGGGGGAGGGGAGGGGGGCGGCTTTTGTGCGGGCCTGGCCGGGGGGGAAGGGGGAGCGCTCCCTCCCCCCTCTCGCTCTCCGTTTTTCCTTCCCCCCCCCCCGCCGCCATCGCCCCTGTCGCTCGGCCCCCCCCCCTTTGGGCCCATGGGGCGTGGGGGTCGCATTGCTGGGGCTGTTCCGTTTAAAAGCAGCCCACGCGAAGGCAGCCTGTGGGAAGCGGGGGGTCTCGGCTGCTTTGGCAGGGGGCTTTCCTGCAGCTGGGGGGGGGGGCTCATCCTACCTCGAGGTACTGAGTTCACTTCCTGTAATGGACGCCCCCTCCCCTCCCCCCCCCTCCCCTCCCCTCCCCTCCCAAGCGTGTGGCGCTCTAAGGGATGAGACCTGCTTTTTCGTGGCACGTAAACCTTTGTGGGCTGCAGGCCCTGCCTGCCCGCCTGCCGGCCGCAGCTCTTTCCCCAGCCTGGTGCCCTCCAGCTCCCATCTGCCTCAGCCAGCGGTCGGGAGCGCTGGGAGTTGGAGTCCAAATCATCCGGAGGATTACCAGGTTGGGGAAAGCTGTGCCACTGACTAGGGCTGCAGTCCAGAGAGCCAGGCCCCTCGAACGCGGCAGGACTGGCTTCAGAATAAACCGCCTAGCTAGCATCAGGCTACCACTCTGCAACCCTGCTGTGTATGCTTACCTGGGAGACTGGCCTATTGAACACAGAGGGGACTTACTGCTTCCTGTTCCTCTCTACTCGGAAGCAAGGTGCTACAAGGATTGCAGCCCATTTACTTGGAAGTAAGCACGCAGAGATTTACAGCCAGATCCTATGCACGTTTAATTCAGGATAAGGTTGTGATCTCACCAGAGAGACTCGGGGCCCATTGACTGCCGTGGGATTTGCTTCCGACGAGGCCGGCTGCAACGTGCAGGCTAGCCGGCCCACAAGCGCTCCTGCCACAGGACCGGTGCCACAGGAGCTGCTCTTGCGTAAAACAGAGTAACTGGCTGCTCTGTATTTGTATACCTTTGCCTGTTAACAGTTCTCAGGGCAACTTGCCACACTTCCATTAATAAATAAAAGTAAAATACCAAACAACACTGAAACAAACTAGAAGAACAAACTAAGACAGCTGCAGAAAGAACGTAATCGATCACTTAAATAACCGACCCACCTGTTCCAGGTGTGAACAGGAAGGGGTTACTTGGTACATACCTTATATCGGGGGAAAAGTGTGTCTTAGAATCGAAGAAATACGATGCCATCGCAGTAGATGCCAGGCAAATGGCCCCAGAGAGGAGGAGCCATCACCGAGATGGCCCTGTTGCTTGCAGCCCACCCAGTTCCAGGCCTCTTGCGAAGATCCTGGAATTTAAGTGGACGGATTTAAGTGTTGGTTGCAGGCTCACAGGAGAAGGGAAGGATTCTGTTGCATGATTCTCAGGCACATAAGACTACCAGGCCATCTGAATGGATGTTTCTCCCAGAATGATTTAAAAAACACAATTCTTTAAATCTTCTGTGAAATTGGATGGCGCGTTTTGAAAGAGCCCCAAAGAACTTAGTTAGCTGATCTTAACAGCAAAAGCTTACTCCATAGCATTGTTTTTTAAAAGATCCCTTAGGTTTTTGGTGGTTTTTTCACAAATTCTTTTTAATAGAAAATAAGTTGTGAAATTGTGGCTTCAGATGCTTATTTGGTGAGGGGTGTAATGATCAGAATCAGACAACAAAAGGTCTTGTGACAACTTAAAGAGTTAACACACTGATTGAATTTGTTGGGTGCTACAATTAACCCGCTGTATGATGGGCTTAGCTGGGATGCTGTTTCTGGGATGCCATGTAACGACTCCCTCCTCCTTACAACTGCTTTGCTGGTCTGTTTCTGGGTAGAATTCAAAGTGCCGGTTGGCGACCTGTAAAGCCCTGGACAGCTTGGGACCAGGCTACCTGAAACATATCCCTTCTTCCCTCCCGGCCTGCTTGGCTCTTGCGATCTTTGGGGGAGGCACTTTCAAGCCTTCGGAGGTGCGTTGGGGGGTGGCGTGAAAGACGGGCCTTCTCGGTGGCTGCTCCCTGGGAAGGAGAGAACAGTTTGCTCCCCGCTCTGCGGTCCTTCCGCTGACAGGCAAAGGGCTCTTTATTCAAGCAGGCCTTGGGATGGATACTGTTACTATTCCGTGGTCAGGTGTTTCAATGCATTTGTTTTATTTTAATCAAGTTTTATTTGGGATTGTCAGCTGCCTTTTTCCTTTTCCCTCTCCCCCTCCCCCCTTGAGGTAGGAAGGCCGGGGTACAAAACAAACCCACAGATCCATAGGTGAGGTCTTCGCTTGCAGAGGCGCCTTCTCGCCGGCCCGTCGAGAGTTCCGTATTGTCTCAACCAGCCGGCCCCGAGCTGATGCCCTTGAGATGTGTTGGGCTGCAGCTGCCCTCATTCCCAGACCGCGGGAGGGGAGTTTGCCGTCCCCCACGCCGGCACTGACAGGCGCCAGGCCCCCCCGGTTTGCCCCTCTGAAGGGGCTGCTGCTCAGTGGTGGGGCTGTGGGTGAAAGGCCCCCCCTGCAGCTGCCCCGGCCCCCTTTTGACGACCTTCTCCCCCCGCCCCCTGGCTCCCTCCATGGCTCAGACTCCGTCCCCCTCAGCTGATGGATTGTGGCTGCTATTCAGCGCCCGTGGCAGTGATGCCTAGCAGCTTTAAAACACTGGCCGGGTGACTCCCCTGAAAGAGGAACGTTCTTCTCTGTAAAATGAAACTGGTGGCAACTTTTACTTTCATGGTTCATTTTGTGTCAGGCCCTTGGAGCGCGGTTCTGCCTGTGAGGCAAGTCCCTCGGAGATTAGCGGGGCTTTCTCTCCAGTTACGGCTGTTTAGAATCGTAGCCTGGTGCTCAGTGCTTGTGATTGGCCAGCGTGGCGTACCTGCTTGAGCGTTGGATGGAATCGGGGAGATCCCCACTCAGCCAGGCACGTGGCGCTTGGACCGGCCGGCCTCTTCTTGGCCTGGCCATCCTCATGCGGTTAGAGTGAGGCTGGGGGGGGGGGGACGACGACAGGGAAACAGCCTCCTCTGCTCTAAGCTTGTTCTTTAAACCATGGGTTGTTGTTACGTGTGAACTCAGAACCATGGGTTGTTTTGGCTAGAGAGATGACGGGCACGGCCGGTAAAACAGTGCCAGCTGCTCTGCGGGTCGCTACTAGAGTTCCGCAAAGGCATTTAGGATATAGGGAGGCAGTGGAGGAAGGAGGAAGTAAACATACAACCTGGGGATTGAGGGAACAAACCGTGGCTTGTTTGATTGTCTCCTGACAAATCATGGGTTAACCACGTCTGTGTCTGCAGCATCTTGTGCGTTGCTTGCAGGGCAAACCTTGTGTGACTTGAGCAGAAATGGCTTTGCTGCACCTCCCGGCATGAAATGGAGGGATCTGAGTTCTTGAGCATAAACGGAGAGAATCCCCACCCACCCCTCACTGCTGGGTAGCTGCAGCTGGCCCGTGTCTCTAACTGAGGTACGAGCCTTCTGGTTCAGCCCGTGGGCCTGGCCGTAGTCGGCTGAGAACCACAGTGCCTCAGATAGGAATTTAAGCCTGCTGCTGAATCCCATGAAGATCTGTTTCTAGGCTTGGTGTCGACGCCTCAGTGGGAGCAATGGCGACAAAAGCTGGCCCAGCGCGGTGGATCTTTGCCGGCGCCGTGCAGCCCCACGTGAGCGTTGGGGACATTCTGGGCCACGCTCTCGGTTCAAGCAGGGGGAGGGGGAGGCCTGAGTGTCTACGTGGCCAGTGAACTGAGCACCTGCCCGAAATGTCTCCCAGAATCCTTTGCAAGACGTGGCCCTTCTGTGGCCCACGCACAGGAACGTGGTGGAAGCCCTTAGCGGGGCTGGCTCTGAGGCTGGTTGCCATTTTGATTTACCCCCCAACGTCGCCTGCTTCTTTCCCAGAGCCGGGCAGTCGGGAGGCCCAAAGGGAAGGTGGGTCCTGCCTCCGCTGTGAAGCTCGCCGCGAATCGGGCGACGGCCGGAGCGCGCCGGAGGAGGACGCGATGCCGCAAGTGCGAGGCCTGCCTACGCACCGAGTGTGGCGAGTGTCACTTCTGCAAAGACATGAAGAAGTTTGGCGGGCCCGGCCGGATGAAGCAGTCGTGCATCATGAGGCAGTGCATTGCGGTAAGCCTCGCGCCTGGTCGCCTTGTGCGGTGGGAGGGAATCGCCGCCAGGCGAGCGCTTGGTGCTCTTCACCCGCAAGCGGCAAACCCAGGGGGCAGTTTAGGGCGCCAGGTAGGAGGCGCTCTTCCACTGAGCGAGACCTTTGGCCCGTTTAGACCCAGCCTGCTCTGGCAGGCAGCAGCTCTCCAGGGCGGGCGGGTGTCTGGCGGCTTACAACTGCTCCGAAACCACGTCCCTGGTGCCTCTCTGTCGAGGGGGTGAAGTTGGCGAAACCTGGGACTCCCTCCCTCCCCGGAAGCGTTTCCCCCGGCCTGCGCATTTTGGAGTTGGATCTGTCACTGTGCAGCAGACTTCCTGCCCCTGGCACCCTCCAGGTGGGTTGGACCACAGCTCCCAGCATGCCCCAGCCAGCCAGGCCCCCCTGGGCGTCGTCTGGCCCACCGGCTTCGGGTGTGTGTGGAAGCCAGCCCATGGACCGCCCGTGGCAGCCCTCCCCTGATGTGGACGCACAGAGGGGCCTGCCTTTCTCCTTTGCGGATTTTATGGAAGAGATCCTGCCCTGCTCTCTGACTGGCTCCCTGGGCGGATTGGAACCCATTTGGTTCATTGGCTCAGATTTCTGGAACGGAGCAAAGCCACGAATTATAACCCATTTGCCTCAAGCCATCTGGCTCTCGTAAAAGACTTTAAAAGGAAGGAGGCGCAGTGTGGTGATGAGCACTGTGGCGTGGACCATGAATGATTTAGCCACGGTGTGCTGAACTGGTGGCGGTTTCCAAACGATGGCAGAATCGCGGAGTTGGAAGGGGCCCAAGAGACCATCTAGCCCAGCCCCCGGCTCAGTGTAGGCTCTGCAGCGCAGGGCGCAGCGGCAGCACCCCCGGCCATTGCCCGGCTTCATTGCAGCTCCTCCCTCCGTTTGGGCGGGGGTGGGGCCCGTCCTGTGAAACGGAGGGCTCAGGCCCAAAGGCCACCCCGGGGTCACCTTGGGGCCTCCCGTCCCGGCGCCTGTGCGTGCGTGTGTGTAGGGCCCCCCTGCAGGCTTCTTGAGGAGGGGGAGGGGGCCGGGGGGGGTCTGTGCTACTCCGTGGCTTCTCGCTTCCTGACGCCCTTTGCTTTCTCCCCTGCTGCTGCGCGTTCAGCCGGTGCTGCCCCACACGGCCGTGTGCCTGGTGTGTGGGGAAGCGGGCAAGGAAGACACGGTGGAAGAGGAGGGGGGCAAATTTAACCTCATGCTCATGGAGTGCTCCATCTGCAACGAGATCATCCACCCTGGATGCCTGAAGGTAAAGGGGGGGCAGTGGGAAGAGGCCGGGGCCCAGGGTCTGAGTACGCCTTGCTTCCCTCACCGTTAGGCGGCTGGCAGCCCCCCCCCCAAGCCACCTGCTGGCTGTGGAGGGAAGCAGGAAGTAGTGGTGCTTTGGGGCCCGGGCCCTGCAGCCAAGGGGCCACGCCTGGATCCCAGTTTCCATTTGCCCTCTTCCCTTTGAAAACCACGAGCCTGAACGTCCGTCCAGTTGGCGCTCAGCCATCATGGTCCCCCTTTGGGCTTCTTCCCTCTGGAGATGTAAGAGTTTGTCTGTAACGTGTTTGGCCTTTCGTTGGCCGCAGAGAGTAGCGCTTGCAATTCTGATGGACTTTATTGCTTAGAAGAGGGCCACTGTTAGCCCTGCCTGCACGCTGGCCCACAGCTCTGTGTCAGTGGCCCGTAGCCCTTTTCATTCTCAGCCCTGCTCCCCCCACCCCCCCAGGTGCGGGAATCGGACGGCGTGGTCAATGAGGAGCTGCCCAACTGCTGGGAATGTCCGAAGTGCAACCACGCCGGCAAGACTGGGAAAGTGAGTTTCACTGGGAGGAATGGCACAGGCCGGGGGAGGGGGGCTGCTGCTGCATCTCTTTGAACCCCTGGGCCCCCTTCATTTCATGCGGCCAGTTGCTCTGTAAGGCGGCTCCCTGCTCCGCCCCGTCAAGGAATGGTGGCTCCCTGCTGCCCTCAAGGAGCCCTCAAGCCCGCTTGGACTGCCTGCCTGCTGCAGAGGTCTCTGGATTGGTGCCAGGGGCAGGAAACGGAACCCTGCCTGTTTTGGACTTCAACTCCTAGCATTTCTGACCATTGGCCACACTGGCTGGGAGCTCATGGGAGTTGGAGTCCAGAACATCTGGAGTGGCACCAGGTGGCCGCAGGCAATGGTGGGCCAGGTAGACTATTTGCCTGACCTGGTTTGAGGCTGCTGGCTCTGTTACCTGTGCTGGGTCTCAGTCCGGCCCCCGGAGCCCTGCCCTCTGGTTCGGCGCTTAGTCACAGAGTGCCGGCCGGCCCTTCTGGCTACATGGGAAAAGCCACCTCCAGCCGTCAACCCTTTCCATGCTCCCTGTGGGGCGTTGGATAGGTTTCCCTCTTTCACCTGCTCCTTCCGCATGTCAAGAGCATCTGAGAATCGCCAGAGTAGGGTACCCTATTCTGGGTGGTTCCCCCTGGCCCGTGCCGGGGGAAAGCCGAGAGCAGCTTCTGGCTCTTCCCCCTCTGGGAGCCCTTGGCCTGCATCCCCAGCGAGCCCAGTGTCGCCGGCCCCTCAGCCCTTGCGGACTTTTGTGCAAAGCGGAGTTGCTGGCCAGAGCTCTGAAGAGGATCTGCACGGCAGAACATTCTGGCCGGCCCGGCCCGGCCCTTAGGGACACATCCGGTTAGGGCTGGCAGCTTGCATTCTTTGTGTGTGTGTTTTATTTATTCGTTCAAAGGGGTTTTTATTCCGCCCTTCAGCCAAAAAGGGTTTCCAGAGTGGCTCCCGAAGCGAAGAAGGGAGGCCCCGGCCCCGCCAAGATACACGGCCCCAAGGGGAAAGGGGATCAGGAGGAGGGCAAAGCCAGTTCAGGCCCAGTTCAGCAGGCGGTGAAAAGGCATAAGATATAAAGTTTGCTTGTGTGCTTTTGTCTCTCTGGCGTACAAGCAAAAGCGCGGACCAGGGTTCAAATACGCGTCCAACCTCCCCGGCTCTCTGCTCAAAGAACAGAAGATCAACCGAGAAAACAAGGAAGTCGTCCCAGACGCCACCAAGCGCAAAGTGGAGTGCGAGGAGCCCCCTCGGAAGAAATCGGACGAGCGCCCCCAAAAGCCCCCTCTCGACCCTCTTTTGAGGAGGAAGTCTGAGGAAGCCCACCTGCGGCGGAAGCGGAAATTTGAAAAGCCCCAGGAGCCGGCAATGAGGAAGCAGGTGAGGCTGGGATGCAGGGGTGGGGGTTGGTCTTCCCCTCCAGGGTCCTGAGAAATCCCTCTTTGCGGGGGGGGGGAGGGAGGGAGCGCCCCTGCAAAGCAGCCCCAAAGAAAGTGGCCGCCCTCCCTGTGCACTCGCTCCGCGTCGGCAGTCTGGGAAAGAGAATGCTCGGTCGTCCAGAGGCGTTTCTGGCTCAGCCCACATGATCTGCCCGGGCTAGTGATGGACGGGGTCCCGCCTGGCTCCTGAAAGCAGGCGTCGGCCTGAGCCAGCCCAAGCGAGGGCAGGACTCAGCGTGCCACACCTTGCCCCCTGCCAGGCACTTGCAGCTGCCAGCCGTGCCAGGCAGAGAGGAGGAGGAGGCGGCAGGCTCAGGGCTTCGGAGGGTTCTGCGCACTTCACCAATATTGTCTTGCTTACTGGTTTGTTTATGCTCCGCTGTCCCTGTTGTTTATTTCATTGCTGTACCCCCCGGAGCCCGCAGCCCCTCTGGGCATTTCACAATGGCCAAAATGGCAAGCCACAGAGACATAAAATGCAGCGTAACAGTTCAAAATGCGAAACGTAAAACAAGTCAAATCACGTTGCCCTTCAGGGGAAAGCGAGGAAGGCTCTTGTCTCTCTCTGCTTTTGCTTTCTGCTTCGTTGCTCGGCCCTCCCTGCTTGCCCCGTCCTTTGGAAGGCATGGGGGGGGGGCAGTAGCTCAGGAGTGGAGAAGTTTGCACAATTCGCACGCAGAAGTCCCCGGGTCCCGCCTCTGCCCAGTCAGGGCAAAGCCTCTCGCTTGAGTCCCTCCGCCGGTCAGAGGAGGCGGGGAGGCCGAGGGAGCCAGCCGGGAGAAAGCAGCTGCCTGCAGGGCGGGAAGGTGTTTCTGCTTCCCTTCCTTGAGGGGCGGGTGCCGGGGGGGGTGGCCTGGTCCCGCTCCTCTCCCTGCAGCCGTGTCCCCCTTCCGCGGAGCGCTCTGCCCATTCCAGCCCCACACATGCGCTCGTCAGGCCAGCAGGGTCACGTGACTTGGGCTCGCGAAAACCGGTTCTTCCCTGGGTGGGGCCGGGCAAAAGATGCCAGGCAGCGACTGGGCCACCGGCGGCTCTCCAGGTGCTCTTGGACTGCAACCTCCATCTGCCCCAGCCAGCAGAGGAGGGGCGATGCCGCCCAGCCCCATCCGGCGGAGCGCACGCCCTTCCCCCACCCTGCTCCGAGGGAGGCCCTCAGCAGAGGACGGCGTCCGCCTCCTGCAGGGGTCCCTCTCTCGGCGTCCTAAACGTGTCCCCCCCCCCCACCAGCCCTTTTCCTCACGTTAACACGACCACCGAACCTTTCGTAAATGCCAAATGCAACACTGAGTTAGCCGAAGGCCAGCGGACGGCGCGGAGGGGCACACAGTCTAGCAGTCCGGAGGCGGTTGTGTGTGCTCAGGCTGGCCAAAGCATTCCGCTCTTTCATGTTTCGGTGCTGGCTGCAGCCCGTGGAGGCTGGTGGCTCTGGGGCCGGTGGGGGGGGGCCTGTTCCGGGTTAAAGCCAGGGCTCTAAAGCAGCCCTCCAAGGGGCTTCCGCCCCAGGATGTCTGTGCTGCCAGCCTCTGCTGGAGGCGGATTCCAAGCCCTTCTGACTCATACGTTGCCTGAGGCCGCGACCCTCTACGCATGGACCTGGGCGCAAGCCCCAGGACTCTCTGGGTGGGCTTCTTTCTGAGCAGGCCTCCCCGGGACCGCACGGTCGACAGTGTAGCGGAGTGCAGGAGGGGGAGGCGACTCGGGGTCCCTCCACCTTGCCCATGGGCCATTCTGGCAGAGGCCGATGGGAGCTGTAGTCCAAAGCACCTGGTGTGTACATGGACTGGAGCCCTTGGTCGCCAGAAAGTCCCACTGAAATGTGAACTGCTGTGTTGTGTGGGTATATTTGCCCTTACCTCTGCTTTCCCCCCTCTTCCCTCTCTCCCCATAGCTAAAACTGGGCAAAGAAGAGAAGCTTTTCAGGAAAAAGGTACGTCGGCCATTTGTGTGCTGCCATAATCCTCCTGGGAGGGGAGGGAGCGAGGGAGGGGTGACCCTGAAGCAATGCAGGCGACCACAGCAGGTTCGTCTTCTGCCCCCCCCCCCCGCAATTGGGTGCCTGGCTCAGGCCCAGTTCAGTGCTGAGGTAAGGGTAGGGGTGGCCACTAGCCACCGGAGCGGGCTGGAAGCCTCTTGTCCAGAGGCCGTAGCACCCCTGCATTCCGGCTGCTGTGGGCTTCACGGCCTGCTTTGGGGCCCTTGGGAGCCAGGGCTGGGGAGGAGCCTGCTGCTCCCCGCCGCCCTCCGTCCAGCAAGGCCAGCCTCGCATGGGCCGGGCAGGTGAGCGTGCGGAAGGCCCAGCATGGCATTTGCTGCCCCCCCTTCTCTCGTTTCTCATCCGCTCAGCTCTCGCTTGAGCCCGCTTTATTATTTATTTATTTCTTGCATTTCTATACCGCCCAATAGCTGAAGCTCTCTGGGCGGTTCACAAAAATGGTTCTGCTGGGGCTCAGTGCTTGGTGTCCCTGAGCATCTCCGGCCCCGCCTGGCCTTCAAACCCGGATGGGGGAAGCCGTGGCTGTGAAGGAGCGTTCCCAGGACTCCTTGGGGGACGTTCCGGAAGCCTTCTGTGAAGCCAGCCAAGCTTTCCACAGAGAACTACAATTGCCAGGGTTCCCCACTGGAAGGAAATGATGCCTTTAGAGCCGTTTCGCCCTGTAGCGCTCTGGGAGGTGTCGGGGGTCAGGGGGGTCCGTCTGTCTCTCCCCAACCCCCCCCCCCCCCCCCCCGGTGGCTCTTGCCTTTTGTCCTGAGCCGACGGCTTCTCTCCCCAGCGGCGCTCGTGGAAAGCCCCGGACGACCGGGCCGCCCTGCTGAAGCCGCTGCGGCGTTTCAAGCAGGAGCCCGAGGAGGAGCTGCCGCCGCCGGAGGAGGAGCCCCCGAAGAGCAAGGAGAGCGACCAGTCGCGCTCGAGCTCCCCGACGGCGGGGCCCAGCTCGGAGGGGGCCGAGGGCCGGGACAAGAAGAAGCTCAAGGCCCGGCGGAAAGCCCGCCTGCCCAACAAGGAGCTCAGCAAGGAGCTCAGCAAGGAGCTCAACCAGGAGATCCAGAAGACGGAGAACAGCCTGGCCAACGAGAACCACCACCAGCCCCCCATCAAGTCCGAGCCGGAGAGCGAGAGCGAGGAGCCCAAGCGCCTGCTGGGCCCGGAGCGGCCCCACCGCTTCGGCAAGGGCTTGAACGGCACCCCCAGGGAGCTCCGGCACCAGCTCCTGGCTGGCTTGCGCAGCGGCGGCGGCGGCACCCCCCCCAGGGCCGTCGCCCGGCCGCCCCCGTCCCTCTCGCCCCCCAAGTGCGTCCAGATGGAGCGCCACATCATCCGGCCGCCCCCCATCAGCCCCCCTCCGGACTCGCTTCCGCTGGACGATGGGGCGGCCCACGTCATGCAGAGGGAGGTCTGGATGGCCGTCTTCCGCTGCCTCCGCCCCAGCGAGCTCAGCGTCTGCATGAGGGTTTGCCGGACCTGGAACAGATGGTGAGCGGCCCCGCGGCAGGCAGCTAGAGCTGGCCCAGGCGTCAGTGGGAGCTGTGGAGGCCTGGGCAGCGTGGCTTTAAGCCAGGAACGTCCCTCCATGGCTTCATGGAGGAGGAGGAGCCATCGATGAGAGCGAGTTGGCCTCCTGTTGCAATGCCCCTCTTCCGGCTAAATTTCCTTCTGCATACCAAATGGGGGGGGGAGTCCTCCTCCTCCTCGGCTCCTAACCCCCAGCGGTTTTACCAAGGAGTGGGGTCGGTCTCTCTCTTCCTGTCCCAAATGCCCACCCTGCTTTCTTATGAAACCTGTGTCCGTCTCTCCTTAGGTGCTGTGATAAAAGACTGTGGACCAAAATCGACCTAAATCATTGCAAATCCATCACTCCGCTCATGCTCAGTGGTATTATTAGGAGGCAGCCTGTCACTCTTGACCTGAGCTGGACGAACATATCCAAAAAGCAACTGAGCTGGCTCATCAACAGACTCCCAGGTACATCTGTCAGAGTGACGGGGTGAGGGTGAGCCCCCCTCCCGGCATGATGAGCCCACGGTGGTTCCGGCGTGCAGACGCCTTTTACGGCAAGGGTCCTGCGCTGGCACCCCTCCTCTTAGGGTCTGTCTGTCTGAGGCCTGAAGTTTGGCCTCGGAGCCCAGGACTACTGCTGTCCCAGGCAGCGGCTGTGGCCGGGATCCCGTCCGCAGCCCTTGCCTTGCTGGTGCCCTCCTGGCCCAGCTGCCCCAAGTGGGGTCAATGAACAACCCCCAGTGGGCTGCCACGTGGCGACTGTCCCTCCATTGCCTTGGGTAGGAGGCCGTAATGTGGGGAGATGGGCCTTGGGCCCCACCCCCAAACACAAATTGCTTGGGGCTTTCCTCTTTTGTGCAGTATTTCCCGCCATCCTAAACGTTTAACAGGCATCTTTTAAAAGCAACTTTGAAGACTAGCCTTTTCTGGCAGGCCTACCCAGATTAATGTAAAATCAAGAATTTCTTTAAAATGTGTTGATTCCTGCCTCAATCCAAAGGGAGAGGCGGGTAAGAAATATTATTATTATTATTATTATTATTATTATTATTATTATTATTATTATTATTTCTTCTTCTGAAGGCTTCGTCATTGGCAGTCCAGAGCTTTAAACGGAAACAGGCTGGCATTTTGCTCTGGGCCCCAAGCGTTTGTCCTGTGGGCCGAGAGAGGCTTTGCCCCTCTGCTCATTCCCCACCCCATGGCCAGGGCACAGGGACATTCTCCGCCACCGTGGCTCGGGGCACATGCCGCCAGAATCTGTGGGCTGTCTTAGGTTGACGGTGGCTTGTTAACCAGGCCAACGACCCACCTTCAACAGGTCCAGACAACACAGCAACCTACGAGTGAGGTTTGGGGTATGGAACGGGCCCCCAGCGCGTGACTGATAGTAACGGCCACGGGCCCCTCGGCTCACGTCTTGTTTCTCTCCGTCTCTCTCTCACCGCTCAGGCCTCCGAGATCTGCTCTTGTCGGGCTGCTCGTGGATCGCAGTGTCCGCCCTGTGCAGCTCCAGTTGTCCCCTCCTGCGGACACTAGACGCCCAGTGGGTGGAAGGCTTGAAAGATGCACAAATGAGAGACCTTTTGTCGCCGCCAACAGACAACAGGCCGGGTGCGTCCTCTCGGTCGACTCGGATCAAAGCGCCTCGTTGTGTGCGGGCCTCCGTGCCTGCCGCAAGAGTGGGGACGGCCCAGGGGCGAGGACGGTGTCCCACGCAGGGCCTTCCTGAGAACGGCAGCTTTCTAAAGCCACCGGCAGCCTGGCTTCCGATTCTTCAGAATAAGTGTTTGCGTTAGAAAAATGGGTGGTGGTGGTGGTGGGGGGACACACTAATAGCAAAGGAGAGGGAGTAACTCTTGATTTAAGGGCTGACCACACACACAGCCTCGAGTTCGGTGACTCCATTTTGTGTGTGGAAAAAGCACTTCGTTCTGTTGCCTGTAATTCGAGTGCTCTGGAGAGTATTTATGGCAGCGGTTCAGAGGCAGCGGCCGTCTGTTTTGAGCCTGGGAACGTGTGAAAGGGTGGCCTTTGCTTCCTTCGTGCCGTGTCGGCCACGGGCAAATCATGGCAACCCCCCCTCCCCTCCCCTCGTTGCACAGGCCAAATTGACAACCGGAGCAAACTGCGCAACATCACGGAGCTGCGCCTGTCTGGCCTGGACGTCACGGACGCTTCCCTGCGCTTGATCATCCGGCACCTGCCGCTCCTGTCCAAGCTCCACCTCAGCTACTGCAACCACATGACGGATCAGTCCATTAACCTGCTGACCGCCGTGGGGACGGCCACGCGGGACTCCCTAACGGAAGTTATTTTGCAAGGTATGCGAGGAGGGGTGGGCGGCGGGGTTTGGCAGGCAGGCTGGGGAAGAGCGTCCCCGTCCCCCGCGAGGAAGGCAGAACCGTCTCTTAAACAACAGAACAGGCGGCCAGTGGAGGCGGAAGCTCGGCCCTTGAACACAGCCCTCGCTGAGTCTGAATGGAAGGTGGTTTCCCCAGAGCGGCCAGAAGCCTCTTTGGGGTGGGTGCTTTGGTGCTCACTGAAACGCTTGGGAACGGCTGCCCTAAACCATCTCCCTCCACGTCTCTGTCTCTCCCCTGACAGACTGCAATAAGGTGACGGACCAGTGCCTCTCCTACTTCAAGCGCTGCGGGAGCATTTGCCGGATCGATCTAAGGTACTGCAAGCAAGTGACCAAGGAAGGGTGTGAGCAGTTCATAGCGGAGATGTCCGTCAGCGTTCAGTTTAGTCAAGTGGAAGAGAAACTGCTGCAAAAGCTGAGTTAGTGTTTACAAGGGCGAGTTTGTAAATAGCTGCGAGGCGGAAAAGGAGCTCCAGATCACAGGAGAAATTGTACTTTGGAGACGCTGGAAAAGCCGAGTGTTCATGGTTTGGATTGTACTGGAATGCGTGGTGTCCCAGCCACCCACGAACTGTTTCAGCCTGGGTGGGATCATGATGCTCTGCCCAGGTCCTTTATGTACCTTCCTGCGGTGACAGCAAAGGATTGTCTAGGCCTAGAGGAAGACGGAGGCCCATCTATTTAAATACCACAGCTGGGGCGGTTGTAGGTTCTTGAAGCATTTCTGCAGATATCAAAGCAATGTTAATTCTGGTGTCATTAAGGTGGGCCATACCCTGCATTTCTGCCTTTGGAACATTTTTTGTTAATCCTACATTATGCAGAACTATTTTTGTACAAATTTGTTTAAAAAGTTATTTATGCAAAGTTCTTGAATGCATTGCAAACGTTTGTCTTTGTTTCAAATTGCCAAGTTATTTGAGGTAGGAGAGAACCTCTTACTGGAGAAATAACCAGTTGGGAGGGGTGGGTGGGAAAGTAGGTAAATGCTGTAAAATGGGGGGGGGGAAGCATGTTTTACTGGAGGTTTTATATACTACTTTGTATACTCTGGAAACACTGTAAGCATGTCGTGGAAAGGGGGTTTAATAGATTAAGAATGAACATGCTGCCAAGTTTTCCCAGTATAAAATTCACCAGTTCTCAACTTTGAACTTTCCAATTACACCTGTGCACAAGAAAGGGTAATTTGTACTTGCTGTACAAGATCCATTTATACCACAAACCAAGCAGTTTTGGTTTTTGAGTAACTTCTTGTTTTAAGAGTTAAACTGGTTGATTCCAGTTTGTAAAGAGAAGGGGGCGGGGCAATTCAGTCTACATAAGTGCCATTGTTGTAAAGTGGTGTTCCCCCCCCCATAGACCTTCCTTCTTTCCTCATACAGTTTTACCTCTGTTGAATTTGTATAAATGATTGTACAAAAACAGAGAGGCTCGCTGTGCATTCTGTTCAAGTTTGTATTTATAGCTTTTGTGCAGCGACCAGACTTCGTTGTGTTTCTGGGAGAAAGGCACCTCAGCTCTCTCTCACACACACACACACCCCGCTCAAGCAGCGGAGTAGCAACTGCTGCTGTTCCATGGATGCTACTTTGGCCGCACTGCCTGGCGTCCTGGGCATTTCTTTTTTGAAAGCCTACCCGAGAGGCAGGACTGTGCATATCCCTGCCTCTAAGCTGTGGTTGAAATCACACTTTGCTTTCCTCTTGCAATTGTGACTGTAGTAAGGTGACAATGTTTTTTTAGTTGAATTGAAGCTCAGTCTTTCTTAGCAAGTCGTAGTCATAGGGTCAGATTTTCCTCCGTGACTGTATCTAGAGGGGTAAGCAAGGGAAAAGCAGAACTACCTGGCAAACGTCATCCGATGTTACACACACGTAAGTTGAAGCAGAGGACAGTTCTTCAAAAGTTGCAGGCTTCATACAGCTTGTAACAGTGTCTGGAAAAGGCTTAGAAAGACAGTTGCCCCGTGGGCCCCTCTGGCTTTCTCCCTCCTCCCCCCCCCCCCGGCATTTCCCTTGGGTTGCTTAAGCAAGGAGAGAGACAAGCCCAGTTAACAAAACGTTTATTCAGTCCATCGCCCTTGTTCAGAATGCTATGGATATGCTACATTCTCTTTACGCGTGTAACCCTGACCAAGGGCTTGATCAGTGGATTTTCTGCACCTTATCTTTAAAAGACCTTTCTAAAAATAAAGCCACAATGTCTTGCTCCCTTCTGAAAAATAAGTTTTAAGGTACGAAAATCACATCTCTGCTGCTCTGGCTAGAGCCTGACTAACATCCGTTTCCAAGGCCTTCCCGGGTGCTCCATCCTACAAGCACTGAAACTTGCTTTGGAACAGCTCTGCTTTTGAAATGCAAAGCAGCCATACCTGCCGCTTGTCGAGAGCGGTGGGTGGACATTCGGGACTCGACAGGATTGCCATTTTTCACAGTAAAGGAAGGATCTTCACTTCAGGAAGATCCTGGGCTCGTAGCTGCTCCCCTTTATTTCTGTTCTGGTTTAAAATGCAAGTGGTCAAATTAAGGCTCTAGCTGTGGCGCATGTAGCCCTGTCCAGCATCCAAATAAGGATGGCGATGCCCAGCGCTCCCTGCCTGCCTTTCCCCAGAGCCATCTTTGCACAGCGCCTGCCCCTGCCAAAGGAGCAGCCCGCCCCGCCCCCACCCAAACTGGCGTGGCTGCGTTAACAATGCCTTCTAGGGGACTGAACTGAAAGCGCTGAAGATCTTCACCATTTCTACATAGGTGAAGCCTTGGGAGCTGCTAAGGAGAAAATGAGCTTCCACACAGCTAACTTAGATATGTTGGTCCAAACTCATGCCTAGAATGTTAAGACATTCAGGAACAGTTACTGAATGGTGTGCAGAACAGAGACGTGTCAAATTCTTCCTCCCCCGTCTCGCACATGGGGCAGCTTGGAGCTGGCATGATTAAGGCTGCTGCGCTTCATCCGATCCAACGCCGTGGAACGGCGTTCGGGGGTCAGTAAGAGACTGCAGCGGACTTGCGTGGGACGGTGCGCTGATCTGAGCACGCCGCGTCCTCTTCCCTCTTCCGTTGGGAAAGGCAGCGTTCCGTTCCTTGGCCCTTCCACGCGCTATTCTTCAGAAGAGAGCAATTAGTTGTACTAGATCTGCTGCTGCAAGTTTGACTCAAAACAGTTTCTGGTTTTATTCAGTTCACACAGCTCTGTTCTTAAGAGAGCGTCTGGCTGCTTCTGCAGTCACGCTCCTAAGCTCCTGTTCTGGGTGCTATGAGTTACTGAAAGCGGTTTAGCACAGAGCTGCCAGCCGTGGCTGCCGTGGCCTGCGCCCGCCCCAGCAGGAAGCGCCGTGGGCAGCCGCCGGCTCTGGTCTCTGCCGCTCACGACTTGAAGACGTGCACGGCCCTCACCACGTACTGGCGGCAGATGGGACATTCGCTCATGCGCTTGCCGCATTTGGTGCAGGTGACCATGTGGCCGCACTCCAAGAGCACGCAGTCGATCACAGCATCCATGCAGATGCGGCAGAGGTTGTCGTCTTCATCAGTCAGCGGAGGCTTCTCCCCTTCTGCCCCAAGAAACAACAGAGACACAGTCAGAAGCTGGTTCCGTTTGTCACCCCATGCGCGCACAGAGCATATATGAAAAAGCCAAGGTGCTTCAGCACAGGCTCCTTGATACTGGATAGGGAAGGGTTATGGGTGCAAGTTTTAAAGCAGCTGCTATGTTTCTATGCAGAATTCTCATTTTTTAGTGCTGAGGAGCAGCCCGATACTGAGGGTGGAGGTTTTACTAATGCGCGGGGGGGGGGGGGGGGAGAGAACTAAACCGATGTGCTCTTAACACCTACCCCAGCCCTCTGCTTCCCACTAGCAACCAACCAACAAGTCGAAGATCAGTGCACTTACGTGTTCTGTGATTTGCTTCGGTCTCTCTGTACAGCCTGCCCACTTTTTCTACCAGCTCCCATTTTTCACAGCATCCAGAGTAGTTTACAAAGTTACGAGCAAGTATTTCCTTCAGCTGGCGAACACTTAGCCCTTCAATATCATCCAGGGTTGAAATATCAGAGAGTGAGGCTCTGGCACGCTTCCGGGACTGCCCTGGGGTCTGAAATTCACACACCATTACCTTCTATTGGCAAATGAGCAGCTGACATTAAAACTGCATGCCTAGTAAGGCAGCTAAGGATACTTTACACCAAGGATACCTGGTTGCACCTACACGGTACAAACTCTTGTGTAGCCACTGGGACTAGTAGTCTGAGAATGATTGGATAAAAATACATTTGCCTGTTTCCCTTGTGAGTGGAACAATATTAAAATAAATGTACTACAAATAAACCAGCAACGGTGAAAGCAATACACAGATGTTTGGCAAAGCACAGGGAAGTAAATAAAATATTGACGTACACACCTTCTGCCTGCTCACTAAGATATTCCGAGGAGCCCCCCACCCCACCCCCACACACGCCTGGTTCTAGGTGCTCACTGTAACAGAACAAAACGAAGAGCGGGCAAAGAGGCTGCTCTGCAATTGCCTTTTCAAAGAAGCCGGTCAGTATTGAACACTTTCAAATATTCAGGAGACTGGTAAAAGCTGTATTTCAGTATTCGGAGATTTGGTACCATTATTGGTGCTTGATTACTGCTTTATAGCAAGACTGTGGTTTTAAGATGTCATTTTATGGGCCTTAAGTTAGTACAAGGAAGGTAGATAAGAAAATTTCAGCAGATGCTTCAGAACTTACCTGCTCTTCTGCATTTTCCTCCTCTTCCCCAAGGTCTGCCAAGAGTCTCTCACTTTGTCCCTACAGGCACAAGAGTACGAGTGTTTCTCTCTCTCTCTCTCTCATCCCTCCCCATCCTCTCCCTCTTGGCCAGCCAGGGAGGGAAAGCATTGGGTGCATTCCGTGGGCACTATAATTACGGCTTCCAGCCCCATCCGCCCCAGGTATGGAGGGACAGGAAGGATTCACCAACGCACCTGTAACTGCATTTCATTTCCCGTGCTCTCATGCCTATTTGCAAGTTCTCCCTGAGAGGATGACACAGATCCCGGCAGAGAAATAGGATGTGTAGAGAAACTAGAGGTCTGTGACCGCATCGAATACAAGCTGCTAGTGTCTGTATCCTCCTCGGAAGCCAGTCCGTGATGGCACAGGATAAGGTCCACCAAGTCTTCCTTCTCTCGACAAGTATCTGTTGGGATGTTCCGAAGAACCAGGTACTGGCGCAAATCTTTTACTTTCAGGCGCATCAACTGCGGCCGCTGGAATGCCGTCTCCTGCAACAACTGACAGGTGGAGCATCTTCGGAGGTTCTCTTGAAAGACTGAACACACGGAGCAGAAATCCTTCTTGCACTCACAACATACATGCTAAGAAAACACACAAAGGGGAGGAAAGCCAAAATAATGCTACACCATTGTCACAAGTACAGCCAACTATGCAGCATCTTCCTCTTCCCTTCAAGTGCTCTTCATTTACTCTTAAGAAACCTATGAATACATCTGGCACATCACCTCAGAAGACGGAGAAATTGTGATTTAAGATTCAAAATTAATCCTGGCCTATTGGGAACAAGGGGGGGAAATGTTAGGGACACACAGCGTCAACTGTGCAGAACTTGAAGGGGCTTCGGCCTCCCTGTCTTGCCTCCCCCGCCATGCCCAGCCTTGGGGCTTGCTGGTCACTGACAGGCCTCTTCCCCATGCCAGCAAGCAAGCAAGTGCTGAAGAAAAGAGGTCCAGCTCCTCTGCTCTGAATCAAGAGAGGCAGCTTCAGCGCGACGGTCTTCCCCTTCCCCGTTCCTTTTGCATTGTATCTATTGGAATAACAAGCTTATGGGCAGGAACAGCATTGCCTTCTAACGTCTGTACAGAGCTTAGAAAAATGGAGGTGCTTTGGAACTAATGTTCAGAAAGCAGAGGGGAGTATCGATGTATAAACCCTCCCGACCGCAGAGCGCCATATACTCACCTTTTTCCTGAATACGGAGAATGAGAGGCCACAAGATTTACAGACCAGATTAGCTCCTCCTGCTGCGGAAGAGGTATACACGGTGAAGTCTGTACTTGGTGCAAACCTAAATGGGTTTGCCCCACCCCCAAATCCAGGTTGCTGGCCACGAACGGCTCCAGTCCCCATGACTTCATTCAGCAACCCACAACAGGAAGCCCACATGGATGTTGCTCCCGCCTGAAAGAAACACAATACAAGCCAAGGCGGTCAGTTAGTTCGCTGCCGCCAGAGCTTAGGGGTCTTTCCAGACCCTAAGGGGGAAACACATGCTTCGCTCTCGGTGGCGTACTTGAAGCAGTGGTGGCAGCAGAAGAGCCTATCCACGATCACATGACAGGAGGAGAAGCCCGGCTATCCCTTGAACACACACGCTACCTCTAGGAAAGGGGCCTGAGATCCACCCCAGCCCCTCCCCAACCAATCAGCAACAACTGCACATTTCATTGCCTGGGGGAAATGCTTTGAAAGGCCCCTGCTCTGCAGGAAGCATTCCGGAATAAGCGCTCCGTTCTGTGTCTGTGACGGGCACCCGAAGAGCACCGGGCACAACTCAGTTTCCGGAATGCTGCCAACTGAACTGCTGCCATTACGAGCTCCAGGCAAGAGACACCTAGATACCCAAACTATCCTCCGCTTTTTATCTCCTTCACTCCTTTGTCCTCATGACAACAGCATCTCCCCAGGAAGGCTGATGTCACGTCACGTAAAGCCATGCTTGCCTTGTCCACTGAATGCAGGCAGGGACCACGCCACACGCGTGGCTTGCCGTGCTGCTCCCCCTATGCCTAGAAGAGGCCCAGCTCACACCGCTCCCTCTTCATTAAGCCAACTGTCTTCTCCCTTCAAAGCAGGCGCAAGGGAAGGACTTTCCAAACAGCCCTGCTGTCAGCTACAGGCTCATCCTTCCCAAACCCTGGACCATCCTCATCATTCCTTCACCCAAGCCGGCCTGTCTCAAGAATGCAAGTTCTCATACGTGCACTGCTGAAATATGTTAAGGAGATTAGGCTGCAATCCTACACACACTGACCTGGGTGCAAGCCCCACTGAACTGAACTCGCTTCTGAGTAGACATGCGTAGGGCTGCACTTCAAACAGCAGACTACAGAGGCTGACAACGTCCAGGGAAAAGCAAAAGAGCGGCCAGTGGAGGCTGCGCACTGGGCCGTTCCAAAGCCTCCGGTGCCACCTGGTTCCAGGGGACAGCACGGCTTGATATTCAGCCCACATTTAGATCAACTTTCATGCCGACAGGGTTAGAATCCCACCTCAAACCCACCTGACATGCTGCTGTGAAGCACCATACTCTCTGCAGTAATGATGTTAACAGAAGCAGATTTTTTAAGACCTTTCAGTGTTTCTTTGTTTAAATTAGGCACTATTTTAGCCGAGGAAAATGTATATGAACGGTTACAAAAACAGTTGAAAAGCAAAGCAAAGCAATGCTGCAAGCAAGATAACCAACTTTTTTGCAGTGGAAGTTTTCCCCAAGTTCTTCTGAAGGACCTTTTGCATTTTTCATTCCATTGTAGCTTCAAACAGCCCCCTGCACTCTCAAAAGCAACACGTAAATCCAAGGTCATGATCCGCTGGAAATGTTTCCTATTGGAGCTCCACAGAAATGAGGAGCTGCAGTTGAGCACAAACTTGCTATGAGAAGCACCCATCCGTGTAAGCGAGGTTTGCACAGGAGAACGCGCTCGGTGGATTGGGCTCTGAATTGATTTTGCCTATACGAAAGCCCCACTGTGTGTGTTAAAAACGCTAAAACCCAATACATCCAAATGAACCTCAACACAATCTCAGTGTACATGCACCAAAATAAAAGCAGATGAGGGACATTTTTGGCAGGTAGGAAGAGAGCAATGGTTGCGGTCAGCTCAGCTGTGTGGCTTAAAAGAGCTGGAAAAATCCCAGACACCTAAAGATGTGATAGATTTTCCAGCTGAGACCCAGGAAAAAGAAGGCTTCCAATGTCTGGGGAGGGGGCAGGGCCCGAGAGAGGGAGATGCAAATCAATCACTTCCACGGCTGGGTTAATGACTTATTTCTGAGCCAAAGCAGCAGAGAATGCAGTCACAGAGAACAGGACTCACAGCCAAAAGGAAGGGATCTGAGCGCACAAAAGTGCTTTGAGGTAGAACTCCAGGGCAGGACTGCAAGTTAGGGCACAGCGTGGCTCAAGCTACCCTATAAGGCCCTCTGAACCCTTCCCATTCCACATGGTCTCCTCTTTCTTCAGGCCTTCCCCTCACAAAACATTACCCAACGGGAATCATTTCTACAACTGTTGAGACAATAGCACAAACTACAACCTATTGGGTTACATCGTATGCCTGAAGGCCTGCACTGCCCTTTCACAGACTGCACAAGATCTAGTATTTATGTTAGATGCTTAATCAGCAATTATAGAACCATAAGACAACAATCCAAGAAGGAAACTTTGTCTCAAGGCCACACATACACAAAAAGCTGCCTCTTTCCATAAGACATTGTTATAGGAAACCCATCATAGAATCTATTGAAGAATGACTCTTTATCCTAGTGACCATTATTATTATTGATTTATTTATTTATTTATAAAGTGCCATCAATTTTCATGGCGCTGTACAGAATAAAACAAGCAATTTTTAATATAATGGTTCATCGTGTCTGGTTTTTTTTTTTTTTTACTGAATTTCACACAAGCCTCCACTGAAAGGTAATCTTTTAAAAAGTGGATCCTCCAGGCTTACTAAAAAGCACGTCGGGGGACATATCCCTGTCACAACATAAGCAGCAAGTTCAGAAACAGAATGCCCTGGACAGTGGGAACAGGATGAAGTCCCAAAGACAGGCCTTAAAGGAGTCACTCCATCCTCAAGAGTTACCCAAAGGACTCCGTGTTCTTTGGCAACATTTGGGTAATTTCTCCTACCACGTGTAAAATTAAAAGGGTGTGGGTGGCTGCTAATCAGGCAAGCCTTTTGGACAACCAAGCTCTACCAATGATGAATCTGTTTGCCTCCTTCCTGCTCAAAGGTGGGAGGAGGCTGCTCTACAGGCTACCAGGAAACATTCAAAAGTGCGACGGAACGAGAGAGCGTTCTGCTGCAACTTGCGCATTGAGTTGGACTGTGAAGACCTGCAGGTATAAGAGACCCAATCGCTAGTTGTCCATCGCTCCCTTGCTCCCTCTTTGAGAAGGGTGGAGCCACCCAGCAGTCCCTGGCATCCCTGTCTGAGTCAGGCTATGGGGATGGGTGGGAAGGAGGCCTTGTACACTCTGCACAAAGTTACATCCAGGACAGCACCTCCATGTACTCTATATTAACCCAAATATTGGACCATGGCTGCATCCACAATTATTAACAACGCAACCAAAGTACAAGGCACTTGGCTCTGCAGAACATGAACAAATGTGAGTAAATAAATGCATGCGTAACAGAGACGGCAAACATAATCCCCAAGCCGATACAGCATGCAGGATTCAACTTTCAAGCTCTATTCTCCCACAGGGCATTGCGGGAGGAGGGGCCCCCTCTAGCTGGCATGAAAAGGTTTAGTGGAGTGCCAAAAGCAGCCAATACATGGTCAGGCGTTGCACCGTTCGCACCATCCTGCACCCAAGCACCACTCACAAAAAGCAGCCCTCCCACTCGTGGCCTCCCTGAGCCTTTAAAGCAGAGGAGGAGAATACTCAAACCTAAAATAAGTCATCTTTGCCTCCTAAGAGAGAGACCAGAAAAGAACACCCATGGAATTCCTGGCGGACCACATTCCACAACACTGGACCCACCACAGAAAAGGCTTTCAAGCCCCAGCTTGCGTAGGAGGAAACGGTGCTTCTAGGAAGGACCGGACTTGAGCCACCAGGGAGAGGGGGGCTCCCTCTAAAGGCAAATGACAGCTTTCCTCAATTACAGCCTCTTGATCTCGTTCAACTAAAGCTCATGCGCTCTAACAGCACAACCCAATGCATATTTACGCGGAATGAAGTCGTGCTGCGTTTGATGGCAGATACCCCAGCGTCAGTGTGCCTTTCATCAGATGAACAGCCCTGGCACGGGTGCACAACTTACACATCTCAGACATAAAATAAGAATTCATATTACAACTGACACGAGCAGACCCTTTTAGATTGATGTTTTTATCACGCAATTTTAAACAGGTTTAGCTCAGTGTTTTCCTCAGTTTTTAACACATTAGTATTTATTAATAAACAGCCTCTTAGTGTTTTTTTAAAAATAATTTTCTATTACACTGATTTTATGCAAGGTGTCTCGTGTGCCGCAGGAGGATATTGTGGAAGCACACTTCCTGTATCGGCTGCAATCCTATGCAGAGCGCTCCTCAGGAGTAAGCCCAAGTGGCAGTCACGTCCAAGTGAACACATGCACGGTGAGCCTGTGCCATCCGAGACACATCTGCTTCCCTGCAAACGGGCTGCAATCTTGCACAAACATATCAACCTTCTTGACCCAGGCCGATGGGAGCCGGATCTTGGCTTCCCCCACCCCGGTAGCGAAGACCTGTCCTGAAAGGCAGTGTGGCTTAGTGGCTAGAGTGTCGGACTGGGAGTCCCCACTCGGCCATGGAAGCTCCCCAGGTGACTTTGGGCCAGTCACAAGCCCTCAGCCCAACCCACCTCACAGGGTTGTTGTTGTGAGGATATAAGTGGAGAGGAAGAGGATTACGTATGCCGCCTTGAGTTCCTTGGAGGAAAAAAGGTGGAAGATAAATGCAATCAAGGAATGAATGAAGGTGTCGGCTGTGCTTTCTGCCAGGGCTGGGGGGGGGGGGCGGCGACGCACGTCCGTCTGTCACCTCCTGCCTTGTCAATGGGCGCATGACGGGCCCTGGAGACCCTGCGGCCACGGGGGGCCTGCAGATGTAAACCAATGCCCAGGATGAGACCCAGCTGAAGCCCAGGGCTCCGGCCTCGGAGTGGGCACCTACGGAGGCGACGGGCCCGGCCGGCTACTCTCGAGGGAGCCCGCCTCCGCGCCCACAAGGGCCTCCTTCCATCCTTCCTTCCTTCCTTCCTTCCTTCCTCCCTCCTGGAGGGCCACAAGGCGCTGCGTGGGGTGTTTATGAGGGCGGCCACGGAGGCTCCCCCCGAACCCCGGACCCACCCCCGATCTGCCCCATAGCAAATATGTATTTGTCCCCCCCCCACTCAAAAATTGTAAAATAATTATCATAATGGTATGAATGGAGAGGCCCTCCCCTCCCCCATCCAGCCCCACCCCTTTGTTGGCCTCCAAAATCACCCCCAGCCCCCCCCAAAAGCCCCCCCTCTTCCCTCCTCCTCCTCCTCGGGGTGTCCCTTGGAAACAGCCCCCCCGGCCCCAGCCCCACTTTGGCCTCTTCCGGGCTCACCTTCATGGCCGCTCCGGCGCCTCCTCCCTTCGCCTCAGCGGGGTCGGGGTGGGGCGGGGGTGGGGGGCAGGGCCGCCAACCGCCCCAACGGTCTCCCTCTCTCGCTCGCGCGCCCCCCCTCAGCGCATGCGCGCGCGCCGGGCCTGGGCGCCGAGCGGGCCTCCCGACGGGACCACCCACCAAGAGGAAGTGGCGACGGAGGGAGGGATTACGGGATGGGAGGGGCCCGGGCAGGACTCCGCTCGCCTCCCCAACAAGCACCACCCCGCCTCCCCATTGGCTCCCGCCGGCGCCCAATGAGAGCCCAAGCTCCCTCCGCAGCGCCACCACTCAGAGGCGGGCAGGGAGGGTCCATTTCCTTCTCTAGAAGGGGGGGGAGGGAGGATCGGTGAGAGAAGCTCCACATGGAAGATCTTATTCGACGTGGAATTATAGGGGGGAGGGGAGGTGACGTCATCATTTTGCAACTCATTCTGCGTAATCGAGTTATTTTTGAAGTTTTTTAAAAAAAATGTAAGGGAAAATAAAAAGACAAAATGATAATAGTAATATTACGCACCTTGAGAAGGTTCGACACTTAAAGGCGGCCTGAAAATCATTTTATTTTAATATTTTTTATTTTATTTTATTCATTACATTTCTGTACCGCCCAACAGTCAAAGCTGTCCGGGCGGCTCACAAAAATACCTTAAGTTTACATAACACATCATACAGCGTATTTAAGTTATTGATATGCTACTCTATTCTATGGCTTCGGAGCAGCTTGCAGATTTTTTTTCTACCCGCGAGTTGGCCTCCCCTCCGGGCCTGGGTTGGAGAACCTGTGGCCATCCAGATGTTTTGGGACTTGCCCTCCCATCAGCCCCCGCCGGCATAGGTCAGGGATGATGGGAATTGTGGTCCAATAACATCTGGAGGGCCCCACGTTGCCCATCCCTGCTCTAGCCCCGCTAACTGCTTCCCTCCAGATTTATTGGACTACAACTCCCATGATCCTCAGCCAGCACCATGGTAGGAGCAGGACTGTAACAAGTCTTGACTAAAAAAATCCTCCTAACTGTGGATTATGAGAAAATATATTAGGGAGGTCAGAAGTGCTATTAAAAGGCTGATGTTTTTCTTTTGTGTTATTTTATGGTTTTATTCTTATGCAATGTACTACCTGTCGTCCTTTGCTTTGCATTTCGTAACTCTTAACCAGCGTGCTAAGAACCCTGGTATAATTTTAAGAAGATTTGATGGCATAAAAATAACCTCACAGGAGAGAGGTTTACCTCCCTGACCAGGCAGCATGACAAAGTAATCTCGTTTGCTCTGGCAAATGACGCAGGAGAGGCACCAGAAGGAAGAAACCGTGAGCAGGGCAGCTTTCTGCACAGGCCTTCTGTTATTATCTGTTGCACAATAAAGGTGCCCTTTGGAAGAGGGCAGGAGCTGTCTCTCTGTTCATCGCCCAAGGGTGCTGAAGCTGGAAAGGGTTCCGCACACGGGCAGGTGGAGCCACACGAGGCCTCGGACTTCTGTCTTCACAGAGCACCAAACCAAGCTGCATTTGGAAAGCGTTTTTCAACAGGAGAAGTTTTCAGAAGCGGTGCATAATATGGCAACAGGGCGGCGGCGGTTCTTGCTGTTGGAAGGGGGGAAGCCCAGCTAAACGAGCAGGCTTGAAATGACACCTGAACCATCAGTTAAGCTTCTTTAGCGGCCTCCTTCAAGCTGCTGGCGCCCACCAAACATGTGGGCCACCCTGGCTGGGCGTGGCGGGAGCTGCAGCCCGCAACATTATTATTATTTATTTATTTATTTATTTATTTATATAGCACCATCAATGTACATGGTGCTGTACAGCGTAAAACAGTAAATAGCAAGACCCTGCCGGCATCTGGCAGGCGTCCACATGCTGCTTTCCCCGTGCTGGATCTCGCGGCGTTGACGGCTGCGAACTGCCCGAGCGCACTGCCCGGCGTGGTGCACCCTCCAAAGGCGGCCCCGGCGGAACCTTCGGCCCGGGCTTGAGGTTTCCATCCCCACCTCATAGCGCGCCGTACCTGAGCTGCGCTGTGATTGGCTGGGCGCGGGAGGGCGCGAGGGCCGCTGGTCTTCCCCGATTGGTGGCGTTGAGGGCGAGGCGCGGTTGCCGGGGCGACGGCCGCGGGCCCTTAAGCGCGTGTGTCCCCCCCCCCCCGTCGAGGCGCCGGTCCCGATCCCGTCCCCGGCCATGGCCAGCGTGCACGAGAGCCTGTACTTCAACCCCATGATGACCAACGGGGTGGTGCACGCCAACGTCTTCGGCATCAAGGACTGGGTCACCCCCTGCAAGATGGCGCTGCTGGTGCTGATCAGGGAGCTGGGCCGCGCCGGGCCGCACCTCAGCCTGCTCGAGAGGCGCCGCCTCAACCGCCTGCTGCTGCCGCTGCTCCAGGTCGGCGTGTGGGAGGGGTGGGGGGGCTGCAGAGGAGGACGGGGGGTGGGCCCCCTCCTGACCATGCTCAATCTGTGAAATGGCCTCAGGCCCGCCTAGAAGTGAGCCCCTATTATTATTATTATTTATTTATTTATTTATTTATTTATTTATTTATTTATATAGCACCATCAATGTACATGGTGCTGTACAGAGTAAAACAATAAAATAGCAAGACCCTGCCGCATAGGCTTACATTCTAATAAAATCATAATAAAACAATAAGGAGGGGAAGAGAATGCACCAAACAGGCACAGGGTAGGGTAAAACTAACAGTATAAAAGTCAGAACAAAATCAAGTTTTAAAAGCTTTAGAAAAAAGAAAAGTTTTTAGCTGAGCTTTAAAAGCTGCAGTTGAACTTGTAGTTCTCAAATGTTCTGGAAGAGCGTTCCAGGCGTAAGGGGCAGCGGAAGAAAATGGACGAAGCCGAGCAAGGGAAGTAGAGACCCTTGGGCAGGTGAGAAACATGGCATCAGAGGAGCGAAGAGCACGAGCGGGGCAATAGTGTGAGATGAGAGAGGAAAGATAGGAAGGAGTGAAGGTACTATTGTGGTGAAGGTACAGGTGTGGGAGCTGATGTCATTTTACCCGGGCTTTATTTAGGGGCCTGACATGGCGCTGTCTCGATTGATCAAAGCTGTTGAAGAATGCTGCCCTCAGATAGCCAGCTCCGTCCAAATTAGGTAAGTCTGTGGGTGCCCTTTCTGTCGGCATCATTCAGGTGAGAGTTCATCACTGGCAGCACTATCACCTGCTGATGATTTTCCTGCGGAGTTAAGTGATCCTTGAGGGATGTGTTGAATTTACCAGCCCTTCTAAATCTGTCCACTGGCCGGGGGTAAGGCACCTGTGCTCTTCAGGGACAAAGCCCCGGGTTCAATCCACGGCATCACCAGGTAAAAAAGAAAGAAAAGGACCAGGTCGCAGATGGCTGGGAAGACTCTGCCTGAGACCTCTGGAGAGCCGTTGCCCGTCAGTGTAAACAGCGTTGGGCTAGATGGAAGAATAGCCTGACCAGGTATTGGACGCCTTCCTGTGTTGGTTTCACTTGCAGGATAAAGCTGATGGCAGGAGGGGAACTGAAAGATATGGAACAATTCTTTGATGACCTTTCAGAGGCATTCAGTGGAATGGAACCAGAAGTTCACAAAACAAGCGTTGTAGGTAAGAGAAATGCTTAGTATCCAAAGGGCACACTCGTATGCATGTTTAGACAAGAAAAATAATCCTACAATTCTCAGCATTTCTCAGCCAGCCATGGTCGCTGGGGGGCATCCTAGAGAAGTTTCCAGCACAGTCATTAATCCTCACTGCTCAGGTTGTTGTTGTTTTCCCCTGAGTGATTGCTGCGTAGGAGCAAGCTCTTTCCTACATCGTGGTCTCAGTAGGACCATGATGTAATGGGCTAAATCTTCCCTTTTCCTGCTATCAGAACTGAGGGCTGCTTCACACATTGGAGAGAATGTGATGTGTACCTTGGCGCATCCAATAATAATTTTCACAGACTTTTTTTAGCCCCCCCACAGCCACAGTTTCCCAGTGTGTCTATACTGCACATGGACATTACTTCAGCATGGTTGAATAAGGGGTTAGAGGTGGGGCTTTAGGGCCAACATAGCTTTTGACCCATCCCTATGACTTGCATAATTTGCTCTGCGTATGCTAAATGTGACAGACTCTCTTAACTCGCAAAATTCTCCTTTGCTTGGTGCAAAATTTGGATTATTTGTGTTCTTTTTAGCATGGAGAACATTTGTCTTGGCATAGGGAATATCTCCCCACAGCGGTGGGAGTGGGTATTGCAAGACATGGGCCAGATGGTGCCGTTTGAATGCACCGGGAGCTGACAGGTCCGGTGCAAATACACATTCGAAGCAATGGGCTCCGTCTTCTCTCTCCGTAGGCTTGTTCCTGCGCCACATGATCCTGGCCTACAATAAGCTTTCCTTCAGCCAAGTGTACAAGCTTTACACGGCTCTCCAGCAGTACTTCCAAAACGATGAGAAGAAAAGCGGAGGAGACGAGAGTGAGATGGAGCTGACTCAATGCGACGAGCTGGAAGGGAAAATGGAGAAGGAAGAGTTTGACGGGCCTCTCAGGTCACTCCTCAGATTGCTTTGCAAAACTCAGCACACCCACCCACACACTCCCCCATGATTTCATAGGGAAATCCTTACAGCGTGATCCACAAAGGGGTTCAGCTGATGCCGTTGTCCCCTCTCATCTCCTTCGGGAGAAACCCTGCACATGCTTAGACAGAAAGGAAGGCCTACAACTTCCGGCATGGGTGGCTGGGGAATGCGGGGAGCTGTGGGACTTTTTGCTGCCTAAGCCTGCATTGCGCCCTTGGTCTCTTCTTTCAATATATAGATACGTGTTCGGTTTTATAAAGGTATAAGAAGTTCGCATTGCAGGACAAATAATATCTGGTGCAAATGCAAAAATCGCTCTCCTGATGAAGGGTTCTGGAGAACTCGAAAGCTTGCCCACTGTTTTGTCATGTTTTGATTGTATTGCCCAATTCTGAATTCTGTAGGGGTTTTTTTTTCTTCTGGACCCTCACGGCTCTCTTTGCGTCTTATATGCATTGTAGCATTTTAAAGAAATTTCACAGTGGGTCTTTTGTTCCATTTCAAGGGAGGAAGAAATATCTTGCAATGGGCCACTTTCACAGAAGCAAGCAGAATACTTCCTCTCCCAGCAGGTATGTTCATTGTTAAGATGAAGCCTGTCCATCACAGGAGATGTCTGTGGAGGCGTTTCCCCACATGCATTGGTGGCATTTGTCTGCCACTGAATGCAATACAATCTCTCGGTGGTTCTGACCCCAGAAGCTGGGCCTGTGGCTGCTAGCGAGGGGCCCTTTTCTGCGATGGTGCCCAGCTCTCAACCTCCCCAGATGTGTTTTCCCAATCCTTTCTAGGCATTTGTTTTACTGAGAATTTTAAAGTGGGTTTTACTGTTCTTACTGTTTTTTACTGTTGCTTTTATGTTTACTGCTTAACTTTTACAAACCTACTGTTTATAAAAAAATGTTTTTAAGTATTTTTGTTTGCAAGAGATTTGATATTATTTATAAGAATCTTGAGGGTATATATATGTCTTTCAGAAAGCCAGGATATGTCCCAGTTTGCATGTAACAATAACGCAGAATTTTAAAAATGTGCGAACTGGGCCTCTAAAACTGAATTCAGAGAGACTTACCTCTGGGTAGATGTATATAGGATTATCCTGTAAACATTTTGCTTAAACAACAGCCCTGAACTAGATTCCCAGAACCATGCAGCTGGTTCTGTATACCCGGGGGGGGGGGCGGTGTATTGGGCTTTTTCTTCTCACCCCACCCCACAATCCACAGGAGCAATTGTAGCTAAAAACCTAGAACTGTCCAATGCAGCATACTCAGGAGAAGGCCAGAAGAAATGAGTGAGTGAGTCTTCTGGGCCTTCCTGGGATGGAGCCCCAATGGCCACCCCTGTCAGAGGTCGGGGGGGGGGCTGTGGAAAAGGTCCTCTTCTGAGTACCTGCCCTCCACACTTCACCACCCTCAAAGATGGTTACATGAGAAGGATTTGCATTGCTAATCTTAACGTGTGCAGGCGATCCTTCAGCTAACCCAAATGCAGTCGTGTTGGCTTCTGGGTGCTTGAATTAAAGATGCGTTTGAGAGGCATTCTTCCTGAAATCCCTTAAGCCAGCCTTTTCATCTCGTGTAATCAAATTAGCGAGAGTCTCTCTCTCTCTCTCTCTCTCTTTTGAGCATATTATAACGAAGCTTTGGCTAAATCTCTCCATGGTAATTTATAAACGTGCTGTTGGTTGCTTTTCTTCCCAACGCAGAAGGGTTCCGTTGCTGTGGTGATAATAAAATTAAGTGATTTTTTTAATTCCAGTGAATTCACACTTCTCTTTCCCCGCTCACTCAAATGACAGGGTTTTTAATTCAATTCCAGGCGTCTTTACTGAAAAACGATGAGACAAAAGCGCTCTCTCCCGCATCTTTACAAAAGGAGCTCAACAACTTGTTAAAATTTAACCCAGATTTTGCTGAAGCGGTAGGTCTGGTTTGGTTTGGTTTGGTTTCCCCTCCTTCCCCCCACCTTCCCTGTCCGGCATCATCCATATTGTAACGTGCTAAGACTTAGTAGCTAAGCAAGGTGGTGTTGGTGGTAGTGATGAAGCCTCTGGCTCTTACTGGCTGAGCTGCCCTAGAGTCACAGAAGAGCTGCCATTGTTTGAGGTGCTCAGGTCCTAAAGAGAGGGCAAGGCAGGCACAAGTGAAGGAGGGGGCCTGGGAAGGCAGCGGGAATCGGGGATTAGTGAGGGATGCCGGGACAGCATGTTGGAAAAGGCGCCGGTCCAGAAGAAGGAGGGGGAGGAAAGGAGAATGCCAGAGGAAGAAGATGTTGGAAAAGGAAGCAGAGAGAAAATGGGCAGAGAAGAGAGGCGCGTGCGTGCGTGCGTCCGTGTGTTCGGGAACTGCAGAGGTGAGGAAGGCTGAGAGTGTCTGTGTTCGAAGCTGCCTGCCAGATCTTGCACTGCAGGCCCTCGGCTCTGTTCAAGCAATCCCCCCAGATACCGCATGCATGCACGCACGCACGCACGCACGCGCTGTGTTTTTAGCGTGGCCTTTTGCAGCGACTTGTACCCAGAGCCAGTTTGCTCTTGTTCGTTCCCAGCATTATTTGAGCTACTTAAACAGCCTTCGAGTCCAGGATGTCTTCAGCTCCACGCACAGCCTCCTTCATTACTTCGACCGGCTAATTCTTACCGGCGCAGACAGCAAAAGCAACGGCGACGAGGGCTACGGGCGGAGCCTGAGATACGCCGCTCTGAACCTGGCCGCCCTGCACTGCCGCTTCGGCCACTAGTGAGTCGGCGCGCTGGTCCTCCCCCTGCCGATGTCGGCATGTGCCCCATCCGCCCCCCAGGCTTCCCAGCCGCCTCAGGATTTGCTTCCAGCCGCTCTTTCTACGCCCGCGACATCTTCTTGTCCTGGCGCCAGAAGAGTGTCTGGAAAGAGCTGGGGAACGGGGATGGGAGGAGCGCCTGGGCACAGCGGCACCTGCTCCGCTGCTGCCCTCCTCAGCGCCCTGGATGCCGGTCACAGCCGTTGCATGGCGGAGGCGGCTGTTACTCTTACTACTATTAAGATAGCTGTTATTATTAGGGTTACTATTCATAGGTGTTTTTTAAGAACAACAACCAATATTTCTGTCTTTAAAGTAGCAGCAATCAAATAACGGCTTGCAGTCCTCCCAGTGGGGGGGGAAGGGGAGGGGGACATTTTTGACGCTTACTGTCAAGCATCTAGGAGTAGTAAGAGAGATGGGAGGGGAAAGGAGGAGGGAATCGGAAGGGCATTAAAAGTTCTGCGGGGAGGAAGTCCAGGAGCAGAAGAGGCCTCCAGGTAAGCAACGCAGGGAGTCTCTTCCGAAAGGGAGGGAGGAAGTTGTCCTTCTGGTGTGAAGGTGTCAGGGTGTCCTGCCAATTAGAAGTGGAATTCTCCCCCACCCACCCACCCACCCACCGCCATTGGCACATAGAACCAGCCAGCTGCTTTCCCAGAGGCCCATGGTGGTGGGGGGGGGGAATGATGGATGGCGAACGTTGTGAGAAGCCCATGATGGCCTCCACGAAGCCCCTGAAGCTGCCAGGGGTGGGGCGGGATGGTTGCCCCCCTGGCCCCCGCCCTCCCACCACTTTCCGTGACGGTTGCTGTGTTTCTCTCGGTTGCAGCCAGCAGGCTGAGCTGGCCCTGCAGGAAGCCATCCGGATCGCCCAGGAGTCCAACGACCATGTCTGCCTTCAGCACTGCTTGGTGAGCCGCTTCCCAGCAAAGGGGCCGCAGCGCCTCTTGCCGCCTGGGCTTCCCACGCTTCGGCCACAGAGGCGCCAAACGGGTCTTACTTGCCGTGCGCTTTCAGCGCCAGGCCGGCTGGACATCTTCTGCAAGTCCTGACCACTTCCGCTCAGGGGCATTTGACCCCGCTCCGGGGCAGGCGCCCTGCAGAAGGGGGGGGGACTGTCACTCTCCCATCACCCTTGACCACACGCTGGCTGGGGCTGAGGGGGGGTTGCGAAAACCGGCCCTTAAACCAGCCTTTCCCAACGGGGCACCTCCAGATGTGCTGGGCTGCAACTCTCAGCATGCTAGGACTTGTAGTCCAACACCCCTGGAGGGCATCCAGCTTAAGGCTGCCTTAAGCAACTGGTGTGTTTGGTTTTTCAGCCGCTCCTCCTCCTCAGGCGTGACCCCGGGGCGAAAGGGTGCTTGGGCTGCGTCCCTTTACTGCGGGGCTGAGCACCGCGTGGCCCGCCAGAGGTTGTCGGACAGCGACTCCCAGCTGCGCCAGCCAGCATAGCCAATGGCAAGAGATGATGGGCATTGTAGTCCACCAACTTCTGGAGGGCCACAAGTTCCTCTCCCCACCTTAAACGGGCTGGACGGGCCACAGCTGCGTCCTGTGCACGTCTGCACTAGAATAAGTCCCCTGGAGGTCAGGAGGCCTGGCTCCCACAGAAGTGTGTACAGGATTGCAGCTGAAGCATCTGTAGAGGTGAAGCTGGATTCTCAATCTGTTCTGGCAAAAATCCCGGCTTTTATAGTTTTGTGATTTATTGATTTATTTATTTTTAAAAAATGCCTTTTCAGCCATGTCCGGGAAGCCTTCATACAATGAGGAGGAGGAGGAGCGCCTGCCCTAGGGCCCAATCCCAGGCTTGTTTCGGCAGGGGGAAAAGTCTTCGCACTCCCAGCCTGCCCCAGACAGCGTGGCTGGTTGGAGTCTGCTGGGAGTCGTAGGGTTTTCTTGCACAGGATCGCACCCTTCATTCTATCACAGAAGCCTGGGGTGCCCTGGTGGGCGGGCGGGCCGGCCTCCGCCACGGCCAGGTCCTGGAACTGCAGCTCCCTGAGGCTGCCCCAGGTCTGATGGACCCATCACTCCCATCATCTGCAGCCAGCACGGGGCACCATTAGGACCCTACATTTCGTTTGTCAATTTGTTTTGCACTTTCCCCTTCCTTCCTTCCTTCCTTCCTCTTTTGCCAGAGCTGGCTGTACATCTTGGAGCAGCAAAAATCGGACAGCTGCGTCCTCCTGGAGCACTCCGTGAAGAAAGCTGTATACTTTGGGTTGCCGGTACGTCTCTCGCACCCTTCTCTCATCCATCTGTATAAAAACCGGATGCCACACGCAGATGCCCACGCCCGGTCGGAACGTGGGTTTGCGGGGGAAGCGACGGTCACCCGGGCGGCGTGGCGCTCGCGAACGTGGCTCTGGACGTCCACCCCACCCCACCCCGTCGACCACCGCCTCCCCCTTTCCCAACCGCGCTCCTCCCCACTCTGCCTTCCTTCCCCGTCGCCAGTATTTAGCTTCCCTGGGGATCCAGTCCTTGGTTCAGCGACGCGCTTTCGCAGGCAAGACGGCCAACAAGCTCATGGATGCCCTCAAGGACGCCGACCTCCTGCACTGGAAGCACAGCTTGTCTGAGCTCATCGACATCAGCATCGCCCAGAAGGCAGCCGTTTGGAGGCTGTACGGCCGCAGGTACGGATCAGGGCTCTGGGCCGGCGGGAGCGCAGAAAACCGAGGGAGGCGGCCGCGGGCCACAGCGCTCAGCTTCCTACGTAATCTCTGGGCTCGTTCTTTCTAAACCTGACAAACTTGTTTAGACAACGGTATGAGCGCAACGGTTATTCCTGGAGGCGCGAGGGCCTCCCTTCCCCGAGCTGGGGCTCTCCGGAGGCTGTGGTCTACAGCTTCCATTATCCCCATCCAGTCGGGCATGATGGAAGCCGTAGTCCACAGCATCCGGAGGGCCCCACGTCGGGAAAGCCTGTTGAAACCTCACACGGCAGAAGGGGCCGGGCGCGCGTGGACTCCGCACCCTGCGGCGCTTTTCAGCCCTCCCTGCAACCAGGGCAGCCAGAGGACGTGCCCCGGGCGGTCCGCAGGGGCGCGGCGTTTGGTCGCAGCAGTCCGCTTCTGCTGCTGGCCCAGGGTTCCCCTGGTTCTGCGCGGCGAGCCTGGAGGGGGGGCACTGCGGCCCTGGCCCAGGCGCTGGGTCCGTGGCCGTTGGCTGAGGCTTGCCCCTCTTCCTCTTGCTCTAGCACCATGGCGCTCCAGCAGGCCCAGGTGCTCCTGAGCATGAACAGCCTGGAGGCCGTGAACGTGGGCGTCCAGCAGAACAACACCGAGTCCTTTGCGGTGGTGCTGTGCCACCTGGCCGAACTGCACGCGGAACAGGTGGGGGCCGGGCGGGCGGGCGGGCTCTCTCGGGCGCAGCTTCCCTTGTGGCAGGGCGTCATGCAGGAAGGGCCCAAATCCCTGCGTGGGCTCTGCTCTGGGTCTCCCCCTGTTCTGCAGCAGCTCCTGGGGTGAAGAAACTGGTTAAAAATGTCCATGCCTGCATCAGCTGAAGGGGACCAGCCCAAGGAGGCGTTTGTTGCCACCTGCCGTTTCCATCCCTTTTGCCTTTTAGCGCGTGTTTTGATTTCTCTTGCAAAGCACCTCGTGGGCCCTTGGGGAAAAGGCAGAGTGGAAACGGATCAGCGAATTGGCAGATAGAACTCCCGAGGGCCACGTGGTCCCAGCCTCAGTTTCAGGGCTTTTCGGTCTCTTTCCGTGGGACCTGTGGGACCTGCCCCGTCGTCCCCTGGGCTTCCCTTCTTTCTTTTTGCAGTTAAAGCGTTGAAGTTCCTGCAGACCTCGAGATCTCTTGTCTTGACCGTTTGCTCCCGCCTGTCCTTTTGTGTGCCAGGGCTATTTCACAGCCGCCTCTGAAATACTGAAGCACCTGAAGGAGAGGTTTCCTCCTAACAGCCAGCATGCCCAGGTGAGACCCCGTCTTCAGACGGTGCGCTCGGGCAGTGTGCTGGTACTTGGGGCCCCGCCCACCTTTGGCCTCTCGCCCCGCCCACCATTGGAATCCGGCCCTCGGGCCGTGAAAGAGCCGCCTATCCGTTATGATGTGGCCAGGACCGGATTCCCACACACACACACACACACCACGGGCCCTTCCTTTAAGAATGAATGCCCCGCCCTGCGGTGCAGCGTCCCCACCTTGGCCACCTCCAGGCTGTGCTTTGGCAGTGCGTGCCAGCGTGGGCATCGTGGACGTCCTGTGCGAGAACCCTGCCCTGACCCCGACGTGCTTCTCGCCCAGCTCTGGATGCTGTTTGATCAGAAGATCCAGTTCGACCGAGCCATGAACGACGGCAAATGCCACGTGGCCGATGCGCTCGTGGCGGGGATCACGGCCCTGAGCAGCACCGAGGGGGTGTACAGGTAACGAGGCCGCAAGCCGGCGGGGGAACAAAGGGCCTCTCTTGAGGGCCGTCAGAGCGGGATTAGTCTTCACGTGGGATTAAAATGCCTCTGGGATAATGCGGGGTGGATGGGTGGGCGTGCTCTGGACGTGCTTTTTCTTTTCGTGTGATCTGCTCCTTCTGAGCCCTGCTGACGCTGTGGGGGGAGCATTTTTAAAAAGGGCCCTTCAGAACGCAAAGCCGGCCTCTTTTCATGCGTTTCTCCTGCGTAATCCCGTCGCACCCCTGCCTGCCTGCCTGCCTGCCTCTGGAGTTGCCGGAAGCCTCGCTGCCCTGCGCCCTCCTTGTGTGGGTGCCCTGCATCAGACCCCCGCACTTGGCAGCCCCGAGGGCTAGGAGGGGGCTGCGTTTCCCAAAGGCGAAGGAGAGCGCCCCCCTTCGGAAGCCGCCTGCTCCAGCCGTCTGGCGCTCTGACCCAGCCTTGTTTCCTCTGAGTTGGCAGCAGCTGCCCCCATCGCCGGCTCCGTCGTCCTTCCTTCGGCAGGGAGGCCGGGGGCTGGAGCAGGAGGGCGCCCCCAGGAGGCCCCCAGATGGAAGGGAAATGGTTCTAGGTCCCAGAGCCCAGAGTTTGACCAGAAAAGATCAAGGCTCCCGCCTGTCAGGCTCTTTCACCTGAGAGCTGACCTTGAGGTTAAAGGCGCCACCCTAGGTGTCTTTAGACCGGAGGAAAAGGCCTCCAGCCCCATGCTAGCGGGGCCTTTTTTCTCTCTCGACCTGCCCAGGATGGCGCCCTCAAGGCTCAGCGGTCTTGATTGTCGCTCTTCGGGGCGGAGGGCCGTCAGGCCCGTGGGCAGCTCACGCGCTGGAAGAGGAGCGGCAGGCAGACACCCAGGCCAGATGAAATAAAGCCGTGGGCACCATCCAGCCTTGAGCACAGTGGCACATGGGCATCCCTTTGATGTCTAGGGGGAGAGGGGGCGCTCCCCTGGAAAGGACCCCGAGTTAAGAGCGCGTCGCTTGGGCCGCAGGCTGGCGCCCGCCTGGCCACAGACGTCCACCTTTGTGTTCCGTCTTCCAGAAAAGCCGTCCTGCTGAAAGCGCAGAACCAGATGTCCGAGGCCCACAGGCTCCTGCAGCGGCTCCTGATTCACTGCCAGAAAACAAAGAACAACGAGATGGTGATTAGGTACGGGGTGGGGCGCCGTGAGGGCCTCTCCCGGGGCTCCCGGCCTGCCTGCTTGGCCTCCTCGGGGCCCTCTCCGCACTCCTGCTCCCGGCAGGGTGGCCGAGCGGAGCTGGCGCCTCAACTGGACGGCGACGGCTCTCCAAGCGGGGATGGGGAATGGATTTGTGCAGACGTTGGTGTCGGGGGCGCATGGGGGGCTCTGCTTTCTCGGGGACAGCCTTCCCTGGTCCAGGGCCCTCTGGGTGCTGGCTGGGGATAATGGGAGTTGTAGTCCAACACATCTGGAGGGCGCCAGGTTGGGCAAGGCTTCAGTCAAATCTCACGCTGCTTCCTCTCTGGCGCGGAGTGCTCTTCTCCTCTTCCTCCTCCTCCTCCTCCTCTTCCTCCTCCTCCTCCTCTGCTCTTTGAATGAGAATGGGCTGGCGCTCCCGCTGCTCCGTGGGCGGCTGCTTAACAGGGGCCGGGGTGGGCACGGCCACCGCGGCTTCCCCCCCTCCTCACGCAGCGATGGCTTTTCCCTTCCTGCGTCTCTCTCGCCCGCCCGCCCGCCCTTCCGTGTGGTTAGCGTGCTCCTGTCCATCGCGGGGCTCTACCGGCGGTCCCTGTGCCACACGATCGCGCTGCCCGTCTTGCTGCAGGCGCTGGCCCTCGCCCGGGAGTACCGCCTCCAGTATTTGGCCTCCGAAACCCTCCTCCACTTGGCTTTCTCCCAGGTATTTGTGGCTCAGATGCGTTATTTAGTCTTCCTGTCTCGGAAGGATTTTCATGCTGCTCCTCAGCCAAAAAGGCTGCCTGCGGTTTGCACATAATCAATTACAAAGCACGGTCTCTGCCCGCGACCTCAAAAGGCGCGACGCGCAAGGAGGAAGGAGCGAGGAGGGACGGACGCCTTTCGCAGGCCTGGGAGAAGGGGCCGGCGCGTCTTCCCCCTCAGGGCGGCCTGCTCCGCGGGCTGCAGGTTGGGGCGGCCCCTCCTCCTGGCGGCCCCTCCTCCTGGCGGCCCCTCCTCCTGGCGGCCCCTCCTCCTGGCGGCAGTTGCCAACCGCCTTTTCTCCTCCCTCCTGCCTTTTTGAGGAGGACAACCCCCTGCCCAAAGAGCTTGCAGTGCCAAATTCGCCACTGGGCGGCAGCGGGAGGAGGGAGCGCACGGCCGCTTCATGACTTCAGCCAGGTGCGGGCCTGGGCTGGTGGCCGCCAAGGGCCCACGCCAAGGGCCCCGGGGCAAGGGCCAGTCTGGAGGGCCAGATGCGAAGGCAGCGGGGGAGAGAGGGGCAGCCCCGGGCAGCCGCTCCGGCTCTTGAAGCGGGAGGACAGCCCCCGCGGCGCAAAGCCAGCAAGGTGGCGTCGCATCATGGCTGTTCTGCCCCACGGAAGCAGCCTTAGCTGGCCGGTGGCCGCCTCAGAGTAACGTTTCTCCTGGGGGGGCTTTACCCCTCCCTTCCAGCTCATCCTGGGTATCCCTGAGCAAGCGCTGAGCATCCTGCACATGGCGATCGAGCCCATCCTGGCCCACGGAGCCCTGCTGGACAAAGGGGCCGCCATGTTCCTGGTGGCCAAGTGCCAGGTGGCCTCTGCAGCCTCCTACGGGCCCCAGAAGAAGGCCGAAGGTAAGAGGCCCTTGCGTGCGGGGACCCTTCCACAGAGCCTGCGGGGGGGCCCTCCTGGGGTTATTTCTCACCACGGGCAGGGCGTTTCATTCATTGGTTTATTTCAAAATATATCTTGCCCCCTACCCTTTAAAGAAAGGAGGGCAAAAGGCAGTTCACAATTGCTAGAATGCAAATAAAATGGCCAAGCTGTGTCATAGGGAGGGTTGCTTTTTAACCCCAGAAGCTCAACGGGAGCTACTGTGGTGTTGGGGGAGACTTTTTGGTGGTGGCTCCTCACCTTTGGGAGGGCCTCCCCACAGCGGCACTCTTGTGACTGCCGTTCAGCCCACAGGCAGAAGCTTCCCTGTTCGCTCAGGCCTGTGGTACGCGTACATTTGCGTGTCCAAGTTTGAGCTATTTTTATCTTTCCTGTCTGCTAGAATAGACAGTGTTTTTAGTTTGCCTTAATTTGTGTGACTTGTTTCGTTTTGTTGTATTTTTCTTGCCCTTTCATGGTTTCTTGCTAATGCCTTAGCTGCCCTGGGGACACAGATTTGTACTTGTAGGTGCCGAAAGGCTGGGAGATCAGTTCTATCAGTCAATTCAGCAGGTGGCTGAGGAGGCCGACCTCTGGGAGGTGCGTGGGGCTTCCTGAACCGTGGGGAGACGCTGAATCCCCCCGCTGTATCCACTCGGCGGCCGGGTCCCTTTCGGTTTGGGTTTTCCGTGGTGCAGAGACCCGTTCCTTTCGGCAGAGCGCCCCGCAAAGCTCTCGGGCCCTGTGCCTCATCTGCCTGTCCGTTTTGTGGACGGGCCCGCAAGAGGGAGGGCTTTTCTTCACGCCGTGTCCGCTGCCCGGGGAACGTAGGCGATTGAGCGGTTTAGAAGCACCAGCGAGGATCCCTTTCAGCCTCGGCTGTCCTTCTCCCGCAGCTCTGGAGTCGGCTATCCTGAACCTCCACGAAGCCAAGACCTACTTTGCCAAGGTGGGCTGCAAAGAGCAGCTCCGGGACGTCCTTTATCTCCAGGCCCGGCTCTCCCACAGCCTGGGCAAGACCCAGGAGAGGAACCAGTGCGCCATGCTCTTTCGGCAGCTGCACCAGGAGCTCCCCGCCCGTGGCGCCCCCTTGATCAACGCTTTTCCGTGAGCGGCGCGGCCCGTGGAGCGCCAGCACCCTCTCAGATCAAACAGGAGCCGTGGGAGGGGCGCCGGGCGCCTTGTTCCTAAAAGCGCCCCCCCGCCCCACACTTCGATGGATTTCTTCATTTGTGCAATCTTCAATATTTAGAAATGAGTATCAATGAATTGGTGTTTGGTTTGGCTTCTTTGTTTCGGAACTGCAAAAAGGGCCTTTCTCCCCTTGGGACCGAGGCCTGTTTCTGCCTGCCTCATCCTTTGTGTCGCTCTGGCTGCAATTTGTGGTGGGGTAGGAGGTTTCTCTTCCCCCCCCCCTCCTTCCTTCTTCCTGGTGAGCAGTGAGACTCACAAGTGGGCCCTTTGTCGGGGGAGCCTGCGGGAGCAGCACAAAAGGCGCATTGTGAGGCTGGCTGGCTGATTGGCAACGTCTTTGCCAGTGTGGGAATTCTTGTCTGTTCAAACTTCCCCTTTCCTTTGAACCTCTGAGTGGGTGCCGTTCTCTCTGGGAGGCTCACGGCCGTCTGCACTGATGTTCGTTCGGGGCGTTGTCATTCATCGTCATTGCTGTGAAATGCTTCCAAGAGCATGAAGCATGTCAGCGCCCATCAGAGCCCCAGAAAAGAGGAGAGGGGCCTGCAGGCTTTGGGGAACCCTGAAGCCTGCAGAAGTGGGCGGCGGGTGGCGGTGGGGAATGGCGAGGGCCCCAAACAGCCCAATGAAGACTGGGCACGTTCAGCGGCCACAGCAAGCCCAGCCGTGGGGAGAGTGGGAGGGGGACTGGAATGGCTGGCTGGAACCCTGGAGGGGCCCCATCTGCCCGCCCACCCACTGCAGCGTTTTGTTCTAGCCCCCCCCACACACACACACACGTAGGCTCCCTCTCTGGGGGTGTTCTATTCCTCTGCAGCTGAGCCATCGTTCCTGCCACAACCACCTCTTGACTTCAGCGCGGGGCGAGGGGGCGTTGCGTGTTGCCCTGGGAGGCCGGAGTTCCCGTCCACAGTGGGCGATGGCCTTGGGCCATGGCCTCCGCCTCGCTTTTCATCTCCCACCTGCCGAATGAAAATATCGGCGCTCTTCCGGATTGTTGTGAAGGGGGGTGAGAGGAGGGGGGTAAGCAGGCGTCTGACGTGGATCAGGCCTGTCTTCCTGGGAGGGGGGGCCGCCTGCCTGCCCGCCCGCCCGCTCACTTGCTCTCCTTCCTGCCCACTGCTTTTTCCACTAACCTTGAGAGCTCTGGGTTGAGTGGTAGAGGGGGAAAGCGTGGGACGCTAAGGGTAACGCAGTTCCGGAGGCCCTCGGGTTTGGGGGATTTACGAGATGAGAATCGATCTCACATTACCCAGGACTATTTTTCTGTCCTCCTAGGTGGTTTGAGAAGCAAGCACTGAGTAGTTATCGGCCCTCTCACGCGCCTGAAGATAGGGAACAGAATGTCTCAGTCAACTTAGCTTGTGCTCATTTCACATTCGCTTGGAGCTGCAGCCGGTGGCCTTATCAGCCCAACGGGTCCTACACATTGGCTCGCGCTGATCACTTGCGCCCAGCCCCTCCTTGGAGGGAGGTTGCTCTCCGGGTTTCTGCCTTTGCCGGTGCCAGGTTCGTGCCCAGCGTCCTCTGTTTCGTTGACACAGCGCTGTGAATGTTGGCAGGTAACGTCGTGTTTTCGAAACGAAAGACGCACCTGCATTCCAAAGTCCTTTGGAGACTGTATGGCTTTCCAAATTGCAAGCTGCAGAAGCCGACCCCGGGAAATGTGGGGTTTTTTGGTCTTGCATTATTGAAACCTCTTTTTGATGGGGGAAGTGCTTCGTACTCAACCTAGGAGTTGACGACCAGCCTCGGACGAGCTTTTAGCACATGCAAAAGTAATGTCTCTGCAGCTTGAGGGGGTGGGGTTTGCTGAAAAGTAGCTCTGCTGTGTCAGTTTGAAATAGCCTGCCTGCCTGCCTCTTTGTCCACTCGCCTGGTTAGAATTGATGTGTCTGGATGGCTTGGCCTTGGGTGCAGAGCAGCCTAGCTGCAGGACACCATAAAGCCCTGCTTGGCTCTATCCTGTAGTCTGAGAACAGCCACCCAAAACCCGCCTATCTCAAGATAATAGTAGCAGGCTGCAATCCACATGTTGTCCTAGAAGGTAAAGCCCCATTGAACTCTGCAGAATGTACTTTTGAGGATTGTGTGCAAAGAGGTGATGGGTCTGACCTCCGCTTGTATGTGGGGGTTCCCTTCAGATGCTCTTTCCTGGGTGCCCCCACTTTGGGAGGTGAGGCGGAGGGGGTGACTGGAGGGGGGGCTCCTCATGGTGTGTGTCCTCCACCCACCCCATCTTTTAAAACATTCATCCTGCAGCTGCCTTCACGTTTTTCCCAGCTGCTGGCAAGCAGTTTGGGGCAGGTGGGAGTTGCAGAATCCTTCATAGAATCGGATCTCTAATTGTTTACATAGCACCCTGGTTATACATCGGGGTTTGCAAAGAGCAGGTTTGACAGGTCCCTGCCCCAAGGGGCTTACACAGATACAGGGATGCAAAATGAAGGCAAGGATAAACAGGAAGAATAAGGAATTATTTCAAGTACACCCACTTCAGCTTAGTTGCAATTAGGCAGTGTTCCCCAACCTGGTGTCTTCCAGATGTGATGGACTGCAACTCCCATAATCCCCAGCCAGCATCTGGAGACTGCCATATTTTATTTGGAATAGTGTCTTGTTCCAAAGGCAATTTTGCTCTTATTACTTTTTCTGTTTTAACTTTTGTTTTTAGGTTTTAATTATGTTGGTTTTGTTTTAACTGTTCCAATATTCATCTGTGAGCAGAAATACTTCAGGGCTGGTTAATAACTTCATAAATAAATACTGTCCGTGGTATTGCTATGAGTGGAAAGGCCTGAGGACGTGAGCGTTTGTGTTTCTGGCCAGTGCTTCCAGCCTTTGGATTTTTCTCCTCTGCCACCACCACTGTTCAAAAGGTGCAAGAGTGCTTTTAAAGTGTTAAGCTGCAGGCACCAAGTTAATAGAGCCCTTGTAACGTTGCCTTGCCTAGCGTGCTGCCCTTACTAAGCCTCTGGGCAATGTCATGTTTTTTAGATGTTCATTGACCGTTTTGGAAACAGGCGTAATTATTCCACACTGAAAAGAAGACTCAGTGCAATCTGCCTTTTTTAATAACAATTTTGCACCCTTTCCCAGCTTGTGCCTAGGACAGCCCCCCCTCACCTCACCCTAGTTACATTGCAGATTGTTTTCAATCCCAAAGCAAGCACCAGCACCAAGTTGTTAACAACGGGTGTGTTGATCTGATAACTGTAGCAGCAGTGTGTGAAGAAGGGCGAGGAGAGAGAGGAGAATATTTGCCAAGCTGTGTTTGATACGCCGTGGGATGTGGCTGCTACTTAGGAGGACTGAATGTATGTTTTCAGTCTGATATTGGAAGCTGCAGGCGAGTCTTCCAAATGCCGGTGGGCATTTCATCCTTTGTGTGTGGGGGGGTGGGGGGTGGGAGCAAGCCAGGAAAGACCCTCTCAGCCAGACTGAATCCTCTGCTTTGGGAGGTGGGGGGCTTTTTCAAAATTATGTATAATAATTCTCTTGACAGGGAATTTCCCCAAGAGGTTTTCCTGGAGGGGATGCTGGCTTTGCATCAAATGCTGTTGAACGCTGGCCACACCCGACCCCCATCCAGCTGCCCTAAAACCACCCCGTGTGTCTCTGTGCTGGCTTGTTTGTGGGGAGCAGCCGGAGTCAATCTTGGTGATGAGTTTGCAGAGCTCATTCCAGAAAATAAAGCCACGAAAACAACCGTGTGGAAGCTAAAGGCTGCGGTGCTCAGGTCCCGCTTGTGGGTTTCCTGTTGGCAAGCCGGTCAGACACCGTGTGAACACAGCGCTTGCCTAGAAGGACCCTGGTTCTGATCCAGCCTCGGGGCTCTTCTTACGCTCTTATTTCAACCCCGGCAAAGCTGAGCTGTTGGATAGTGATTTCATAATTACAATTTTTGGTTTGCTGTCCTGTAACCATGGGGACCGAAGATTCTCTCTCCGCCTCCCTAAGCGCAAGGTGGAGGCCGACCTCACTGGGTTGTTTTGCCAGGAGCCCAGGGCGAGCGCACGCCAAGCGCGTATTGTGCTACATTTTTAAAATATTATGATTTAATCCTCCTCCTCCTCCTCCATCATCCTAATCTCTGGCTTGTTCTTGCAATCTTATTATGTGTGCTGGGGTGGGGGGGGGAGGAAGGGGGGGGCTCTGCCGTGCTGGCATTTCTGCCTCCCCCTCAGCCCCCGCCTGCAGCTTGACAGCAAAATGGGGAAAGCCAAAAAGGAAAGCGGGGGGGGGGGGGGCGGATCCTTCCTGGGCCTCCCCCGCGTCTGGGCCAATCAGCGCCGATCTGCTGGGAGGCGACGCTCGCTTTTGCCCAGGAAAAGCTCCCCGGCGCAGCCAATGGGCGCGCAGCTGGCGGCATCTGGGGCGCTTGGCCCGGGCAGGCAGGGAAGGAGAGAGGGAGGGAGGGAGGGAGGGAGGGAGGAGGGCGGCTTCTGTAGGAGCTGCTGCTGCTGCTGCTCTCGGCTAGCGGAGCCACCCCAGGCAGGTAAGCGCGCGGCCGGGCGGCGGCTGGGGCCGGGGCTGCGCGCCTTCTGCGGGCGGGGGGAGGGGGGTGGCCGGGCAGGGGCGAGGGCCCCGGGCTCCGAAGGAAAAGGCAACCCGGCCGCCCCTCTGCTTGCCGCGGGGAAGAAGGCGCCTCCGGGCAAAAGTGCCCGGAACGCCAGAAGGGGGGGGCGGGGCGCGAGCGCAGCCCCCTGCCCAGCTTGGAGCGAGCGAGCGAGAAGGGGGCACGGGCGAGGGCGAAGGGGCCGCCCCTCCCTCCCCTCCCCTCCCCTCCGGTGCTGGAGCCCCCAACAGGGCTCGTCCCCCGTGGAGCCGCCTGGCGGGAGATCCAGGGCAGGGGAGCGCCGAGCCCCACTCCGGAACGCGTGGCCGCCCCTAGGGGTGGCTTCGAAAGGGGGCGAGGCAGCAGCGAGCGATGGCTACTAGCCCGGGTGGCTAGCAGCTGCTGCTGCTGCTGCTGCTGCCTCCAGCGCCAGAGAGGCAGCAATCGCAGGTATGCCAGTTGCTGGGGGACATGGGCGGGAGGGGCCTGTTGCCCCGTGTCCGGCTTGTGAGTCCCTGGCCGAGGGCTGGCCGGCCGGCCCCTGGGCGTGGACAGAGTGCTGGCCCAGAGGGAGCCTGGGTCTGGCCCAGCCTCACGAGGACGCCGAGCCCCAGCCATCCAGGCAGGTCTCAGGCAGGCAGAGGGGCTCTTCAACCCCGCAGCGAGGAGGGGTTCAAACGTGGCGTCAGGCCCGCCGGCCTGCGTGTCAGCCCCAGAGCCTCCGGCTTTGGAAGCCAAACAGCCCTTGTCCCTGGGCGGCATCTGCAGGCGAGGACATTTGGGGATCAGGGACGGGAGCAACACTTTCCCGCTCCTTCCATATATATTTTTAAATGCCATTTTAGAACTCCATCCGATTCTCTCACTGTTTTCAGTGCTCTCCCTAAGGAGGAAAAGGAATCTGTCAACACCTGAATTTGCTTTTATTTTGATCATCTGCTCTGTTGAGGGGTGGGTTGAACTGTTATTGTGTGTGTGGTGAGGGAGTCGTCTTCTTCTAATGTGAAATCCGGGGTTTTGCTGGATCCGAGGCACATCCTTAGGAAGGGAGGATCCAGTGTGGGGTTTAGGGAATTGAGATGGGGTCAAATTGTGTAGGGTTGGGAAAGATGGAGAGTTTGCCAGTTAGTCACAAGTTTAAGGTTTTTCAGGTTGTGCTGAAATGTTCTAAGGGAGCCATTAGATCTGCTGTGCTGTGCCAGATCTCTCACTGACCTCCTTAGCGGTGTAGATGCCAGGAATCGAAGAAAAAGACCTAGAGAGATTTGTGGCTTGATTTTTATTCTGTAGGACTGGCAGGGAGGAATTGAACGAGGCTGTGATTAAAGGGTTATCATTTGGAGGACTGAATTGGTGGCTGAGTGACCTTCTAGCAGTGGCCGTGTCTTGGGTGGTGAGCTGGGGGTGGGGGGAACCCAGCTGTTTTTAGTCCTCATTAGAGCAGCAAGTGTACAGTTGGCAAAATCTTGGGGGGTGATTTTTGGGTTGCCAACTCTTTGACTGATCGTTGTAACTGTGCATTTAACAGCAGCTTGATGTGCAGACACCTGCAACCGATAAAGGATCAACATTGCTAGGATACAGATCTAGTAATGCTTGTAGCTTTTTCATGCGGATAGGTGAAAGTGGTCCGCTTTGCAGTGTTTAAGGCACTTTTTGATGTTCTGTGCTTTGCCTTGCTGGTAAGATCAGATCAGCCAGCGTCCAGTTTTCTGAAAGTGTCCCGCCAGCTGTCTCTGGGTGCTGAGCAACAGGGCCCCAGCTCCTGATTCAGCGTCTGATGTCTAGAAAAACCTATTGACCCTGTTTAGGGTGGGTCCACGGCGTGCTGCCCTTTCTGAACACAGGCCCCTGGCGGCTCTCCGGAGTTTCAGGCGGCCTTTCAGGAGACGCTGCCGGGGTTCGGACCTGGGGCCTCTGCATGCACAGCAGCCCCTGAGCCCCAGCTCTTCCCTCTTTAAAAAAACTGAACCCTAAATAAGACAAGCCTGCTGGCCGTCCCACACGCCTGTTCTTGTGGGGCTGAATTCACACGTTAATTCTGAGTTGTGTGAGGGAGCGGCCTGCCTTTCGGTCCGTCCTGTGCTTGCTGTGAGTTGGCGTGATCCCGAGCGCTGGTACTGTACGGGATGGCGAAGAATCTCCCCTGCTCTGCGCTGTTCATAACTGTAGTCTCCTTTAATGAGCGAAGGCTCCCTTCCTGCTCTCTTCGGGCGGCCTTGGGCGATGTTTTCCTGTATACCTGCCAACAGGCAAAAACCTGTGCTTCATGCCCTGATATTTCGAGCGACTCCGTTATCTGGGTCCTTGAGGATTTCACAGCTTTGTGAGGTTTGCGTGGGTGGGTGTATGTGTGCGTTGAACAAAATGGCTGTTTTTGAATCCTGCAGAACAAGATCGGAGCCCAATGAAAAGAGCGGCCTTGCGTGGCGCTCGGGGCACGGGGGATTGTGGCAGATAAATTGAAGAGGAAACAAAGGCTCCAGTTGTCCCTCTCAAAATAATAATAACAACTATAATAATGGATTCCTTTAAAAGCAGGCCTGCTTGTGCCCCCTGCCTCCGTCTTTTGTCCTTGTTCCCCTCTGCTTTATCTCTCCCTCTTCTCTCCCTTCTTCGCAAGCCGTGGCGCGTAATCTCTGCAAATTCCCCGCATTCCCATGAGTTGACTGGAGCTGAGCGGTTCCTGGGCTGCACGTGGCCGTGGCGCGCTGTTGCCGTGGCGGGCGCTTGGCACGGGCACGTGGGCTGCTGCTGTCTCTCTTCTCCCCACCCCCGGCCCTTCTGGCTGTGTGGCTTCGGGATCGTCCTCGCGCCAAGCGCGTGGGAGCTCTCGGGGGGGCGCGTGGCACACGGTCCGCACTCTCAGAGGGGCCCTTGCTGGAACTCCGCTTCCGGACGTGAGTGAGCAGCAGCCACTGCTGCTGGGAGCGCTCCCGTGGGGACACTCTGTCGCTCGCTCCTCACTCGTTGTGCAGCAGAGGGAATTTCAGCAGGTGCAGCTGCACTATCAACAGTGCAGGAGCCCTGCTGTGCCCATCTTGGCCCTGGCCACCCTGTCGACAGGGCTGCCCCAAGACATTTTGCTGCCTGGGGCAAAGGACACGCTGGTGCCCCCTCCCATCCCACGCGTAAATGGACTGGCCGTTGAATCTCTCTTCAGCGTGGACGATGGGACAGCATCTTCTGGCACACCTCCAGGCGGCCGGCTACCTCAGGGGGCGGAAGGCGAGCTGTGTGGCCCACAGCTCTCTCCTCCAGCACCCTGCTGCCACCTCCCACCTCACTTTGGCTAATGGTAGGGCCGGCCCTGCCTCTCGTCGACGCTCAGAGATGACGAGTAAGCTGGGCAGACAGGTTCAGCCTACCTTAGAGGGAAAGGCCGTGGCTCAGGGGCTACTCTGCATGCAGGAGGTCCCAAGCTCAGTCCCCCACCCACCCCGCCCTCCACTCTCTGCTAAGATAAAGCTGGGGGAAACCCTGAAGAGCCCCTGGCAGGCACCGGGAGCTGCCTTCGGCCCTGGGTCCATCTAGCCCAGTGTAGCCCGCACTGGCCAGCAGCAGGGGCTCTCCAGGGCTTGAGGCAGGAGTTTCTGCAGCTCTGCCTGGCAATTTAGGCAATGCCGCATTGGATGCTCCAGCTTGGTCCAAGGCAGCCTCCCACGTGCTTCCTGATGTGCTCTGGCCTCGTGTGCACGGGGGCTGCGTTTTCTCCCACCCCGCACAGGAGGAGAACATTTCAGACATTCCACCTTTCCCTGGCAAGCGCTACACGCCAAGGAAACTTTGCCACTCACGTCTGCTGATCGCGTACGATGGCACAAAGTCTTTCCAGTGGAGGGAGGATAGAGGTGGTTTGGAAAGGAAATCACAGATTGAGGCCTTGAGTGTTGTCATCTTTCAAAAGCACTTTGCGCACGTTGCCCTACAATGCTGCCATGCTTATTCGATTGTTCTGTTAAAAGACATTGGCGAGAAACATGCCCCTGATTTTTCAGGAAGACAGTTTTAAAACGACAACAACACAATAATTTCTTTTTAATACAAGTGCTTATAAAAATTACAGATGGCAAAGCTGGATCTTAAATGAGGCATTCTCCCGTCCGTCCCACGCAGACAAAGTGATCCACCCTGCGGCTCATGTATAACGGGCTCAAGTTAAAGGAAGCCAGATTCCAGATGGACATCAGGAAAAACTTCCTGATTGTTAGAGCAGTACGACAATGGAACCGATTACCTAGGGAGGTTGTGGCCTCTCCCACACTAGAGGCCTTCAAGAGGCAGCTGGACAACCATCTGTCAGGGATGCTTTAGGGTGGATTCCTGCATTGAGCAGGGGGTTGGACTCCATGGCCTTGTAAGCCCCTTCCAACTCTGCTATTCTATGATTCTATGTATGCGCTGACATTCTGAAATGGCCTTCCCCAACCTGGAGCCCTACAAATGTGCTGGACTCCAACTCCCTAGTTGGCTGGGGATGATGGAAAGGCACCAAATTAGGGGAAGCTGGTCAAAAACAAGGGAATGATGCCTCTTGCTTCGAAAGTACTGGGTTTCCCCGTTTGCAAATGCGTCCCTAACCAGCATCCGAGTGTCTTCATTCTGAACTAAATAAAGACTTCCTACACACACGCAAGCCTTGTATAACATCGTGTTTCTCAGTCCTCCGTTACTGATTTGAACTCGGCTACTGATTTGGAAGATGGCAACATGGGACAGGGCCTTTTGAGCAGTGCCCCCCTCCCCACCCACCCCATCATGGCATCGTACTCTTTCCACCGAGGTTTACCTAACGCCAGCACTGCCGTCTTTTCAGCACCAGGTTGAAAGTGTCCTCTCCATCAGGCATTTGATGTCATATGATGGGACATGGATGTCAGCCGTTGTTATTATTATTATTATTTATTACATATATATCCCTCCTTTTTTCCTCCAAGGAACCCAGCTGTTTCTGCCAGATCTGGCATCTTACTGTAAATGTTCCAGCTGTTTAAACTGTTTTAGATTTTGTATGTTAGAGATTTTATACAATGCTTTTTATTATCTCGTGTTGTGATGAGTATTTTTTGTAAAATGCCCCAGAGAGCTTTGGCTACTGGACGGTATAGAAATTAAAAACATAACCATAATTGTATTGCATTTTACGTATGTTTTTAATGTAAACTGTGTAGCGCTCTTACAACATCAAGCAGTATATAAGTAGTTTTAAAAAATAAATAAGTAAATACGTGGTTAATAAAGAATGTCTAAAGGGTTATGGCATCTTGAAGGCGCCCTTCGTGACAGGTTTCTTCATGGAACTGACTGAATTTGGGGCTATTTTGACATTCCACCTGTCTCTGTCTCTCTGGAGTTATGAGTTGGTCTGTGTGTGTGTGTGTGTGTTTTTTCCAATCCAAGCAATTTAACTCCCCATGCCCAGTATTTTCTCTCAAAATGGGGTCTTGTATTTTTATAATTGGGGTTTGGCATTAACCTAGTAATTCAGCACTGAACTGTGTTAAAAAAACAAAAAGAAAGCATTCGCAAGCTTTTGAGCAACTGCCTGGATAGTGGGTTTTTTTGGGGGGGTAGGACTCTAATGGGAACCGAAAGTGTTATAGCGGATTCTCTATTAACCTCATTAAAAGCAGATAAAAGCTGCAGGTTCACGTAGCCGTGTAGGCCAGCCAGGTGAGGTGCAGAGTAGAGCGGCCCTTTCCCTGGGCTTTGTGGCTGGCGTGGAGCAGAAAATAGCCCACACGATGGAAATGTGGCGGGCAGCAGTTCAGATACTGTGGTGCGCTGTCTGTGAGGCATCATTGTTATTATTTATTACATTTATATACCGCCTCAATATTGCCTGCTCGGAATGTGTCACAGGCCAGTTCCGATCAGAAACTGCTAGGCCTCAAGCAGGGCGAGCCGTCTTCACTTGAGGTAAAAAGCGGCTGAGGGCTCAGCTTTGGAGCTGGCCGAGAGGCCGACGACGGCAGGCCTCTCCCGTATCAGTGCCCTGCAAGGCCCTCGAAGGATGCTGTGTCAGGAGCACTGCGGGGAATCAAAGCGGTGGCTCTGTCCCGTCGCCCCCAAAGTTTGCAGTGTCCCGGTTCCATCCTGACATCTCCGCCGCAGGAGAACTGAACTGCGTCTCGCAGAAGGTTCTGGAACATGGGGACTCTCAGTGGGCAGGTTGCCTTGGTCCCACTTCAGAATCCATCCGACAGGAAAACCCAAACCTCTTGCTCTTTTAATTCATGCAGGCTGGATTTGAGCGGACGCCGCTGCTCTAAGAAGAACTGATCCAATCCCACACATTTCGATGCATGAGACAACCTGTATTTACGTTCTGCAGTAATGTCCCATTTCCCTCAGCGTTCATTTTCTGGCTACGGGCCGGGCCGGGCCACCTGCCACTCAGGAAAGGTAGTCCACCATGGCTCGTCCTGCCTCTGAGACGCCTCAGAGTCCCACAGAAGGCAGTCTGGAAAAATCACAGACCTAGACGTGCCTGTGACAACTTCCTCACATCACTAGCGGCGGTTAGAATTCAGTGTGTAAGTTGGGGCCGTTATTATTTTATTAATGGAATTTACACATGGTTTTGCATGGCAAAAAGACACTCTTGAAGCAACTTGGACACACAACAGATAAATTCAGGGCAAACAATACCCACCCCCAAATCAATATAGTAATATTTATTTCTTACCCGCCTCTCCATTTTAATCGAGGTGGAAAACAACAGTAAATATAAAATACAGGAAACTGAATTAAGAACATAATATACATTGTTAAAACATTCTAAAAACGTCCTAAAATTCCACTGGATATAAGCCATAATTAGCCTGATACAACAAATAAAAATAAATGCCCAAAAATATAATCTTAAAATAATAAAATGTGAAAAGTGTTCATCCACAAATACACAAAATCTCGCCCCCGCTCACAGCCTAGAAAGCCCACCACAAAAGCAGCCCACAGCAGCCGGGCCGTAACTAATGTTCCATAAACACGGGGCTATCACAAAAAAGGCCTGCTCCTGGATTGACACACGCACACACACACACACACCCAAGCTTTTCTCAGAGCGGGAGCAAAGAGAAGGGCCTCCGAGGCATTGTAGGTGTTTTGGCCTACAATATGCCTATCAGCCTTCGCCAATGGTGAGGGATTATGGATGTTGTAGGCCAAATGTTTTTTTAAAACTTATTTGTTCCACTTTAATGGTTTTACAGGTTGGTTTTTATTGTTTGTTATACTGATTTCTTAAATTATGAGATTTAATTGCTGTGAGGTTCATACCCTAGAAGCTAGGATATAAATATATGAAATAAATAAAAATAAATGTCACATTGCAAAAACTCAATAAAAACATAAATAAGGGGCGAAATGCCACTTCCTGTTGCAGATCCTAGTTATTTTATTACTCCCTGTTCAGTGGGGCCGGGGTAATATCAATTAATTGCCCCTTAAAGGGACTCTTTTGACTGCTCCAATGTCAGTTTCTTTTCCCATGGGGGAGGGACAGGCTATAGTTACTGATTTTATAAATTTATTTGTCTTTATTTTTTTAAGCAGCAAAATAGCACTTTTTAGTATTCAAAATCTGCCTCTGTCCTGGGAACAGAAACTGACACTGGGGCAATTAGGAAAGGCTATTAAGTACTAATCCCACCGCTCCACTCAGCAGGAAGCAATTAAACCACCAGAGCCTGCAAACAGGAAGCTTTTAATTGAAGGTGCAGGAAACATGGAAAAGCCTCAATAGTGCTTTATAGGCTTGCATGCTGCAATTGTGCTGTATTCCTAAATAAATAGCCAGAAACCGGGTGGGACAGAGGACAGTCGTACAGAAAACATTTGACTATAACCTTTTGACAATGGCATTGTTTGTCTGCTCTATAAAAAGTGAGTGACCCACACATGGCAATTCCAGAGAAAAGGAAAAGGCCGCTCCCATGAGCCTGAAACCAGCCTACCTTATAGTGCTTATTGTTCAAGCTGTTGAGATCATGCATTTGAAGTTCTCAATCAGCGCTATATAAATGCTGAGCATTTGTTTTTAAAACATTACTCCCTTCGAAGGGCTGACTATGTCCATCCTTTCTTCCTTTCCTCCGACTGCCTTTCTGGGGCTACTCTGACCCCACGGCCTCCGTTTACACGACCCCCTGCCAATCTGCTTCCTTTTTTGGTGTGTTGTTTGATGTGGGCTTGAGTGAAGGGTAGGGGGTCATGGCAGCAGCAAGCTGGGCTGGGCTGTGGGCACCGTTCCCGGTTAATGGAACCAACTATTTATAAACAATGGTTGGCGGAGTTCCCACAACGCAGACCCAGAAGTAAATGGGAAGCCAGCTTTGGGGGCCATCTGCTTGTGTGTGTGTGTGTGTGTGTGTGTGTAATGCATTTATGGGATGTAGCTCCAAAGTGCCGTTCTGATGGGTTGACAAGAAAGCTTTGGTCCATTATGAAAGCAGCAAGTCCAGCCGTGGCCATGCGCCAGTAGCGAAATCTATGTCATGGATTTACGCGATGTGATGCCTGCTAGGGCAGAGTGCTTGTTCACAAGTCATTTGCTCTGGATTTGCCACTCACTACTTATGGGGCGTCTATACGCTGATATAAAATCATTGTCCCCCCTGCCTATATGTGTGTGTGTGTATACACACACACACACACACACACACACACACAGAGAGAGAGAGATGGTTGATGTCCTAATTTGCAATAAAATGTCCCTTACTGGTTCTAAAACCACAAGTGGGCCTCCAGGACTGCTTGCTGCCTGTCTTTTAGTGGCGAGGGTTAGAGAGGCACGGCTCCCCAGGCAGGAACCCGGGCCACGGGACACCTTAACTGAGCCAGGCGACGGAGTGGGCCACCAGGGCAGCTTCTCCACTGACTTCTCACGGCTGGAGGTTTGTCTCCGTGGCCTGCGAGGACCAGGCAGACTGTCTGGGCCAACGTGGCCTAAGGTAGCCAGTTATACTTCACCAACAAAAAGGACACGAGAGGATGCAATTTGTTGAAAATCTGCACATGTATAAACCCCAACTTAGAAACGATTAGTACAATGTAAAGACATAAACAATCTCACCCTAGTGGGGATCCTTGTGTCTGTCCGCTCCGTCTTCTGCACAGGCGCAAACCCTTGCGGGGTTCCCTGAATGCCCCCTGCTGCCCCTTCTTCTGGGTTTTGATCGTTATTCCGTACTTTGACGGCTCTTCAGGCAGACGGTTGCGCTGTGTGCCGTCGGACACGTGGCCACTCTGACTGTGGTCTCTGCTTATTTAGAAAAGTGCAGGCTGCACGGGCACTTTGAGGGTGCAGAAGCAAGCGCCCAGGTGGTCTGGGGCTCCCAGCCACCGCCACCTGGTTCCACAATATCCCAGCATCCTCTTGCTCGTGTCCAGACACGTCTCAGCCGCTCGGTCAGCCCAGAGCATGCCAACCTGCGGATTCCTGCAGCCCTCGGCCCCCAAGCCCCAGGCAAACCAGCGCCAGGCTCCGCTGCCCTTGTGGGACCCTGCTGGAGTCTCTGAGCCCTTCGTACAAAGCTGCACCTCGTCTATCCGTGTCCATCGTACCCTATTAATGACCAAGCGGAGGAGGAGGAGCCGCATTTGGAAAGATGTGATGAAGTCGTTTGACAGTAATTTATTTATTGCATTTCTATACCACCCCAATAGCCGAAGCTCTCTGGGCGGTTCACAAAAATTAAGACCATTCAAAGTATAAAACAACAGCATAAAACATAACGACAAGCCAGGATTTGGTGTCATGAGAATGCATCTAGTTGGACCCTTGGGCCTGCATGCTCCCCCCCCCCCCCCGCACACACTTTCCCTCCTTTCTTACCTGCTTTGAGACAAATCATAGTTTTACTCTCTTTTCCCCCCAAACTCACAAGCAAGGATTGGAAACCACAATTTGATCCTGGTTTCTGATCCTGGTTTGCGAGGCACACATAACCCGGTTTGGTAGTTTTGACACCAAGAAAGGAGCAAGCAGGCCCAAGTTGTAGGCATCTAACCCCAAGCTAATTAGCAGGATATACATGTTTAAATAAATACTCTGCCTATTAAATAGAAATAAGTGGAGGGTATAATACGGTAGGCTTTGGATCTTGGGCACTGTGGATTTCCAGAGTGCTTTATTGGCCCTGTTTGCTGTCTCCGTTTTATTCCTGTATGTACCTGCATTTCCGGCAAGCTTTAGCAAGAAAATGCTACATTTCTCCCTCAAGGTAGGTATTTAATGTAACGTCCGGGTTCACTTTGGCATGCCCGCTGCATGAGAAAGCGGGCCCCAGAAAGACATTTGCCAAATGGATTGAAGATGGATTGCTCTATACTGGAGTTCTCCTGTTAAGCATCTCTAGATAAAGAAAGGCAGAGGCCGTGACAATTTAATACTCGTAACGTATTGCATGTTTCATTTCCTTGACTTGCAAAGAACAAATTAAAGCCGCTGTTTAGCCATGAGGGAAAATGTACATTATATTATATACAAAGATCCTTGGCCTTGCTAGCTGATTGACTCACTCACTCGAGAGGGCATAAAAGTGATTTCACAGATTCCTGAAATTTGATCCAAGATTCCCCCCACGGAGGGCGTTGAGGGTCGTGGTGTTAATGTCAACCAGCCATTTTGGCTTTAGGTAAAGATGGGGTGTTTGTGTCTGAAAATGCAAGTGTGTAATTATAAAAAGAAGATGTCCACATTATTTATTTATTTATTTATTTATTTATTTCAATCACATATCTGCCATGTGTTTTCTGTTATACTCAATCAGGGTTGCTGGGCTTAAGGGCATAACTTTAACGGGAATTTTAATTTTAGACGAGTCTCTCTCATTTTGATGACTGTTTTCCCAAAGTGTTAAGAAAATGACAAGAAAGGAAATAATAACGACATGTGATTGATAGTTTTTTTCCTCTTTATGCCAATGGTTTCTTTACAGTCTCAAAGATAAGACTGTGTTTTCTTTGCTATCATGGGGTCCTCAGTGCGGAGAGATTCCCTTTGGGGAGAGAAGGCCAGCAATTAGAGTCTGGGGTGGGGCTGAGGGGGCAGCAGTGAGGTTTTTGATGGAACACACAGAGACATGTCCAATGCTATTGGAGAACTTTGGCTAGTGAGTAGTTCTGCTGTGGTCCACTTTGGACTCCCACATGAAGCCGGCCACAGACTGCCCTTTCAGGGGCAAAGCCCCCCCCCGCTCCGCTCATCTGTCGAGCGCACCTAAGCTGCGGTTTTGGTGATTCAGCCTGTGGGGCTGCAGTTCCCAGATGTGTGGGTCCCAGTCGGGAGTCCAGTAGCTGACCGCCGTGCTGATGCCGGAGCAGGCTAGCCTCCCTGCCTCTGCCCCACTGACGGGTTTTCCTCTGTGGTTTTGATCTAGCGTCCAACGGAGCTTTGCCGGCACACCCCTGAAATGACGCCGGCAGGCGCATCATGACAACATGTGCCGTGGGCAGGCCTGTCTTCCAGCGGCCCGGTCTCCGCGATGAGCTGTCCGGCTGCCATCAGGAGGCTCCTGACTTCCTTCACCGCTTGCCGGCGTTGAACGTTACCTTCTCCAGCGCAATGGATTCTTGTGTGGTGGCGATGGAGTGCAGCTCTGGGTCCAGGCCTGCATCGGACCAGCGGGACGAGCTGGAGGACGAGGAGCCCATGGAGCCGTGTGAGGAACAGCCGGCGGAGCTGGCTCCCACAGGACGTGAGCAAAAGGGCTTTGTTGGCGGGGGCCCTTCAACGGAGGCCAGGGAGCCCCGAATCAAACTGAATCTTTCGAGCCGCAAACTCTCCCTCCAGGAGAGGTCCCAGTCGGTCCAGTCGCCCGGGAGCAACGTGGGGGTCAACGGGCGCTACATCTACCCTTCCCTGCCGTATTCCCCCGTGACGTCTCCCCATTCTTCCCCTCGCCTGCCCCGCAGGCCCACGATAGAATCCCACAGAGTGTCGATCACAGGGCTGCAGGTAAGAGAAGCCATTTTGAACATCATTATTGTTATTATTGTTAGGCTAATTTTAACAACAGATATGTGATTGTCAGCTGTCCTGCGACCGTTTTCCCTGACCCTGTCGTTTCAGAGGCCTCTGTGAGCACTGACATTCCTTAAATATTCCCCATAGCAAAGTTGGGTTGAGCAAAAGCGCCCACAGCTGCTTATTGAGGGAATAACCATGTAATGCGTTGTAAGGCCCTTTAGGGTTGTCCAGTTAACTTAGGGACAGTCTAGTGATGCATTAACGGTTCTGCATCACGTGTGCAAGTGCGGTTCAACGCATATCTTGGCCCCAGCCCTTTCTTTTTTGAAGGTAATGAAGAGATTGGCTTGGTTTTCAAGAATTGGGGGCGGGGGGCTTGGGTGGAAGGACTCCCCTCTGGCCCCGAACCTCTTTCGTTCCTGCCCTGCCCTCGGTGACCTACCGTTTTCGGTGTTCCACCTCGGGACTGGAGCAGGGCAGCCAAGGGAGGTGAGCTCCCCAAGCATCCCCAGAAGGCTTGCAGGGTACAGTCCTCTTCTGCCCTCCCCGACCCCAGATGAAGTAGAAGCATAGGAGAGAGAGGGCAGGCGGGCCGGGGAGAACCAGGCAGGCGGCAGGAGCTGTTGGGGCCGGTGAGCAGCTGTGGCCTCTTTTTATAGGGGTTCAGCGAGGAGCATCCCCTGACCCACGCTGGCCTGTTGCGGGAAGGCCGGTTAGCTTGACATCCGATCCAGGTAAATTGGCTGAAAGCAGTAGCAAAGACAAAATGAGTCAGCCTATAGAAGGGCAGGTCCTGCTGAAGACGAATCCGCACGGCTGCTGCAAAGGCCATGAGTCCTGCCTCACTAATCTACTAGAATTCTTTGAGAGTGTCAACCAACATGTAGGCAGGCGGGATCTGGTGGACGCTGTTCCCTTGGACTTGCAAAAGGCTTTTAATGAAGTCCCCCACCAAAGACTCCTGAGCAAACTGAGCAGTCATGGAATAAGAGGAGCAGGCCTCTTTTGGATCAGCAACTGGTTAAAGAACAGAAAGCAGAGAGTAGGGATAAAGGCTCCATTCTCCCGATGGAGGGAAGTCAATACTGGGGGTCCCACAGGGATCGGTATTGGGACCAACGCTTTTCAACTGGTTCATAAATGATCTGGAATTAGGAGTGAGCAGTGAAGTGGCCAAGTTTGCCGACGACACCAAATTATTGAAGGTTGTTCAAACACAAAAGGATTGTGAAGAGCTCCAAAGGGCTCTTTGGAGAAAAAGGCATCCAAATGGCAGATGCGGTTCAATGGAAGCAAGTGTCAGGTGATGCACGTTGGGGAAAAACAACCCAACTTCAAGTATAACCTCATGGGATCTGAGCTGGCGGTGACGGAACAAGAACGAGAGCTTGGGGTTGTGGTGCGCAGCTCGATGGAAACGTCCACCCTGTGTGTGGCCGCTGTAAAGAAGGCAAACTCCATGTTAGGCATGATAAGAACAAGAATTGAGAACAAAACGGCCAGGATCATCCTGCCCTTGCACAAATCTGTGCTGCGGGCACTCTTAGAATACTGTGTACAGTTCTGGTCACCACACCTAAAAAAGGACACTATACTACAGAGACGGAAAAGGTGCGGAAAAGGGCAACTGAAATGACCCAGGGGCTGGAGCCTCTCCCCTACAAGGGAAGCTGGGATTGTTTAGCTTGGAAAAAAGGAGGCTAAAGGGAGACCTGATAGAGGTGGACAAAATGAGGGCTGGTGTGCAGAAGGTGGACCGGGAGACGTTCCTCTCCCGTCATACTAGAGCCCAATGGGGTCATGATCCCATGAGCCTGAATGGTGGGAGACCCAGGACAGACGGAAGGGCGGACGTCTTCACCCAGCGCAGGATGGGATTTGCTGCCACAGGAAGCCATGAGGGCTGCCAGGGGGGTGGGCCCTTAAAAGGCGATTAGACAGATTCAGGGAAGCTGAAGCGATGGATGGCTACTAGCCACGATGGCGATCTGGGGCTCCCGGAGGCGTGGACTGTCCCCCCTGGATTTGTCCCAGCCTTTTAGAGCCATACAGGCGGGTGGCCCCCGACGTGCCTGGCAGCGGTGAGCAGCAGGGCACGCGGTCTCCTCAGGTGGTGGGAATGGGGAGGCGCCGCTCTGCGGAGCGAGACGCTTTGGCCGCTAAAATCTCATCCGCCCTCAGCGCTGTTTATTGCCACTTGGGGGTAAAGTAAATCTCCGTCAACTCCTGGCAATAATATTTGGATGTTATTAGCAGCGGGGAGTGTCTGAAGCGGTGATTTTTGTGCAACCCCAGATGCTGAGGAGGGAGGCGGCTCAAGGGATCATATCAAGGCTGCTGGGATTAAGCAAACTGTAAGCGTTGCGTCTTTCCCTCCAAGCGCAAGGAGCGTCGGCCCGCTCACCGGCTTATTCCGTGCTGAATGGATGGCCTGCCGCTCAGTCGGGATGGATCCTGGGCACGACGCAGGAGATGTCCATCATCCTTAGAGGCCCTCCCCCCCGCCCACCGCGGCCCCTCCGCCCGCCTGCTTCTCACAGCCGTATTTCCCGCTAACTTGCCCTGAGACCCCCACCCCCCCTCCCCGTATAGAGAGGGGAGGGGGGAGGCAGAGCTTGAGGAGTGGTCAGCAGGAGAACCGGAGATGCATCCGAGGAGGGCTGGTGCCGGTCACAGGTCCGGTCTGGTTTCCAGAACGGCAGAGATGCCCCCACTGTCTCTGTCCGGGGGCAGCTCACATCCCTTGACCGCCCACTTTGGAAGCCGTACTGCTTCTGTGGCTGCTGCCGTCCGTCCATCCCCCTCGTGCCCCCCCCTCCCGGTGCCCCTGCCCTTATGGGGGCTGGAAACGGAGTGGCCACTCTCGGGCGAAGGGGCCTGTGAGCTATGGGGCAGAACAGCAGCTGATGAAGAAGCACTCAGTGGCCAAGAGGCCTAGGAGATGTTTTCAGCATCTGCCCCAATCCTGTGGATCCCAGGCGCTGCTCAAGTGCAACAGCTTCCTGTGGGGCCCCCACTTGCAAGGCCCTTCCAAGGGAGGAATGCAGCCTGCGTCAACGGCAGACCCCTTTTTGGCTTCAGTGTCGCCTGCTGGCTCTAATTCCCTCCTCTCTTCTAGGACTGCGTGCAGCTAAATCAATACACATTGAAAGATGAAATTGGAAAGGTGATTTTATTATTATCATTATCATCATTATCATCTCTCTTTTCTTGCTCGTGGCTTTCTAGAAGACCATGATGGGCTTTACCCAGTCATGCTGTCTTTTACTGATTCAGAAATTTCCTGACTTCCTCCTCCTCCTTATTATTATTTAAACATTTGTGTATCTGATGCCTGAGTATCTGGGCTGGGAGGAACTAGGGTTGGAGTTAGAGATTTCGTTATATTAAGCGGCAAGGACATCTTGCTAAATAAGCAAAAGGAATATATTTCGATGTTGCCGGCCCTGTAAACGCCGCCCGTCCCCCCACTCCCATTTAGGGAGGCTGCTGTGGTTTGACTGGGGAATCCCCCAGCCTGTAACTTGTGTTGTGTTCCTGCCCCCATTTGTGTAGGGCTCCTACGGGGTCGTGAAGCTGGCGTACAATGAAGATGACAACACCTACTATGTGAGTAGCCGTCTCCCAGCCCGTCGGGAAACAAATGTCCGGGGCCTCAGCCGGATGACGAGACGAGGGAGCCAGTGTGCGGCAGCCCTCAGAGCAAGGGGTCAGGGTCTTTGGGCTGGGGCCCAAATCCGGCCCTCCTGAGGTCCCGGTCCGGGATCCCCCACATGGCCCCGGCCCTGTCTCTCCCTCGCCCTGCCCCAATCAGGGGTGATTCCTGGCATTTCTGCCTCCCCCCCCCATTCTTAAAGGCTGCCATGCCTCTTGTGAGGCCTCGCTTACCGGCAGCAAGAGGCTTAAGGCAGAATTTTACACTTGTTTCGATGCTGGGAATTGTAGGACTTTTCTCTGTCGAAACGTGCCCCGGATGGCGCCCTCAAGCGACGAGGCAGTGGCGGTTTTGCTCTTCTGGGATCTAAACACAGGCGAGTTCAGCTTCCCTGGCAGCCGCCGACGCGATGCCAGAGAAGGCGATTCCCTGCTCGCGCGCGTGATGGTTTATTTAAAGGGTTTTATATCCTTCCGTTCAGTGTAAAAAAACATTTCTCAGGATAGATATAAATCTCAAGCAACACGAGACAATCGGCCAGCGTGGAACAACCATAATAGTACAACAAAGCAACACAGCTCAACTGGCAGCAATTAGAAAAGACAAGGCTCTCCTCCTCTGGGGGTGGCGGCTTTTCTTTTGCAGAAGAGTCAGAGCTCTCCCCCCATCTCCGCCGGCTGCTGTGAAGGCTGGGGGAGGGGGCCACCCGCACCGCGCTCCCCCTCCGGACCTGCTCCCGCTTCAGGAACTCTGCGGCGGACGGGTGGGGGGAAGGCGGAAACGCCGGAGAGACGTCGTCCTTGGACAATCTGTGTTTCGTGTTTCCGTTTCCCCTTTCGAGAAAAGGGTTATTTTGGTGGGGTGTCGTTGTTTTTATCCAAGGGTGGGGACTCTGTGCCCCCCTTTGCTGTTGGTGGACTACAGCTCCCATAATCCCTGGCCATATTGCCTGGAGCTGGAGGGCCACAGTTTCCCATCATCACGTGAAGTGTGTTTGTGAGGATGTCCTCTGTGTGACATCCCCACTCACCCACCCCATTGAATCTATGGTGTTGGGCCTCCCATCCGCAACACGGCAGCACCTGCTGCTCTCTGAGTCCGTCTTGGTCAGGCTGCAATATCCTGTGCATGTTTAGGCAGAAAGAAGGCCGACAACCCCCAGCATTCCCCAGACAGAGAGAGACAGGGAGAAAACCTCCTACAGCCCCCACCCTGCTGGGAGTTACAGGATGTTCTCCCCCCCCCCCCTCCGAACCTGCATGGCATTGCGCCCTGAGTGTGTGTCCATTTCTCTTCCAGGCAATGAAAGTTCTTTCCAAAAAGAAGCTCATGAGGCAAGCAGGGTTCCCGCGTAAGTGGCCCCGTGCCTGCGTCTGACTCTCCCGGGGCTTTGGATCGGGGCCGCGGGAGGAATACGGTGGAGGGGCTTGGCTTGGAAGCACGTGTGCCCCGCCCCCAGGGGGTTTGGCCGACCACTCCCACCTGCCTGAGCCATCCCAGCCCCTCCGGGGAGATGTGGGGCAAAATGTCTGGAGGGCCACAAGCCCACCCCCCACCCCTGCGATGTGAAGCGACTGAAGAGCTGCGTGCCCGGGGGGGGGCGGGGGGAAAGGGCCGGTCAGTCACAGCGGGAGCGGCCTTTTGCTCGCCTAGCTCAGCAGTGTCTATGCCAGTGTACCCCACCCAAGTATGTTGGACTGCAGCTCCCATCTTCCCCGTCAGCATGACCTTGTGTCGGCCTACAACTCCCACCTCCTCCCCCCCCCACAGCACGCCTCCGGTTGGACTCATCCGACACCTCTGGAGCCGTTGGGGGGGGGCGGGGGGGAGCCCCTTCCTCACCCCCCTTTGTGTGCCCCTGCCTTCTCTCCCACAGGCCGACCGCCCCCCCGTGGCGCCAAGCCCCCCCTGGAAGGCTTCTGCCAGCCCAAGGGGCCCATCGAGCAGGTCTACCAAGAGATCGCCATCCTGAAGAAACTCGACCACCCCAACGTGGTGAAGCTGGTGGAGGTGAGGCTGGGCTCGGACGCAGGGAGGGAAGGGGCGTCCGAGGAGGGGGCGGGGCTGCCCCTTTGCTCCCCCAGCCCAGGGCCCTCCCTCCCCCCCTCCCCAGGGCCTGGGCTGGCTGCAGCCCCCCTCGTTTCCAGGCTGGGGAAGCCCCCCCCCCTGCCCCCAGGTTATTGAGTCAGGACTTTTCTAGACGCTGCCTGCATGTTTTTAAAACGGTGAGGGCTAGCAGCTTGGCTTTCTAATAAACGTTGAAATAGAAATTCTGGGGGGGATTAGACTTCCCTGGAGCCTTGGGAGATCAAGGTCTTGTAATGTCTTGGGGTACACGCTGTGATGCTCTCTAGAAGTGTGTTTGTTCCAGGAGTTCAGGTGCCCTCGATCTAAGTCAGTGTGCCGGTCTCTCTCTCTCCCTCGCTCTCTCCCTCGCTCTCTCGTTGCCAGGTGCTAGATGACCCCAGTGAAGACCACCTCTACATGGGTAAGCAAGGCTGCTCCCCACCCACAGGGCCACGCAAAACCAAAGAGAGGCTCCCTCCACGGCGTGGCGCTGATTCCCCTCCACGCTGGGCTGGGCCTTGGGGCCCAGAAGTGCTGCCGGAGCTGTCCAAGGTGACGGCTCAGTTGAGGACCCTTGAATTGCTCAACAGCCCTAAACACCATCATAAATAATAGATTTGTCATGGCCAGAAGCTGTGTGAACACCCGCCCACCCACGCCCACGCCCACCATAAACTCCATATTGTTTTGCATCAGTGTATAAACCAAAACTGTGATGAGAGCAAAGGTTTTGTGGGCAGAGTGATTATTTTAGGCAGCGGTAAAACACGGCCTCGTTTGCAGTGGTAGACGCCCCTCCTCAGCCCGCCTTTTCTGAGCCCGTGTGGGATTTTGTGTAAGCGTGGCAGCCGGTGGCCCACCTCAGTGGCCGTTCCAGACGGGAGAGGGACTCAAACAGGCCTCAGCCGTCGCTGGCAGCTTCTCCTCCCTCCGCCAGCCATCTGGCGTTTGCTTTGAGTTGGTTTTTACACCGAAAGCCCACCCCCCCCCCACGTGCGTTTTGAGAAGTCTGGCCAATTTTTGGATCCTCCTCCTGGGCACGGTCCGCACAGCCGTGCCCCACCCACACCCCACACCCCGGGCGTGATGCCCCACCTCCTCCTCCTCCTCCTCCTCCTCCTGCTCCTCCTCCTCCTGGACAAGGGCCTTCATTAACCGCCCTTCTCTTTTGTGTTTCAGTGTTTGAACTTGTGAAAAAAGGGTAAGCTGGCTCTTCTGGTCATTTACGATTGCGTGCAGGGCTGCGCGGAAGCGGGTGGGGGCCTCCCGCTGGATCGCTGCTTGCTTTGCAGGAGATTGGCCAGCGTTGCTGACTCCCAACTGCCTGACAAAAAGCAGCAGCTGAAAAGCTTCCACCCCCACCCCACCTCCGGCTTAAATGAGCCTTCTGATAAAGTCCCTCTGGCTGGGTGGGTCCGGAGGGGATTTGGTGCGAAAGGGTCGGTGCTCACCGATTCCTGTGCTCAGAGCACTCAGACCCGCTCCCCTGTTCCTGAATTCACGCCACATTTAACCCACACTCAAGTGCTAGAGTGTGGATTGCTCTTGAGCCGCAGGGGGTTGGTAGAACCATCGGTTAGCTGAACCTGGGACGCTTTCCGCAGGGTGGCTTGTTGACCATGCCGTGGGGCTCATGTTGCTTGAGAACCATGTGTCTTGAGAACCCCTGGTTTGTTGTGGGGTTATTCAGAGCAGCTAACAAGCCACCTTGCAGAAAATGCCCCGCGTTTGGACAACGTGCTAGCCCATGGTTCAACAAGCAGCCTGCGTTGGCCAAAGGAGGGCGTGGCACCTGCCAGCTCAGCAGGGCCAGCTCTTACCAGGGTCCCCCGGGTCCTATAAAGTCCCGGTGGCTCCTTACTTGGGGCCCCTGACCGGGGGGGTGGGAGGGCTCCACTTCACCGCCTGCCGGGTTGTTACCTGCTCGCCTCCAGCTTTGACCGGGTCTGGACTATTCGGCCAACCTGGGTTTCGCCCTTGCAGGCCCGTGATGGAAGTTCCAAACCTGAAACCTCTGAACGAAGACCAGGCGCGGTTCTACTTCCAAGACCTCATCAAAGGCATCGAATACCGTGAGCCTCCCTTGAGGGTGCAGAGATAAACAGCAAGGAAGGGGAACGGGGGATGCCGTGGGAGTCCGTGGCGATTCTATTGAGGGCTGAGATTTAGTATGGGTTTTTAGTCCCAGAATTTGGCCCTGCAACGGGAAGACCGTGATAAGGCTGTGTGCCCCTGGGCATGTGCAGAATGTCACCTTTTCACGCCTGCATAACCATTGCAGCCATAAGTCTGTGGGTTACTGGAGGTCGCTTTCGCATCTTAGGGGTGCAGCCACGGTGAGCCCCCAGCGGCTTTCCAGTTTCGCAGACAGACCCCCGAGAGGGAGGGAGGGAGGGAGGGAGGGAGGGAGGGATCCGCCATCACGCTGTGACGGACCCCGCCTTCCTCCGCAGTGCATTACCAGAAGATCATCCACAGGGACGTTAAGCCCTCCAACCTTTTAGTCGGGGAAGATGGACACATCAAAATAGCCGATTTCGGCGTGAGCAACGAGTTCAAAGGGACGGACGCTCTGCTTACCAACACGGTGGGAACGCCGGCCTTCATGGCGCCCGAGACCCTCTCGGAAACCAGGAAGATATTTTCTGGGAAGGTATGTCGAGTTGCGGGTTTGTTCGGACCACCGGGCTTTCCGAGGAATCCACCAGCATTGCATTGCCCAAAATGGTTCAAAGCCTGACGTAGTTCACAACCAAGAGAGGCAGCATAGTGTAGTGGCTAGAGTGTCAGGCTAGGACAGGGGAGGCCCAGTTCAAGTCACCAGCCAGCCACGAAGCTCTCTGCATGATCTTGAGCAAGTCATTTATTTCTCCCTGGACCTCCCTCACAGGGCTGGTTTAAGGAGAAAGTAAGTGTGTGTGTGTGTGTGTGTAGGAACGATTATGCCACCACCCATGGAAGAACCAGGAGATATAAATAGTGAAAGTCGTTCAGCCAGGCTGATTCCTGCAGCGTTGCCCACATGCGCACCTTCCCACAGCTGTTGTTGTGTGCTGTGCCCAAGCCCAGCGACCGAAATCCGGCTTCCGTGGGATCCCAAAGGCCTCCAGAATTCTTTACGTGGGCCATGCCCCTCTCCCTCCCCCCCGCTAGGAGGCAGCGTGTTTCCTGGGTCGCCTCGTCTCTGCTGGGGCTGA